>NC_138055.1:67774558-68374558 GCF_964194185.1 Rhinolophus hipposideros
TTCCACTTACTATGTAAGTGGAATTACATAATACATACTCAATTTTTGGTCTTCATTCAGCATAATTATTTTGACATTTACTCATGTTGCATGTATCATTGATTTATTCCTTTTTGTTCTGGGTGGTATCTCATTGTATGGGTTTTTAACGATTCACCTATCGATACACATTTGGCTATTACAAGTACAGCTGCTGTGAACATTGGTATACAAGTCTTTGTATGAATATATACTTTATATTTTCTTGGCCAAATGCGTAGGAGTAGAATGACTGGATTATAATGTTAGTTGCATGTTTAGCATTTTAAGAAGCTGCCAAACTATTTTCCACAATGGACATATCATTTTACATTCCCATGGGTGCTGTGTGAAAGTTCCAGTTGCTCCATATCTTCATTAACATTTGGCATGGTAGTCTTTTTAACTATAGCCATTCAGATAGATGTGTAGTATTTCATTGTGGTTTCAGTTTGCATTTCCTTAACGACTTAAGAGGTGTAGCATCTCCTCAGGTTATTTGTGACATTCCTGTACCTCTGGTGAAGTGTCTGCTCAAACCTTTTGTCCAGTTTATTTTAAAGTGCTGTTCATTTTCATGTTACTGTGTTTTGAGAGTTCTTTTTATGTTCTGGATACAAGTCCTTTATTTAGACATGCGATACGATTTGCAAATATATTTTCCCTGCTTGAGTCTTGGCTTTTCATTTGTTTAAGTGTCTTTGAAGAGCAGGAGTATTCAATTTTGATGATTGATCAATTTTTTTATGCTTTTTGTGTCATTTCTAAAAAAATTGCTGAATCCAAGGCATCATAAAGATTATTTTCTCTGTTTTCTTAAAGTTCTGTAGTTTTAGGTTTTACACTTAAATCAGTGACCCATTTCAATTTAATTTGTATATGTAGTGTGATATATGAATTGAAATTTGTATTTTGCACATGAATATCCAGTTGTTCAAGTACTATTTGTTGAAAAGACTTTTCTTTGCTGAGTTGCAAATTGGTAAGTAAATTTGGTAAATAAATTTACCATGTATGTGTAGTTTTGTTTCTGAACTTTATATTTTGTACTATCAGTCTATTTGTTTATCTTCAATACTATACTTTCTTGATTACTACAGGTTTATACTAAGTCTTATAGTCAGGAATGTTAGTACTCCACTCTTATTCTTTTTTGAGGCTGATTTGGTTATTTTAGGTCTTTTGAAAGTCCATACAACTCAGCTTTTGTTAATATCTCCAAAAGAGCCTGCTGGAATTTTGTTTGGCATTGCAGTCAATCTAGAGATTAATTTTGGGAGAACGGACATCTTAACAATATTAATTCTTCTGAGTCATGAGCATGGGGTATTTATGTAATTTAGTTGTCTTTCGTTTTTCTCAGAAATGTTTTATAATTTTCAGTTTAGAAGTCTCGCGTACCTATTAGATTTATACTTGAGTATTTGCTATTTTGGGTGGTATTGTAAATGTTCCATTTAAAAATCTTTGTTGAGTGCTATACATAAAAATATAGTTGATTTTTGTGTATTGATCTTGAGTCCTGGATCGTTGTTAAATAAACTCACTTAGTTTTCATACTTACATGGATTCCATTGGATTTTCTACGTAAGATGATCATGTCATCTACAAGTGTAAGTTATTTTACTTCTTTCCAGTCTAGATTTTTCAAGTTTATTTTTTCTTTATCGCAACGTCTAAAACCTCAAGTACAGTGTTGAATAGCAGTGGTAAGAGTGAACATACTTACCTTGTGTCTGATCTTGGTTTGAGAAAGCATTCAGTCTTTGCATATATGATGTCAGCTGTAGTGTTCTATAAATGCCCTTTACTGGACTGAGGAAGCTTTTTTCTGTTCCTAATTTGCTGATAGTTTTTGGCAGAAATGGATGTTGGATTTTGTCAAATGCTTTTCCTGCATCTTTTGAGATGATCACACAGTTTTTCTTTAAAAATTTCACAATGGTGAATTACAGTAATTGATTTTTGAATATTAAACCAATTCTGAGTAGGGTAAACCCCACCTGGTCATGAAGTATTTTTAATTTTTACATAATATTGTTGGATTCAATTTGCTAAACTTGTGTTTAAAATTTTTTGCATCTAAGTCCATGAGAAATACTGGTCTGTAGTTTTATTTTTTTATAATGTTTTTGTCGGAGTTTGTTGTTAGGATAATGCTGGACTCATAGAATAAGTTGGGAAGCATTCCTCCTCTCCAGTTTTCTGGAAGATTTTGGATAGGATTGATATTACGTATTTCTTTCTTAAATATTTGGCAGAACTCACCAGGAAAACCATTTGGGTCTGGAAGTTTTTTGTATGTGGGAACGTTTTTAACTACAAATTCAATTTCCTTAATTGATGCCAGGCTACTAAGGTTATTTTCATCTTTAGTGAGCTTTGGTAGCTGTGTCTCTTAAGGAATTTATGTTTTGTCTAAGTTTTCAAATTATTAGTCTAAACTGTTCATAAATTTTCATAGTATCTTTTTTGTATGTTTATGTGGTGGTGTTAATGCTCTAATTCCTAATATTGATAATTTGTGTCTTGTTTTTTCCTCATCAGTCTGGCTAGAGTTTTACCAGTTTAATTCTTCTCAATAAACTAGCTTTTGGTTTCATTCTTCTCAATAAACTAGCTTTTGGTTTCATTGATTGTCACCCCCCTCCCATCCCCCCTCCCCAGTTTTTCTTTTTTCTGTTTTATTGATTTCTACTCTTGAAGTTTATTTCGTTTCAGCTTTCTTTGGGTTTAATTTCCATTTCTTTTTCTAGTTCATTAAGGTAGACACTGAGGTCATTAGTTTGAAGCCTTTTTTCTAATAAAGGCATTTAGTACTATAATACATATTTCCCACTAAGCACTGCTTTAGTGGCATTGCACAAAATTTGATAGGATGTGTGCATTTTCAGTTCAAATACTTTCTGATTTCCCTTTTGATTTCTTCTTTGACTCTTGGATTATTTAGAAGCGTATTATTAATTGCCAGATATGGGAGTTTTCCAAAGATATTTCTATTAATGATTTATAAGTTAATACCCCTGTGGTCGTAGAACATACTTGAATTCTTTTAAATTTACTGAGATTTGTTTTATGGGCCAAAGTATGGTCTGTCTTGGTAAATGTTTTGTGCATACCTGAAAGAAAGTGTATTCTGCTGTTGGGTGGAGTGTTCTGTAAGTGTCAGGTCAATTTGTTTGATAATGTTATTCAAGTCTTGTATGTATTTTTTTTGTGTTTTGTTTTATCAGTTATTTGGAGAGGGATATTGAAATCTCTGACTATAATTGTGGATTTGTCTATTCTGTCAGTTTATGCTTCATATTTTTTGAAGGTCTCTTATTAGATGCATAAATATTTGGGATTGTTAGGTCGTCTTGATTGCATTGACCTTTTTGTTGTTATAAAATTATCTTTGTATCTGGTTATATTTCATTTGCTCTGAAATTTACTTTTGTCTGACAGTAATGTAGCCATTCTAGCTTTCTTTTGATTTGTGTTAGCATAGTATATTTTAAAATCTTTTTATTTTTAACCTACTTGTGTCTATATTTAAAATGCTTTTCTTACAGGTAGCATAGAGTTTGGTCTTACTTTTTTTCTTAAACTTTTATTTATTTAAAGGTGTTTTTCCATGACCCATCAGCTCCAAGTCAAGTGGTTGTTTCAGTCTAGCTGTGGAAGGCGCAGCTCATAGTGACTCATGTGGGATTCGAACCAGCAGTCTTGCTTGTTAAGAGCACTGCGCTCTAACCAAATGAGCTAACCAGCCACCCTCGTCTTACCTTTATTTTAAATCTAATCTGACAATCTCTTTTTAGTTGAAATCTTTAGATGGTTTACATTTAATGTCATTACTGATGAAGTGGTTCAGTTTCTCATCTTGCTCTGTGTTTTCTATTTGTCCTATCCTATGTTTCATTTTCATTTTCTGCCTTCTTTGTGATTAATCAAGTATTTTTTATTATCCCATGTTCATTTTCTTTTTTGACTTATTAGCTATAACTTGGTTATTTTAGTAACTGCTTTAAAGCTTATAGTATACGTATTTAACTTACCACGTTTACGTTAAAGAGTTATACTAATTCACCTGAAGTATAAGAACCTAGGACAATATACTTCCATTTCTCTTCTCCTGGCTGTTGGCTATTTTTGCATATGTTACAAACCCCTCAAAATATATACACACATGTCTTCACCTACTTATGCTTTAATTGAGGACATCTGATTAACAAAAAATAAAATATATTTATCCACAGTTACCATTTTTGGTGGCTTTCATTTCTGTGTGTAGATCCAGGTTTCTTTCTAGTTTAATTTACTCTGCCTGGAAGACTTTCTTTAAACTTTCTTGTAGTTTAGGTCTGATGGTAATGTGATTTTTTAGCTTTTATATGCCAAAAAAAAATTTTATCTTCTTTTTTGAAAGGTGTTTTCTCTGGGTGTAGAATAACCGATTAACAGTGTATTTATTTCAGTTCTTGAAAGATAATGCTCTGAGGCGGAAACTTTGGGAAGTGATAGATATGTTTCTGGTTTGATGGTCATTATTCATGAGTATATACTTATCCCTACACTTAGCAAGTTGTATTCCTTAAGTATGTACAGCTTCCTATATGTTAATCAAACCTCAATAAAGTGGTTTAAAAAGTAATGTTGCTCCATGTCTTCTAATCTTCATTGTTTTTAAAAGGAAGTCTGCTGTAATCATTATACTTAATGTTTTTTCATGAGACTTAAGATTTTCTGTGTATTAATGATTTTGTATAGTTTGATTATGATGTGCCTCTATATACTAGTTTTCTTTGTGATTCTTGCACTTCGGAGTTCACTGGGAAGTTTAGATCTATGGGTTTATAGTTTTGATCAAATTTGGAAAAATTTCTGCATTTTTTTTAAAGACTTTTCTATTTCTCCCCTCTATCATCTCCTTTAAGTACTTCAATTATTCATATAACAGACTGCTTGAAATTTTCCTGCAGGTCATTGATGCCCTGTTCATTTTTTTCTTAGTCTTTCCCTCCCTCTTTTGTGTATTTGTATATTTTCTAATGCTGTAACTTCAAGTTCGTTATTCTTCTGCAACATCTAATCTGCCATGAACCCATTCAGTGTATTTGTCATTCGAGATGTTGTAGTTTGCATCTCTAGATGTTTAATTAGGTCTTTTAAAAATATTTTTGATGTCTTCTCAACAAATTCTTTTTTTAATGTCTTGAACATATAGAATTCAGTTATAATAATGCTTTAATATCCTTCCCTACTAATTCTATTAACTGTGTCATTTTGGGTCATATTTTATTGGTTGATTTTCCTCCTTATTATGGGTCATTTTCTTCTTAGTATGCTTGGTTTTTTTGTTTGTTTGTTTACCAGATGTCAGCTATTGTGAATTTTATTTTGGTTGCTAACAATCTTTATTTTTAATTTAAATTAACATTTATTTACATTATCTTTTGGATCTAAACTAAAGATCAATCATACCATCACAAAAATATAAAATATGATTTTTAAAAATTAAGTTTATTGGGGTGACATTGGTTAATAAAATTATGTAGGTTTCAAGTGTACAATTCTGTAATACGTTATCTCTCTATTGCATTGTATGTTCACCACCCAAAGTCAAATCTCCTTTGGTCACCATATGGTTGACTCCATTTATGCTCTTCCACCTCCCCCCTCCTCTCTTACCCTCTGGTAAACCACTAAATTGTTGTCTGGGTCTATGAGTTTTTGCTTGTCTTGTTCATTTGTTGCTTTCAGTTTTACATTCCACATATGAGTGAAATCATATGGTTCTTGACTTTTTCTGACTTATTTTGCTCGCATGTTAATCTCAAGATCTATCCGTGTTGAAAATCTCAGTATATATCTTTTCTTATGGCTGATTAACATTTCATTGTCTACATGTACCACATCTTTCTCCAGTCACATATCGAAGGACTCTGGTTGTTTCCATGTCTTGGCCACTGAATAATACTGCAGTGAACATAGGGTTACACATATCTCTGAGGATAAATGTTTTCAGATTTTTTTTGGTAGATACCCAGAAGAGGGATTGCTGGATCCTATGGTAATTCTATTTGTAATTTTTTGAGGAACCTCCATTCTGTTTTCCATGGTGGCTGTAACAGTTTACATTCTCACCAGCAGTGTATGAGGGTTCTTTTTCTTCACAACCTCTCCAACACTTGTTATTACTTGTTTTATTGATAATAGCCATTCTAACAGGTGTGAGGTGGTATCTCGTTGTGGTTTTGATTTGCGTTTCCCTAATAGCTAGTAAAGTTGAGCATCTTTTCATATTATTTTTTGGCTCTTTGTGTGTCTTGTTGGTAGAAGTGTCCTTTCAGGTCTTCTGCCATTTTTTAATTGGATTATTTTTTTGTTGTTGAGTTTACAAGTTCTTTATATATTTTGGATATTAGCATCTTATTGAAGGTATTGTTTGCATATATATCCTACCATTTGGTTAGTTGCCTCTTTGTTTTTTGTTTTTATTTCTCTCTCTTTTTTTTGTTTGTTAGTTTCAGGTGCACAAGACAAGGCAATACCTAGACGTTCATCATTTATATCCCTCACACTGTGGACCCCCCCACCTCTTTGTTTGGTTGATGGTTTCTTTTGCTGTGCAGAAGCTTTTTAGTTTGATATAGTCTCATTCATTTATTTTTGCTTTTACTTTTCTTGCTTCTGAAGTCAGTTTCATAAAATCCTCTCTAAGCCCAAGATCCATAAGTTTAGTACCAGTGTTTTCTTCTATGCAGTTTATTTTTTTAGATCTTATAGTAGGTCTTTGATCCATTTTGAGTTAATTTTGGTGTATGGTGACAGCAGTCTAGTTTCATTCTTTTGCACATGGCTTTCCAATTTTCCCAGCACTATTTATTGAAGAGGTTTTCTTTTTTCCATTGTATGCTTTTGGCTTCTTTGTCGAAAATTATCTGCTCATATATATGTGGGTTTATTTCTGGGTTCTCAAATCTGTTCCATTGGTCTCTGTGTCTGTTTTTCTGCCAATACCATGCTATTTTTATTATTGTCAATTTGTAGTATAATTTGCAGTCAAGGAGTGTGATACCTGCAGCCTTTTTCTTTTTTCTCAGGATTGCTTTGGCTATTTGGGGTCTTTTGTGATTCCATACAAATCTGATTTTTGTTTTGTTCTATTTCTAAATGCCACTGCAATTTTGATTGGGATTGCATTAAACCTGTGTATTGCTTTGGGTAATATGGCCATTTTAACTATGTTTATTCTTCCAATCCATGAGCACAGAATATCTTTCCATTTCTTTGTGTCATCTTCAATTTTTTTTCAGTAATGTCTTACAGTTTTCAGTCTATAGCTCGTTTACATCCTTTGTTAAGTTTATTTCTAGGTATTTTATTCTTTTTGTTGCAGTTGCAAAAGGAATTGTTTTTTTACGTTTGTTTTTCTGAAATTTCATTGGTAGTATATAGAAATGCAATGGACTTTTGTACATTGAGTTTGCGTCCTGCAACTTTACTGTATTTGTTTATTGTTTCTAATAGTTTTTTTGGTGGAATCTTTAGGGTTTTCTATACACAATGTGATGTTGTCTGCAAAAAGTGACAATTGTACTTAATTCCCAACTTGGATGCCTTTTGTTTCTTTCTCTTGCCTGATTGCTCTGGCGAGAACTTCCAGTACTGTGTTGAATAACAGTGGTGAGGTGAGACATCCTTGTTTTGTTCTCGATCTTAGAGGAAACACTTTCAGTTTTCCACTAATTCTGATATTAGGTGAGGATTTGTTGTATATGGCTTTTATTATGTTGAGGTACTTTTCTTCTATACTAATTTTGTTAAGTGTTTTAGTCATAAGTGGATGTTGTATCTTGTCTAATGCTTTTTCTGCATCTATTGATATGATTTTTATCATTTATTTTATTTCTGTGGTGTATCACGTGAATTTATGTTGGTTGAACTGTCCTTGCACCTTTGGAGTGAACACCACTTGATCATCGTGATAAGTACTCTTTTTACTGTATTGTTGTGTTTAATTTACTAGTATTTTGTATAGGATTTTTGTGTCTGTATTCATCAGAGATATTGGGCTGTAGTTTTCTTTTGTGTGTGTTATCCTTACCGAGTTTTGGTATCAGGATAATGTTGGCGTCATAAAATGAGTTGGGAACTATGGTCTCTTCAGTTTTTTGGAGGAGTTTGAGAAGGATAGCTATTAAGTCATCTTTGAATGTTTGGTAGATAGAATTCACTAATGAGGCAGTCTGGTCCTGGACATTTGCTTTTTGGGAGTTTTTGATGATTCCTTCAATTTCCTTGCTGTTGATTGGTTTATTTAGATTTTCCAGTTCCTTATAATTCAGTCTAGGAAGGTTATATATTTCTAAGAAATTGTCCATTTCTTCTAGGTTATTGAATTTGGTGGTAAGTAGTCTTTCAGAGTATCTTGTATGATGCTTTGTATTTCTGTGGTATTTGTTGTAATTTCTTTATCATTTCTGATTTAATTCTTGTCTTTTTTTTCCTTAGTGAGTTTAGCCAGGGGTTTGTCAATTTTACTAATCTTTTCAAAGAACCAGCTCTTTCTTGCATTAGTTTTTTTCTATTGTCTTTTTGTTCTCTGTCATTTATTTCTGGTCTAATTTTTATTATTTCCTTCCTTCTTTTGACTTTGTGCTTCATTTGTTCTTTTTCTAGTTCTTTAATATGTAATGCTATGTTGTCGATTTGGGATTTTTCTTGTTCTTGAGATAGCTCTGTAATGATATAAACTTCCCTCTTATTACCACTTTGGTTGTATCACAAACATTTTGATATGCTGTTCTTTGTCAATTGTTTCTGTGGGTCTTTTGATCTCTCCTTTTAATTTTTGTTTGACCCAATTGTTCATTAGTAGCATGTTGTTTAATCTCCACATACTTATTGTTTTCACTGCCCTGTTTTGTTTTTTTTGGCTGTTGATCCTCAATTTCAAAGCATTGTGGTCAGACAATATGCTTGGTATGATTTCAGTCTTCTTACTTTTGTTGAGCCTAGTTTTGTGTTCCAACATATGTTCTACCCTTGGGAATGTTCCATGTGCACTAGAGAAGAATGTATAGTCTGGTGTTTGATTTTCTGATTGGATGTTCTATCCATAGCTGTCAATGGGGTATTTAGGTTCCCTACTACTAATTGTATTTTTGTTAGTTTCTCCCTTTAATTATGTTAGTAGTTGCTTTATATATTTTGGTGCTCCTTGAATATATGCTCCTTTATATATTTTGGAGCATACATAGTGATGTGTTTTGTTTTCCTGACGTATTGTCTTCTTTACCATTACGAAACGTCCATCTTTGTGTCCTGTTACCCTTTTTTATCTTGAAGTCAATTTCGTATGGCTACATCTACTTTTCTCCGGATGTCATTTGCTTGGAGTATCATTTTCCACCCTTTCCCTTTGAGTCTTTATTTGTCCTTGCAGCAGAGATGTATCTCTTGAAGCCAGCATATGCTTGAGTTTTGTTTTTTGATCCACGCTGCTACTTGTGCCTTTTTATTGGTGAGTTCAGTCCATTTACATTTAGTGTGATTGATATATGAAGATTTCCTATAGCCACTTTATGTTTTGTTTTCTGGTAGCTTGGTGTCTCCATTGTTACTTTGCATTTGTTTTCCTGTCTATTATTTTAGTTTGGTGGTATTCTATGATTTTTTCTCCTTTTCCTCTTTTTTTAAGTTACGTGTTTCAGTTCTGGATTTTTTTTGAGTCGTTACCATTAAATTTATGTAAAAGAAAGTTTCATATATACAGTATATACAGTAGTTCTTTTTTCTGTATGTATTTTATCTCCATACCTTTTGCAAATTCAGATCTTTACCCCCTTTCCTTTTATGTTTTTATTATCACAAGTTGTCCCTATTTATGCTGTGACTTCATTTCTGAGTCGCATTAGCAATTGTTTTTCTCTCTTTTAAGTGTTTTTTTTTTTTTTTTTTTTTTTTTTTAGGATTGATTTTTTTTTTATTTTTTTATTTATTTTTTATTGGGGCAGGGGAACAGGACTTTATTGGGGAACAGTGTGTACTTCCAGGACTTTTTTTCCCCCCCAAGTCAGGTTGTTGTCCTTTCAATCTTAGTTGTGGAGGGCGCAGCTCAGTTCCAGGTCCAGTAGCATCCGGGAGCTCAGAGGCAGCTCAGCTCAAGATGCCTTGTTCAATCTTAGTTGCAGGGGGCGCTGCCCACCATCCCTTGCGGGACTCGAGGAGTTGAACCGGCAACCTTGTGGTTGGGAGCCCCCTGGCTCATGTGGGAATCGAACCGGCAGCCTTCAGAGTTAGGAGCATAGAGCTGTCACTGCCTGAGCCACCAGGCCGGCCCTTAAGTGTTTTTTATCTTTAACCTTTATGTTGTATTTAAGTAGATAGTGATCTATTCTGAATAGCAGTTGCCATTTCCTGCTTCTGTCTTACTCATAGTTTTGTATCTTTTTGTTTCACAGTATTTCCTGAAATGCAGGCCTTGTGATGGAAAATTTCCTCAGCTTCTATATATCTGGAAAGGTCTTTATTACTTCTTCATATCTAAAGGATAACTTTGCGGGCCGGCCTGGTGGCTCAGGTGGTTGGAGCGCCCTGCTCCTAAGGCCGAGATCACCGGTTGATTCCCACATGGGCCAGTGAGCTGCGCCCTCTACAGCTAAGATTGTGAACAGTGGCTCTCCCTGGAGCTGGGCTACCGTGTGCTGCCAGGAGTGGCCAGTGGCCATAGTGAGTGGCCAGCCGCCTGTGAGAGCTGCCCTGAGTGAGCTGCTGTGAGTGGCTGACCAATGACTGCCGACCGACTGCCTCAGTGGGAGGGAGCACAAGGCTCCTAATACCAGCATGGGCCAGGGAGCTGTGTCCTGTACAGCTAGACTGAGAAACAATGGCTTGAACCGGAGTGGGGGAGAGGCGGAAGAAGGGGGGCAAAAAGGATAACTTTGCTGGATATATTATTCTTGGTGGTAATTTCTCTCTTTCAGTAGTTTGAATATTCGATTCCACTCCCTCCTAGCTTGTTGAGTTTCTGCTGAAAAATTTGATGATAATCTAACGGGCTTTCCTTTATAGGTTACATCTTCTTTTTCCTGGCTGCCTTGAGAATTCTTTGTCATTAATTTTTGATGGTTTCAAAATAATGTGCTTTGGTGAAGGCCTTTTTGGATTGGGATAATTAGGTGTTCTGTTTGCTTCTTGGATTTGAGTAGCCAGTTCTTTACATAGGTTTGGAAATTTCTCATTGACGATTCATTTGAATAGGCTCTCCGTTCCCTTCTCCCTCTCTTCTCCTTCTGATATACGTTTTTCTTATATTGCTCTTTCTAATGGAGTTAGATAGTTTTTGTAGAGTTCTTTCACTTTTTATTTTTTTTCACTCTCAGCTCTCTTCTTCCATCTGTATCATTTCTAAATTTCTATTTTCAGTATCACTAGTTCTTTCCTCTATCTGGTCAGCTTTGTTTTCTAAGTTTGCTATTTCATTCTTCATTTCTTTTATTGAGTTCTTTGACTCCAGAATGTCTATTTGGTTCTTTTAAAAAATTTCAGTCTCTTTGGTAAAGTATTCATTGCGTTTGTTGATTTTTATTTCTGAATTCATTATACTGCCTGAGTTTCCTTGTGTCTTGTTGAGTTTTTTCAGAACTACAATCTTGAATTATCTGTCAATTAAGTCACATATTTCCATGTGTTTATTTTCTGGAGATTTTTTATTTTCTTTCTGAGCTGCCTTGTTACTACCTTCCTTGGTTATTAACGGCACATGATGGATTATTTCTCCTCCTAGGCATTCCTAACGAATGAACTCTGCAGCACCTTGATACAAGGAGGTCTTTCTTTTGTTTTCCAGTAGGTGGTGTTGGAATGTTTTATTTTTTTCTTGCATTGCTACAGTTTCTCACAGTGGAAGATGCCTTGTATTCCCTGGGGAGGTGGGTGTCCGATCTGGGACCAGATCATACAGATCAGGTGGTGCCTGTTCACAGAGCACCACCCCTGTGGGAGAACGTGGTGCGCGATGGGGTTCTGCGCCCTGAAATCCCAGTGCTGCTCCTGCAGCCAGATGCAGTGCTGCACTGCCTGAGCTGTCCTAGGTGCTCTGTGATTGGCCCTAAAAGAGGGGTGGGGTGGGAAAGGCTGCTGCTGTGTTTGTGGCTTTGTTCTCTTCCTAGTAATGGTGACTGACGATCCACAGCTGCCTCACCTCTGTATCTCCACCCTTGTCACTGGGATTAACCGCTGGGTGCGAACCGCCTTTCTAGTTCTCAGGACTGTGGATATTCTGCTCCAACATTCACTGCTACGTACAGTTTTTTTTCTGGGGCCGCTCCTACCATGTTTCCCCAAAAATAAAACCTAGCTGAACCATCAGCTCTAATGTATCTTTTGGAGCAAAAATTAATATAAGACCCATTCTTATATAAGACCTGGTATTATATTATTATATTGTGTTATATTACATTATGTTATATCCAGTCTTATATTATACCTGGTCTTATATTAACGGTCTGATATTAATTTTTGCTCCAAAAGACGCATTAGAGCTGATGGTCCAGCTCGGTCTTAGTTTGGGAAAATACGGTAGCTCTGGGAGGGTGTGAGGAGATGGCCGGCTCTGTAGCTTTGTTTTCTGCCTGCTAGACTACAGCTGTCACACTTCTGTATTTGGTTTCTGGCCCATCACTGGTTTCACCTGTATTATATTCTGATCGCGCAGGTAGGAATGCTCAGGGCCACAGAGATTTCACCTGCTTCCTGAATCCTCCTTTCTCCAGGGACGATAGAGAGCTCTGGGCTGCATCCACGGCACCTATCTCTGCTCTTCTCCCTTTCCTCCTCCCATTTGCCCTGATTTGCCTACCTTCAGATGTTACGATGTGCAGATGATTCATACATGTTTGTGTGTTGCACAGGGAATCCTTTATTGAATTACAGCTCTTCAACTTGTAACTTCGAGGGCAGAGATCACCTGAGCGGTGAGAGATCACCCCTCATGCTGCCTTTCTTTTGATGTCCCTCACTAGGTATCTTTGTATTCCTGTAAAATATTCTCGAACTTTTTCTTAGAGGGCACTTAAGTTATGTGGAAACAATTTGATACTTTTGGGTCTTGCTTTTAAACTTCGTTAGATGATATCAACATTTAACGTGGCACTAATTTTACCATATGCTGAGGCAAGACTATTCTGAGTGCTCTGTCCAGTGCCCTGTGAATTATGGGGTTCCTCACTCTGGTGGGAACAGCTCTTTGTGAGTCTGCAGATTGTTTCTTCCAATAATTTCCGGTGGCTGTCCCCCCTCTTCTTAGACAAGTTACTGATATACATGTACTGATCAGTGCTTGCTGAACACTCAGCGACTTCTGCAGATCTCGTGTGTTCTCTCTCTGAGCACTTCTCTCTTTCTGGTACTCTCTCCAGTGACCTTGAACTGTCTTGGTCCCCCACTTCCCAGTTCTGTGTCTTCAACTCAGGGTGACTTTTTCATAAGGTGCCTGGTCCTTTAGCACTTTTTAGGTATTTTGATAGCTAGATTATTTAGGAAATTCAACTTTTTCTTAAATGAAAAAGAGACTAGGCAATTCTTGACCAACATTTGTATGGGGAAGAAAGAGTTGTTTAACGTTCTTCAGTTAGGTAAAGTGTTTCATTTGATTCTTTAGACGTCATTAAGGTTCCAGAATCTCAGTATTAATAGTACCACAGACCCTTAGTTTGCGTTGTTAATGATACCAAGCTTTTCTTGGCAAGTGAGTGTCCCTTTTTCTACTACGAGAACTATGAAGTTTTTGGTTATGCTAATGGCTGAATCTGGTGAAAATATGCTAAAGTGTGGTTTCTGGATGAAAACAGCACTATTGAATGACCATTGCATCCTATGGAGAACTTCAGTCTTTGGTCACAGTGTTAAGTGCTCTCGGTTTTGGTCCCACGAGCTCTCTTTGAAATGACCTCAGAAGTAACTTCTTTTTTTTTTTTTTGTCTTTCTTTTTTTTCAATTTATTGGTGTGACAATTGTTAATGAAATTACATAATTTCAGGTGTACAATTCTGTATTACATCATCTATAAAACCCATTGTGTGTTCACCACCCAGAGTCAGTTCTCCTTCTATCATCATATATTTGATACCTCTTACCCTCATCTCCCTCCCCCCACCTCCCTTACCTTCTGATAACCACTAACTTATTGTCTGTGTCTCTGAGTTTTTGTTTCTCATTTGTTTGTCTTGTTCTTTTGTTGTTTTTGGTTTATATAACACATATCAGTGAAATCATAGGGTTCTCTGCTTTTTCTGTCTGACTTATTTCGCTTAGCGTTATACTCTCAAGATCCATCCATGTTGTCACAAATGTTCCTATATCATCTTTCCTTAACGCCGAATAGTATTCCATTGTGTATATATACCACAACTTCTTTATCCATTCATCTATCGAAGGACATTTTGCTTGTTTCCATGTCTTGGCCACCGTAAACAAAGCTGCAATGAACATTGGAGCACACGTGTCTTTATGTATAAATGTCTTCAGATTTTTTGGGTAGATACCCAGGAGAGGGATTGCTGGGTCATATGGTAATTCTATTTGTAATTTTTTGAGGAACCTCCACGCTGCCTTCCATAGCGGCTGCACCAGTCTGCATTCCCACCAACAGTGTGTGAGGGTTCCTTTTTCTCCACAGCCTCTCCAACACTTGTTACTATTTGTCTTGTTGATGATTGCCATTCTGACTGGGGTGAGGTGATATCTCATTGAGGTTTTTATTTGCATTTCTTTGATGATTAGTGATGTGGAGCATTTTTTCATATGTCTATTTGCCATTTGTATGTCCTCTTTGGAGAAATGTCTCTTCAGGTCCTCTGCCCATTTTTCAATTGAGTTGTTTGTTTTTTTGTTGTTGAGTTTCATGAGTTCCTTGTATATTTTGGATATTAGACCCTTATCGGAGGAACTGTTTGCAAAAATCTTGTCCCATTCAGTCATTTGCCTCTTTATTTTGTCGATTGTTTCTTTTGCTGTGCAGAAACTTTTACGTTTCATATAGTCCCATTTGTTTATTTTAGCTTTTACTTCCATTGCCTTTGGAGTCAAATTCATAAAATGCTCTTTGAACCCCAGGTCCATAAGTTTAGTACCTATGTTTTCTTCTATGCAGTTTATTGTGTCAGGTCTTATGCTTAAGTCTTTGATCCATTTTGAATTAATTTTGGTACATGGTGACAGATAGCAGTCCAGTTTCATTCTTTTGCACGTGGCTATCCAATTCTGCCAGCACCATTTATTGAAGAGGCTGTCTTTCCTCCATTGTATGTTTTTAGCTTCTTTGTCAAAAATTATCTGTCCGTATTTATGTGGTTTTATTTCTGAGTTCTCAATTCTATTCCATTGGTCTATGTGTCTGTTTTTCTGCCAATACCATGCTGTTTTGATTATTGTAGCCCTGTAATACAAGCTAAAGTCAGGCAGTGTGATACCTCCAGAATTGTTCTTTTTTCTTATGATTGCTTTGGCTATTCGGGGTCTTTTGTGGTTCCAAACAAATGTGATGATTTTTTTGTTCTATTTCTTTAAAAAATGCCATTGGGATTTTGATGGGGATTGCATTAAATCTGTATATTGCTTTAGGTAATATGGCCATTTTAACTATGTTGATTCTTCTGATCCTTGAGCATGGAATGTCTTTCCATTTCTTTGTGTCTTCAATTTCTTTCAAAAATGTCTTATAGTTTTCAGCATGTAAATCCTTCACATCCTTGATTAAGTTTATTCCTAGGTATTTTATTCTTTTTGCTGCAATTGCAAAGGTAATTGTGTTTTGCATTTCTTTTTCTGAGATTTCAGTGTTAGTATATAGGAATGCAATGGACTTTTGTACGTTGATTTTCTAGCCAGCAACTTCACTGTATTCGTTGATTGTTTCTAACAGCTTTTTGGTGGAGTCGTTAGGGTTTTCTATATATAGCATCATGTCATTTGCAAAGAGTGATAATTTAACTTCTTCATTCCCAATTTGGATGCCTTTTATTTCTTTCTCCTGCCTGATGGCTCTGGCGAGGACTTCCAACACTATGTTGAAAAGCAGAGGTGATAGGGAGAAGTAACTTCTGTTAACAGCTTAAAGGGTGTCCTTCCAGAACTTGTTCTGTGCATTTTTGCAGTGATCTATAAAAGCTTCTAAGAAAGTGTAAATGTCATCGTACTATATATAACTGGTGATTTTTTGTGTGTGTTTTTTGTTTTATTTGTGTGTTTGGCCATTTCATCTCTCTCATTCTGTCTTAGCTCCTGAATTGTGTTCCCCACAGAATGAATATCCCAGGATATATTTGATCATTTCCCTCTTTACGGATATTTAGATTTATACCTTCTCTTTCCTCCCTCCTTCACCCCCTCTGATATTATAAATAATATTGTGAATATTCTCAGGCATGTCTTTGTGCACGTATATGAATAAGTCTGTATGCTTTACATTTTTTTCTCTATACTACCAATACAGAATTGTCTCTCACAATTCCCCAACTCATACTGTCCCCAGTCTTTGCCTACTTGATGCTAGCCTGTTGCTTAGTGACTATTTCTTTGGAGGCCTTCTTGGGTTTTTGCGATCAGAACTCCCCTTGTGATCTTGATTATTAGACTCTTTCCTGACATGACATTAGTCCATATCAGAAGTCATTAGCATAACAAAGGAGAGGCAGTGAAAGTAATGTAGGAGCTTTATAGTGTAGTTTTTTCATTCATCAACAAGGAGGTGATGGTGATGGGCTCTGGTGGTGCTTGTCGTGCATTGTTGGTCCCTGTGCTATTCTGAATAGTGATGTGATTATATTAATAAAAGGTCTACATAAATAAGAAGGTACACTCTATTCTAAACTTATATATGTCAGAAGTACTTAGGTCTAGAAGTGCTATTTTATTTCTCTTTTACTTATTTTCATAATGAAAAAAAATTTTTAATGGCTGAAATGGATCTCAGGAATGGAATCTTAATTTATAACATTATGCCTATAGAAAATAAGACTCAACTTTAAATGTTTCAGTTTACTCAGGAATTAGCTTAAGTCTTTACTATAGTCCCGTAGGACATTTTTCAGGGACCATGTTTTAATCATATTCATATACCTATGGTCTTTTACATGCTTTGTCATATGGAAGCAATCAGTATAGTATTTGTTAGCTTGAACTAGTTTAAGGTAGTCATTCCCAGAAGCTCTCATCATTACTTTTTAAAATTCCTGTATTGTTCCCTGAATTTTTATGCCACTGTGCTACAAAACACACCAAAACAATCTTACAGTAACATCTTCTATTATAGGAATAGTTAGAAAGCATTGATTCCTCACTGTATTTCATCTATTCTTATTCTTGAGTATTTTCAGGTCTATTTTCAGTTTGAACCCAATATTTTGTTTAACATTTGTTAAAAATATATTTTAAGTGAAATTGCATATTGAGACATGTAGCAGTTAGCCTGACATCTTTATTTATGGAAAAGGTTAAGATTGTGATTGTCATTAAACCAAAAACTTCCATGCATAACAAAGCAAATTTCCTTCCAGGTTACCTTTGTTTGAAGGCTCTTAAGTCTGAGTGCTATTTGAATAATATGTTTATATATGAAATAAGCAGAAACTTGGTTTAGGCATTGTACGAAAACATCTCCTAATTTTTTTTAAACAAATGTTGAACTAGTACTGAATAAAAATGGTGTGATTAATGTTATTTTTGCTGTTCCAGATTATATATGAACAGGAAGGGGTCTATATTCACTCATCCTCTGGAAAGACGAATGACCAAGACAGTTTGATTTCAGGAATATTACGTGTTTTGGAAAAGGTATGTTTCTAGTAAGTGACTGTAGTTAATAAAAATTGTTGATGGTAGTGGCTCATCTTCAGGTCATTATCAGCAAGTATGAATTTCATGTGAAAGGTAGAATTATGTAATTGAACAGTGGTTGTAAATTTAACACAGAAATGATAGTAGAAATAAAATACTTCAGATAAGTCCGTAAGATGGCATGGAATATTTAAAAACTCATGTAAAAGTTGTAGTAATAAAAATTATAATGAAAAGTAAGCAGAATTTAAAAATCTATAGTACGTTGGTTGGTTTACATATAATTGCATATTTAAAGCACTAATATTTAAGAGGTTAAAAGTGTCGTTTTGGGCTTAGGGAATTAAAAATAGGTGACTAAAAACGTAAGATATTGTTGAACACTAAATATAGTTCATCATTTCTTTCTCTAGGATGCTGATGTGGTAGTGGACTGGAGACCGTTGGATGATGCGTTAGATTCTTCTAGTATTCTCTATGCTGGAAAGGTATGTGAACAGATGTGTTACTAAAGAAATGCCATTTAAAAATAGCAGCATTAGTAAGCTATAATGCATAGACCAGAAAATTCACCCTTTTAAAATGTATATTGATTTTTTTATATTTACAGTGCTGTGCAACCATCACTAATATCTAATTTTAGGACATTTTTTTCACTCCCCAAAAAAGAAGCTGTACCTTTTAGCGGTCCCTCTCCTCCCAGCCCCTGGCAATCACTGATCTATTTTCTGTCTCTGAATTTGCCTGTTGTGGACATTTCATCTAAATGGAGTCATAACAATATGTGGTCTTTTGTGATTGGCTGCTTTCACTTAGCATGTTTCAGAGTTCATCCATGTTATATGGTACTTTTGTTTTTTTGCTAAATAATACTGCATTTATAGATATACCACATTTTGTTTATTAGTTGATGGACACTTGGGTTGTTTTTACCTTTCGGCTAATATAAATAATGCTGCTATGAACATTCATATGTAAGTTCATGTGTGGACATATATTTTTCTCTTGAAAACCCTGGAGTGGAATCCTTGGGTTATGTGATAACTCGTGTTTAACATTGATATCATGTGTTGACTTCTCACTAAAAAAAGTAGAGATTTAGCTCTATCTTATCTCTACTTGATCTTGAAACTCTGGCCCAGTTTCCACATTTCTTAAAGTATTTAATCATATATATGATCTACTTTCATCTTCATAGAGACATTTCTCCCAGAGTCGTCTTATGTGCTTCATTCTGAACTGGTTGCTCTTTTGGTTTGCTGTGCAGCAGTTATCCTGGGGATTCTTTTTGCCTTTAATCCCCTTTTTCTGTATCCTGTGCTGTTATCTATATATTACTCTCTTGTTTTGGTGCAGCTCCAGTGCTTCCTGAGAAAAAGGGTGCATGGGAGCAAAATCATCTCTTGTTTTAGACTTTTCTATCCTTTTTATGAATTGATAGTTTGGCTGGCATAGAATTACAGTTTCAAAAATAAATTTTCCCGCATGTTTTTGAAAGTTATGGTCTCAGGTTTGTCTGGTTTGTCTAGTTTTTGTTGATGTCTTATGCATTCTAATTCCCAATCCTTTATATGTATTTTTTGTCTTTAGAATCTTTTAGGATTGTCTTTTTGTTTCTAATGTTCTAGATGTCCTGGTAGTGTGTCTTTGTGGTCTTTTTTTATCCGTTGTGCTGGACACTTGATGGGCCCTTTTAATATGGAAACTTGTGTGTTTCAGTTCTTAGGTAATGTTCTTGAGTTATTTCAGTGATGATTTCTTCTCCGTTTTCTATTCTCTTTTTTTATGGAGCTCTTTAGACCGTCTGGACTGGTCCTGTAATTTTTTTTTTAAATACTTTCTTTCCTATTTTCTAATTCTTTGTTTTAGTGTACGTGTGTGTACTATTTTCTAGGAAATTTCAATTTTATCTTACAAGTCTTCTGTTGCCTTTTTTATTTTTGTTATATTTTTAATTTCTGAGACATTTTGTTATGAGTGTCCCCTTCTTCCCCTTTTGAAATAGCACCTTGTTCTCCGTGGATGTAATATCCTCCCTTATTTCTGAGGAGTTCAAGGATAGATTTTTAGATGTTTTAATCTCTCTATATAGTCTACTTCCTTTCATTGACTGTTTTTCCTCCCTTGTTTCATTTGGGCTTTGTCTTTTCTGTAGACATTTTGATGTTTGGTGGTCTTTGTATTGTGGTGCTCATATTAAAAGTAGACACAACAAAACGATCATACTCGCTGTAGGTATGGGTGGGCTTGGTAATGGTTGGGACTCAGTGTGATTCTGGCTAGGCAGTTTCCTTGGAGAATCTTTTACACTGAAATCTGGGCCTTTCTCTTAAGCTAATCATTTTCCAGAGAAGAATTTGCAGGTTCCTTCCTAGAGATGGTAGTAAATCTGGATTCCAGTGTTCTGGAAAGAGAGCTGCGAGTCTTGCCAACTTATCATATAGATGGACTTTCAATTAATTCTCCTGTTTTTGTCTATTAGCCCATTGCTCAGTGTGCTTGGTTTCTCCTAATCCCGCGATAATGTGTTTTACATTCTCTAATGAGTAAACCTCTAGATTTTTGTGAGTAGTTTTCTTTTCAGCTTGACCTTTATTCTAATTTCTAAAAGTACCTTAAATACCAATTCCATTCCTTTGTGTGGGGTGGGGTTCTGTAGATGCTTCTTAGCTTTCCGCAGTAGTGGTGGTAGAGTTGGTAGTGATGGTGGTAAAGGTTGCATATTTTAAATTGGATAAGCATGGAGGGCTCCCTAAGAAATGACAGTTGAAGAAGAACCAGGAAGTAAGAAACAACTCCACTTGATAATTTTATTCATTCCGGTTCCTCCCCTATTTTTCGGTCTGTTTCTATTCTTATTTCTTAGTTTCTCTTGTGCCTTTATAATACCTGCCTGTTCCTACAAATTTCCCTTTTCCCTTTTTAAAAAGAATGACACTAGCAATCTATGAATATATTTTTGTTGTAAAAATTCAAATAGAAAGTTGAAGTCCTGCTTGATGAGAATCCTGTCCCTCATCTGTCCCTGTTCAGTGCATATCTTTCCAGTCTTTTATCTGTACGCTTTTCCCTCCCTCCCATCTCTGGTTTTCTCCTGTGTTTCTAATTGCATATGCTTCATGTAGTTGTTACACTGCACATGTGTCACACATTTTTGTTTTATTTACTGTTACTTATTGAACAAACATAAATATTAATATACCAGTTTCTAAACTCTGCCTAGTCCTTCATTGGCTACCTCCTAGTTTATTTACTTATCTCTTCATTGAGGGATATTAGGATATTTCCAAAATTTCATTTTTACAAACAGTGCTGTAATGAAAATTTGTGTATGTGCCTCTTTGTATACATGTGTATTAATCTGGGGTAGATGATGAAAAGAGAGCTATTGTGGTGAAACACACATTTTGAATTTTAATAAATTTGACTAAATTGCTCTTTTGGAGTTAGGACTGATGAGTACTCTTATCACATTGTCTGATAGCATTTCCTTACACTGTCTTTCATGTGTTTATTTTTTAATTGAATAGGGCAAAAACAGTGAAATTTATCTTGCTTTTCTTCGATCATTTCTGAAGTTGGACATCTTTCTATATGTTTGTCACTTCATATTTTTTCTTTGACTTGTGTGTTTATACCTTTCGCTTATTTTTCTCTTTTGATATTTGTGGATTTCTAAATAAATTGGTAGGAGTTGCTTTTGTAGTTTGGATGTTTTTCTAACATCTGTCATGTATTTTGGAAACATTTTCACCCAGTCTTATGTTTCACGTATGTGTGTTATCTTTTGCTTGTACAGAAGCTAAACTTTTTGACTTAGTCAGGTCTTTAACATTGCATTTTAGAATTTTAGTTTTCTCTTTTTTTTTTTTTTTTTTTAAAGATTTTATTGGGGAAGGGGATCAGGACTTTATTGGGGAACAGTGTGTACTTCCAGGACTTTTTTCCAAGTCAAGTTGTTGTCCTTTCAATCTTAGTTGTGGAGGGTGCCTTTCAGCTTCAAATCTAGTTGTCATTGCTAGTTGCAGGGGGCGGAGCCCACCATCCCTTGCCGGACTCTAGGAATTGAACCGGCAACCTTGTGGTTGAGAGCCCACTGGCCCATGTGGGAATTGAACTGGCAGCCTTTGGAGTTAGGCGCATGGAGCTCCAACCGTCTGAGCCACCGGGCCAGCCTCTATTTTCTTTTTAAATAAAGTTTTATAAAACTATACATGTAGCTATCTTATTTATAGTTTTTAGCTAATTTTGATTAAGAGAAATAAGTAGCCACCATTGGCTATTTTCTTCAAATAACCGGAAGTCTGGAGGTTCATAACTATTTGCAGTGGTTCTCTTGCATTTTCTCTTATGGTTCTAGATGGCTGCCATATTTTTAGGCAACACATTTGCACTGAAAGCAGGAAAGAGGGGAAAGGGATGGGGCTTTTATTAGGAAAGCAGAAGCATTTCCAGAAGCCCTGCAGTTGACTTCTGGTTATATTTCATTGGCAACCCCAACGGCAAGGGAATCTGGGTAAGCTTTTCTTGTCTTTTTGGTAAAGATGGGCAAGGGAGAAAATGATAGGAAATAGTGTACAGTTTTCCCACGAGTGATACCTGCCACAGTGAATACATTTATATAGATGCTGAGAAGATTTTATTGATTGAAATTGAATTCTAGTTTTAGTCCCTAAATATTTTATATGTTATAATTATTTTAGGACTCCAGTTCAGTTGTAGAATGGACCCATGCCCCAAAAGAAAGAGCTCATCGAGGATCGGAACATCTGAACAGTTACGAAGCAGAGTGGGACATGGTTAATGCAGTTTCATTTAAAAAGAAACCACATACCAATGGAGGTAGGAACTACATCTTTCAAAATTATAAACTGATTAGCTATAATATAATATAAACAAAAGTGTGAAGAAAGTTCTTTACTGTTTCTCAGAGAAGAGGATGCTTTCGTGCTTTTGAATCATATAACTCACATTTTAGTTATATTCCCTTTTCATCTCTCTTCATTGTTTTGTTGGTTGTGACTTCATAAAAAAGGCTTTAAAAATACCTTTTCTGTTTTGTAGTTATTAATGGCAGAAAATAGAAACACTTTAGAAAATTGCTTTGGCTCTCATGCACATTTTTCTTAATCTAGTAGAATAAAAAAAATCATGTTATTTCATCCTAAAGCACCAGGGGGAGATGGAGTATGCCAGGAAACCAATCTCATTGTTTACTGGAATCTTCACAGCTCATTGCAGTCTCCCCTTTATATATGTTCAGTGATTATTCTCCTTTATATGTATGTATACATATATGTATACATATGTATGTATTTAAATGTAGGTATACATATTTAAATTTGTATTTGTTATGTGGTAATTATCTGCATGAAGATAAGAAGAAAGCCCAGCTAACAGCCTGATAGAACACATACACTACCCCAGATAGGATCTAGCTAGCCTGTCTGTGATGTGGCCTGCATATTTGTGATGTCTTTTTAAAAATATTAAACGCTTGGTAGAGTTAAAACATTGTTTTTCTTGCTGATTCTTTTGTGTTTTATAACTAAAAAGGATATTTTATCTCAATGATTTTGGGATGAATTTAGGAATTTATCCATGTTATGCTTTATACTGTATCATTTCTTGGAAACAGTAAGAAATAGTAATTCACAATTGTTTTTTATTTTTTTTATTTTTACATCCCTCACACCGTGAACCCCCCTCCCCCCCATCCACCACCACCCCGACCTCACACCGAGCCATCACATTATACACATAAAATTATAGTTGGCATTCATTAATGTCCAGTCTCTGGTGTACAATGCCATGACCAGGCATCCACAGCATCCCTGAGGTGGTAATTCACAATTGTTATCAATTGCTTTTGATGACAATCAGCTCATGAATGTCTCTCTCTCTCACTCTGTCTGTCTCTCTCTTTGTGGGCATTCGCTGTCTACTGAAAGCGAATACAAAATGCAAAATGTTAAATACATTACAAAATACAATACAAAATGTTAAGGAAAGATAAAACCACAGGATTTTAGTATATTTGGCATATGAGAGATTTTTAACGACTCTAGATCTTCAGGATTGGTTATATGAATTGCTATTTTTTGTTTGTTGTTGTCTAATGTTAAATCCTTAAAAATGAGAAATGCAGGGTACAGGAATGAGCAAAAGGAGTGCGTTTTCAGTATTTCATAGAAGAAAGAAGCATCATGTGTAAGAGAAAAGCATCATCTGAAAATAAAGATCTTGTTTTCTTTCTTTCTTTTTCTTTTTTTCTTTTTAAAGAAGGGCACAGCTCACAGTGGCCCATGCTGGGACTGAACCGGCAACCTTGGTGTTATCAGCATCACGCTCTAACCAACTGAGCTAACCAGCCATCCTTAACGATCTTTTCTGAATAGTGGTTTTCAACTTTGACTGCACATTGAAATCACTTGGGGGCAGTTAGGCTTTTTAAAAAGTACCCTTGCCTGGCTTTCATCCAGCAAATTAAATCATACTTTGAAGATGGAGCCTGGGCATCTGTGTTTTTCAAAATCTGTCCTGGTGATTTCAGTGTGCAGATTTGAGAATCTCTGTGTAACTGTGTAGCTTAGCAAAAAACTGCATATATAAATACTACTTATGTGGCTTGGCCATGCATTGTGACTTATAAAATAAAGAGCCTCTATTTTGTAATTATGAAAAATTAAGACATTTTCTTTTCCCTTCTAGTATTTAAAAAAGTTTTGTGACTGTGCATTAGAGTAAGAAATACATTAATCAGTATGGCCCAGTGTGCGTATACTTATTTAACAGAACAAGGAATTATGAAGTGCTGTGCACTCTGTCTCATCCCACCTTCCTTATCGTATCCTAGACTATTCATTTGATTACATTTCATCAAAACTCCTTCCTAAAGGGGAGTTTTCTAAGCTTGATGTTTCAGAATTCAAAATTATGCCATTATAAAACTTTATATTTTTAAAGCATTTTTTTCAAATAAAATTTTATTATATTTTTATTTTTTATTATAACCTTCACACTTTTTACTTTTTTGTGATTCACAAAGGAAACTTAGGACAAACCTTTAAAAAAATTGAAGACTGAAGACATATTTAACTTTATATTTCTTAAGAATTTCTACTGCTAAGTCTTTGTTTTTATGTTCTAGATCAAATGTTCTGAAAATATATATTCCCAAAACAACAGACTGCCATGATGTTCTGGATATCCATCTAAATAAAATGTCATGTCCTTGATGTTAATTCTGTTCAAGACATGGGGACTTACTAAATTCTTTTGTTTCACTCTGCTGTTATGGCCAGTTTTCCCATGTCAGTGTTGGAGGTATTTTTTTTTACATGTATTTGGTAACATAGTAAATTCATCAGAACAAATTAGTTTTATTTACCTTTCTGTGTGGAGAAAGAAGGAAATTTTAAGTTAACTCTTGGATTCTGTTAGTTTTCCTTTGTAACCATTTCTCTTTCTGCTTAACTATTGGTGATAGATTAACTTGCAGATTACTTTTATGTTGACTTGGTATTAGGTTATTCATTTATTCAACATATCTTTGAGTACCTATTACATGCCAGTCACTCTTCTAGGTACTGAGGAGATAGTTGTGAACAAAATGAGTTCCTGTTGTCATGAACCTTATATTCTAGTAAAGGGACTCATAGAATTGACTTGTAATGTTTCTCTCATCATTGATGAGAGCTTTAAGTGAGGAAATGTGTGAGGCATTTTCTGTTGTATTTAATATGTAATGTGTATCTTTTCCAGTTAATGAGGGGAAATCTGTGTAAAATTTTTATCTTTGAATATGTGCAAACTCCTGATTCATATAACCTACATGTATTTAATATTATTTTATTAATTTGGATTAAGTACTTTTTATATAATTTAAGAATTTCATTAAAAAATTGTTCATATCTAGTTTTTCATTGTTTTGGTATGAAAATATTTTTGGTCTTTGCAAATAATATAGTATGTATCGTTTCTAGGTAGTCCAAGAACATTCACACTTAAATGATTCATGAAGATGTTAGAATTCTAGAATTCTTCTCACTTTGATATTAGCTTGCAGTGGTGTTTTGAACTCTATAATATAAATTCCAGTGCAACATGAACAGTAGTCAAGTGGGCAGCTGGCACTTAATCTAGTTCCAGCCTTAGATATGAGTATATCATTTGAGCTCGTGTATGAGTATTAGTTTACCTTTTCTGGAGTTCCTTTCAAGTGGTACTTGTTAAAATGTCCATGAAATAGTGACGGTGTCTGCATTCCTTGCATGTAGAGGTTACTGTGAGTTGTAGATTTCTTTGTGTCACTTCAGGAGATCTTGTTGAAGGTGATGACTCTATCTCGTATTCCTGACTAGATAGGAAGGTGACGCACATTCAGGTCAACACCAGTTGATCTACCCTTTGATCAAGTTCTGTAAGCATTTACCATCTGCAGTTCATCTTTGTGGGAATTGATAGTGCGAGATGGAATTAATGAAGATGTTGAACAGGATAGTATGACACAGGAAATAACATTAGAGAAAAGGTTTTTTAAAATTCCAAAGACATGGTCATGCTTACGTCTGAGTTAAAATGTTGAAATAAAATGGTATATTTAGATTAGGAATTAATTATAAGTATTAGTGAGAAGAAAGGGAACATTTTTTCCATTTTCTTTAAATTTTTCTTTAAATAGATAATCTTTAAGTTGTTTGTGAATAAATTATGATATTGTTCACAAATCTCGGATTTTAAGTTTCTATAAACAGCCCACGAACTTGGAAAATGCAATTTATAGAAATATAGTTTGGTTTGAACTGAGGTCTTAATTTAGTAGCAGATTGATTTTAGCAGCAAGGTTAAGTGTATTCATTATCTTTGAAACATTCACAACTTAGTTGTCTTTTCACCCTCAACTCCCCACTTTTAGTTTTTGCAAAAAAGAAAAAAGTCTATTAATCTTCACTCAATGTAGTCTACTAAAAATAATTGCCAAAGGAAGTGAGCGAAATAAAGATTTTTTTGTTGTTTTAAATGACTGCAAGAGCATCATGCCATTCATATTTGGGGGGAGTGGAAAAGATTAACATTTTTTGTTTGCTGTATAATTCGCACTATACTAGTTAGTTGACAAATGTTATGTCTTTTTAATTCTTAGAACAATATTGGAAGGTAAGTATAATTATCTTCATTTTACAGATGAAGAAACTGAGGCTCAGAGTTATTTGCCCCAGATCATTCAGTTAGTAAGATGGTGGTGCTGCAGTTTGAATCCAGCCTGCCTGCTTCCAAAGCCGTGTTCATTTTGGGCAAAGCTTATATTTAAATAGGGGTAACATTGTATGAAACGTATGTTGCCATTACTAATACAGGTGGCAGCCATAGTAATGTGAATGGTATAGTCATTCCCTAGGTTCAACAAATTTCTGTTAGACAATCATGAAGAGTGCTCTCAGTGCCTTCTAAAAGGGTGAACAAAATATTTTGCCCCGCTTTCTTGTTTTTAAGATGCTCCAAGTCATAGAAATGGGAAAAGCAAATGGTCATTCCTGTTCAGTTTGACAGACCTGAAATCAATCAAGCAAAACAAGGAGGGTATGGGCTGGTCATATTTGGTATTCTGTCTAAAGGATGACGTCGTTCTCCCTGCTCTGCACTTTCATCACGGAGATAGCGAACTACTGATTGACTCTCTTGAAAAATATGTGGTATTGTGTGAGTAAGTATCAAATTATTTTCTACTTAAACTGAGATTGGATTGTTGTATTGGTCCCGAGGCAAACGGCAAACTTTTTGCTTGTCACTGGGTATCAACAACCTATGTGCAGGAGCTTCCCCCCCCCCCCCCGGGGTATTGATTGCTTTGGATGAATGACTGAAAAAAATTTTGCCATTTTAGTAATTTGTATCTGCAACCTATCACCCTATCACTGTTTTAAAGAAAAGAATGGTCTAGTATTTTTTATACACATTTTAATGAATGATGATGCATCACTGTCTTACGGATTATGTATTTATCAAATTTACCTCTTATTATATAGTTTCTGTTAAACAGAGTTTTATTTGAAATGTTGGAAATTTAAGTCAGGCAAGTCTATGCCCTCTATAAAATTATTGTAAGTGTGGAGGACAGTGCTTCCTCACTTTCCAGAAATCTTATATCTTACATTTAGTCACCTATGTGCATTTGTACACACATGCTGTTTCTTGCTTTCACTGTCAACAAATACATTTTGGGTATCAATTACATTGTAAGCACTGTGCTAGTAGCTTAATATTTCATAGTGAACCAAACAGGCAGGTTCCCAGATACCTCAGCCTTTATGGTCTTGTGAAGGATACTGACCAATAAATGGCAATAAAACTCAAGAGCTAAGATGGAGGAGGTATGAGGTGCTTTGGGAGCTCCCAGGACGGAGGAAGGGTACCTCATTTAGACGGCGGTTGGGTAGGAGTCAGGGAATACTTTCTAAGGAAGTAACACCTAAGTTGGGACCTGACAAATGAGTGAATGTTAGTATGAAAGGGAAGGAAATACTTAGGAGAGATGTTTTAGATAGAGGGAAGAATATAAAACATGATGTAACCATAGAGTAGAGTAAGTAGTTCAGTGTCACAGGTCTGCATAGTGGGGGAAGGGAGGGTACCAAATTGAAAGATGAGGCGAAAGGTGGGTGAAGGCCAGAGCACGAAGGATTTTGTAAATCAGTATTAGCAGGTTGTTCCAGTCATCTAGATGGAATTATAGTGGCATGAACTAGGAGAGTGGCAGGAAAGGGACAAGTATTAGACAAATGTTTAGGGTTAGAATTGTGATTGATTGGATATGTGTAGGTAAGAAGAAGGGAGAAGTTGAGTTTATAAGCTTGGGGAACTGTAGGGGTGATTGTTAACTTCGTTAATAATGTCCTCACTTAATAATAGCAAATAGAAACATATCCTTACTTTATCATGCCTAAATTTAGATTATATAAAGCTTGTAAGATTTTGACTATTTTCTGGAATGAAATTTTCCCCCCTACCATGTTGATCACCTCTGGCTGGCACTAGGTATGCTGATCAGTACCAGTAACCATAAGAAAGTCAGGCCTGGTTGGTAATATGTGGGTTTTGACCTTGTAGTGAGAAGCTGTGAATAGGCTACCACTCGGGGATAAGTAGATTTCAGGAGGGGCAACATCATGATTGGGGCAGAAGAGTTGGCTGTTGAAAGCAGGTGTTAAGACTTGTGAGTTTTAGCAGTATAGCAAGTTCATTATTAATGTTGTGATGTAACAGTCACAAAACTTGGTTAAGATGAAGTGGTAGAAACCTCTCTATTGGTAAGATCATACTTTAGAGAACTGGGGCTTAGTTTTAAGCACTGCATTTTAAATGTGTTAGAGTAACTATACTACATGGAAAAGATGACTGGTGTAATGAGAGGGATCAAAATGGTATGAAAAACATTAGAAGGATATGAGGATTTAACTTGAAGAAGAGTTTTGGTGTAACATTAAATAAAATCCAAACTTCTTACTGTGGTCACTGAGGGCCTGCCCTGTCTTAGCTCTGTTTATCTCAAACCTCATCTCACGCCATTCTCGACTGTATTCTAGCCACATGGTTTTCTTTCAGTTCTTAAAACTTGTCTTAGAGTCCTCTATTTACGCATATTCTGTTTCTTTTGTGTGGGATATTCTTTTCCCTTTCTGATCCCCAGGGTCTCAGTTTAATGGTACTTTCTCACGGGCTTTTCTGGATGCTCCTTCTCCCACTTAATGTAGGGCCCCACACCCATTCCTTTTTGCTTTCATTCCCTTGTCTGCTTCCTTCATGGCCCTTAACAGTTAAATAATTTTGTCTGTTTGCTTCTTTTATGTTCTACTCTAGAATGTAAGCCCATAAAGGTAGGGATTGCATCTATCTTGTTTACCTTTTTGCCTGAGTTTCCCCCACAGTGCCTAGCACATAGTATTTGTGCCATCTGTCTTAGTTGAATGAATAAATGGCATGGTATTTAATAATTCTACAAATCATTTTGAAAGGGTTGTTACAAGGAATAAATCATACATTTGTATGACTAGAAGGAAATAGATTTTAACTGAAGAGGTAGAGAGTTTTCTATCCTGGATGGGTTCAAGGATAGACTCAACAACCACTTAGGTGCTTTTAAGGGAATGTGTACCTTGAATGTGTGTTGGTTATGTTTTAATGAGGGTTATAAGTGAAACTTCGTTTCCTTTTCTGTATTTGTAAACAACTGAAAAGTAATTATAAGAATCAAACAGATGGTGATAAAAACATTATTGGTGAGACTTAGATATGCAGCATGTTTCACCCCAAATTAGTTTGAAGTCACCCAGTACTGTCACTTTTGGACAACCACAGGTCTCCCTAGTGAGAACAAACCACTTATGTGAATGAGAGAGGACTAGAAACCACCTGCTCTATTGGCAGGCAGATCAAGAGAAGGAAAGAGCCTGGATGGGGTTATGCCAGGCAAGTACCTTACTCTTTCCTGATCTCAGCAGTAAGATATGTCGCTGTGAAGCAGGAAGTTCCTTTAGAACAAATGCATATTTCTGTTTGGAAACATGAAGCCATGGGAATGGTGTTCCTCTCTCTTTTTTGTTCAACAAATATATATATATATACACACATATATATATATATATATATGTATATATATATTTTACAAATATATATATATATATTTTTTTTGAGGCCCCACTATGTCCTAGACACTGTGCTAAATGCTGGAAAGAGCAATAATCAGAAAATATACGGCCTCTGCCTTCATAGAGTTTGTACTATTGTGGGAGAGACAAAAATATTGCTTATACAAATTTAAAATTTCAGCTATAGTAAGTGCTCTGGATAAGAGATATATAGCACTGAGAGCATATAATAGGATAATATGAAGGTCTTTTTGTATGTCAGTGGTAACAAGCTCTGAGAGAAAATGGTATTAACTAGGGAGGATAAAAGGGGACAATATGTGAGTATAAGTGATTAATTGCAACCTGTTATGATCTGGTCAAAGAGAAAAACCTAGCAGAGGAGACTGACCTCCCTATGCTTCGTTCTCTTCTCTCTCCCCGCTGGGCTTTGTCATTATGTTTATGGTCAGTCAGGGATGTGGCTGTTATTGGGGGAGGAGATAGTTGTCTAAAGGAAGTCCTTCAAAGGCTGCACTCCAAATACTAGCCACTTCTCCATTGTGTGTTCTTCTATGACACTGTGGGCCAGTTTACTCTTTGCCCCTGAATAGTCTGAAGCGCTTAAGAGTAGTACATCAAGTATGTTAACTTTACAGTCCCCTCTGTACCCCTGGCTGAAAATAAGTACTCCCGGTTCTTTCCCATCATAAATTATGACCAGTTGCATTATGCCTTAGAGCTCACCAGAGATTATATGTTGAGTCCAAGCAATACAATGTAGATACTCCATAAAAACAGCCACCGGTACAAAAGAAGTATACCCCATTATCAAATTCTTAGGGAGACATTAAAGGTCCTTATTCTTTATGTTCATTCGTTATTGTCCAACTAAATGGAATACCCAGTTGAGTTAAAGTCCAAAGAAATGGAAATTCCCAAATATCCCAAATTTTTTTACTGTACTGCTGTTTCCCCAAAAATAAGACCTAGCTGGACCATCAGCTCTAATGCATCTTTTGGAGCAAAAATTGATAGAAGACCAGGTCTTAATTTGCTATAAGACCGGGTATAATATATATAATTAACATAATATAATAATATAATATAATAAATTTAATATAATTTAATTAATATAATATAAATATAATACCAGGTCTTTTATTAATTTTTGCTCCAAAAGATTCATTAGAGCTGATGGTCCAGCTAGGTCTTATTTTCGGGGAAATATGGTAGGTGTCAGCCATGTGGGCCTCATTTCCTGTCACTGGAGCAGTTATCCTAACAAGGAAGGTTTCCAGATTTAAGTTTTTGTTGTCAGAGATTATGACAGAGACCAGAAGAAAGAAGGGTAGTCCAGGAAAACCTTAATTTCAGCATCCTAATTCAGCATCCAGGATGCCAGCCTGTCTATGCCGTGGTCCTCCTCCTTATTCGGAGTTCAAAACCAATAGAAAGAAAATCAGACCATATTATTTTTTGGTCATAAATTGAAGAATGTGGCTTGCATCTGTGGCCATGTTTTTTTCCTAATACTCCCCCCTAACAAATTAAGGGCCTTACCATACAGATGGGTGAAAGAATGAGCTACAAATACATTTTCATTACTTTTCTGGTACCAGGTTGGTTGCCAGGATATGAATGGTTATTGGTTCCACTAAAGTTGTTTTGTATATTGGGCTATTTTTACATTTATACATAAATATCCAAGCAGTAAAATATTCCCCTAAAAATCCAAATTGGTTGTATCATCATATAACACCAACCATTTACAAAATTAGGTTCTAAACCCTCATTTATTCACTTTGAGAGATATATAAACCTCATATATACATAAATATGAATAACATGTAATATAGTTTTGCTGTAAATATTCTGTACCTTTTAATTTTTATTAACCTTCCAGATTGGTATCCTTTGCAGTGAAATTTTAATATATTTCTTTAGCTTTCCATATTGGTTATTCTTAGCAATATGAAATATTAATAGTTAATGCTACATTTTAGTGCACATTCTTCAACTGTTACAATTTCTGAATTTATTCTGAGGTCTTTGGGAGAGGCTCACTCCAAAGCCTGGGAAGTACTTCTGAATTTTTAGTAGATATGCTTCTAGAAATGTAATATCTTAGACTATGTTTTTTTTAAAGTCTTGTAGTAGGTTCTAATAGAATTGCTGATTTAGCATTTTTTAAAGTTCTGTCTTAACTGCTGCAGTGAGTTTGAAAGTGTTGAATAATGTCACGAGAGATCAACTTTCCAGAATCCATAATATTCCCAGAATACATAAATATAATATTTATAAATCTATAATATTTAATCTTCCCAGGTTAAATCAGTGTGGTAACCTGGCAGGTGCAAACATAACACTGTTCTGAAATGCCAGCCCTTTTTTGATGAACTCTGCAATTGCTCACCAATATACTACTTGTCTTTTGACTGATGTACTTTTTATAATGTTTTGTTGACTTCCTTAGGGACAACCAAGTCTTAAATTTGTTACATCTTTCTTCCTAGAGCTTCCCCTCTCATCACAGAGTATTGGGTATAAAAAAATGAAATCCTTCCTTTTAAAAAAAGTATCTGTGATTGTTTGTGGTTGGGCAGTCATTATTTTCTTCCCATCTACAGTTCAGTGACTGCAGTTTTACAGCTGGAGCTGTAATAATGATCTGAGCCCAGATAGTTGAAGGTTGCATATTTTTTCCCTTTCCCCATGCATAGCCAGTGTTTTGACTTTCATGACTAATTTTTATTTGGATTTTAAAGAAATAATTTGACTTTATTGTTAGAAATAGAATTTATTGTTAGAAACAGCATCAGCAGCACTATGCTAGGAAGAAATATATTTCTATAGTGGTTACTTTTTCTGGTGCTACCTTTTAAAAGTTGACCCATCATTAAAAAATATCTTGTAAGAACCTATGGGTCTTCATATTAAGCATGACCCCAAAAAGTGTTTACAAAAATGGTGTTTAGTGAAAATTGAACCTTTTAAAAGTTACTAATTTTTTCCTACTTCTAATAACTCAACTTCAGCTACTTTTTAAAAGCCAAGGAGCTTATTAAGCTACTATTGTCTCAAAATTGAGCACTATTTCTGACTATGTAAGAATGAGATCCTGTTTTGGATTTCATATTCCCCTTAGCATTGATATTGCATCCATTTATGTTAGAATTGAGAAGAGATAACTGTTATTAAAGTTCTTATCTCAAACCTTTATAATAAACTAGAAATAGATAACAGCAAAATAACACATTTAATTTTTATTTTAAACACAGAAAAGTTGTGGATTTATTACAGCTGACTTACTAAGTTATAAAACTTAACTGAATAGAAAAAAGACTGGATAATTCATCTGATTACTTGAAATTAGACAGATGTCTATTTGAAATGCATTTTATTCTGTAGCTATTAAGAAATGTGGAGAAATGCTTGTGTTGCAAGAACTAAAAACATAATTTCTGAACTGTATATTATAACCTTGTTAAATATGTTTGTTAATAATTATGGATTGCATAATTAATGATTTTCAACAGATAGTTAACCTATTATATCTTATATTTTTTTCTTCTTTTTTTTTTTAAAGATTTTACTGGGGAAGGGGAACAGGACTTTATTGGGGAATAGTGTGTACTTCTAGGACGTTTTTCCAAGTCAAGTTGTTGTCCTTTCAATCTTAGTTGTGGAGGGTGCCGTTTAGCTTCAAGTTGTTGTCCTTTCAGTCTTAGTTGTGGAGGGCGTAGCTCAGTTCCAGGTCCAGTTGCCGTTGCTAGTTGCAGGGTGCTCAGCCCACCATCCCTTGCGGGAGTCGAACTGGCAACCTTGTGGTTGAGAGGACACGCTCCAACCAACTGAGCCATCCAGGAGCTGAGCTGCAGCTCAGATCAAGGTGCCTTGTTCAATCTTAGTTGCAGGGGGCGGAGCCCACCATCCCTTGTGGGACTCAAGGAATTGAACTGGCAACCTTGTGGTTGAGAGCCCACTGGCCCATGTGGGAATTGAACCAGCAGCCTTCGGAGTTAGGAGCACGGAGCTCTAACCACCTGAGCCACCGGGCCAGCCCAATATCTTGTATTTTTAACATCTTATATTGTAATACTAACAAGCTATGGAATGAAGTTGGGAACCATTTCAAAATAGGTATTTTCCTGTGGTGTACATATTATATATACTAATGAATCCCAAAATGTGTTTTGACTTTATAATAATAAAGGAAGACATATTTGTAAGGTTATTCTACTACCATGTTTCCCCAAAAATAAGACCTGGCCGGACCATCAGCTCTCATGCGTCTTTTGGAGTAAAAATTAACGTAAGACCTGGTTTTATGTTAATATACTTTAAAACCGGGTATAATATAATGTAATATAATAAATACTGAGTCTTATATTAATTTTTGCTCCCAAAGACGTATGAGAGCTGATGGTCCGGCTAGGTGTTATTTTCGGGGAAACATGGTATAATTCTAAACAAGAATCCATTACAGTTTAGTTTCTCTTGGCTTTACCTAGAATAAAAATATACTTCAACCCTTTCAAATTTGTTAATGTAATATTTCATGTAGTTTTGGAACTCATTTAAGATAGTTACTATGTACTTGTTAATATTGTATTAATGGGAAAGAGTTGTAGAACTGGGCATGTAAGTTTTTTGTTGTTAAGGAAAAGTAAGTGCATTAGTAGTTATTTTGTACTTCTAGTAAGTACTGATTCAGTGTGCTAGTTTTTGACACATTCCTTCTTTTTATTACAGATCTCCACAGGATAAAAGAACACTTCTTGTGAATTGTCAGAATAAGAGTCTTTCACAGTCTTTTGAAAATCTTCTTGATGAACCAGCATATGGTTTAATACAAGTATGTTTCTTAAATCTATTTTGTATTATTAATCTGTTAGTCTGACTCGATTGTTTTCCTTACCTTCTACCTCTCACTTTCTCAGATTATACAGAAGGAAGCAAATGTCTGTGTGTAAACTTTATGGAACTATTCTCTGTAATTGTATAGAAATAATATGTTTCATATTATTTGTTAGACTCAGTAGCTTCTTTGGTTCTTAGTTACTCTTAAGGCAATATTTCCCTTTATCATAACAGTGAAATTGGACATCCGTAGATTTTTATTATCATACCTTTCATTGATTAGGTGAAAAGGTCACTGGGTAAGCCACTTTGAATTCATTGATGATCAACTTAGGCACAAATCTGGTTTGAATTTTTATTTTCCATTTAAGTAGGTTCATTTGGGGTCATGATAATCTAATTCCCCTTAAAGTATTTGAGTATATTCTTGCATTTAGCTAAAAATGTGCATTTAACACAGGCAGAAATAAAGTTATTTTTCTCTCAGATGTCTGTGTAAAATAATGAAATGGTTGTTTAGTCATTCATTTATTCACTTATCCATTCAGAAAATGTTGGAGTGCTTACTCTGTCCCAGATGCTCTCTTCTTGGTTCTGAAGATAAGATAAAGAAAGAAGGAGGGCAAGAGAGCTTAAACACTGATTAAAATAAAAAGTGAGGGAACAGTTTTTCTTACTGTGAAAATAATCATTTTAAAGATCGACCTTTGTTACTATTTTTGCTAAATATGAATAACCAGGCAGTTTGGGGTTTAGAAGTAACCCTAGCAGTGGAAAAAGCTTTTGCTGTTTTCCAGGGCAGCACTGCCCAGGATAAATTACTTTTGTTGGCATGATTTACCAGTCATATAATTAGATTAAAGTGTAAGCCAATATTTAAATAACGCGAGCTTTTAAACTTGACTACGAAGTATTTTGTATTAGACTGTGTGGTACTGCACACTTCAAGAACTATATTTTTTTGTGAAGGCAGGACTGCTAGACAGAAGAAAGCTGTTGTGGGCCATTCACCAATGGAAAGTAAGCACTGCATATGTTTCTGATGTATGCAGATTGAATGAAGCCTGCAAATCATTTGTTTACCTGCAATTCAATCAGTAGCATTAATTTGCCATTGAATATACTATTTTAACCAAATGAAAATATTGGTTTAGAAAATTTAAAATTTTCTTCTCAGAAAAAAATAAAATTTTAAGCTAATCTTAGAACACTCTGTTTTAGTTCTGATTCCCCCCCTTTGAAAAACTTTGCCCTTTTGTTCATCATTGAGGTATTTTTCTGAATTAATAATGCTAATATTTTTCTTCCTACTACATAGAAAATTAAAAAGGATCCTTATACAGCAACTATGGTAGGATTTTCCAAAGTCACAAACTACATTTTTGATAGTTTGAGAGGCAGCGATCCCTCTGCACATCAACGACCACCTTCAGAAATGGCAGATTTTCTTAGTGATGCCATTCCAGGTTTAAAGATAAATCAACAAGAAGAACCAGGATTTGAAGTCATCACAAGAGTGAGTGGAGATTTATTTTAATATAGCTCATATTTTAACAGGAGAAATGTTTTTATACATGTACAAATATTACAGAACTAGAAACTCAGTTTTGGTTATATCTGCCTCTTTCTCATAATCCTTTCTTATAATCTTTTGCTAACTAATATATTTATCAACTAATGCCTGTCCTGCTATGAAATTCTTGGTTTGTTTTTTATCAATTAGTGCTACTTACAGTTCCTGTTCATTAATGTTGGGTCTCTTTTCTTTGATTACTTTCTGATGATAGTGAACATGTTGTTTGTTGCAGTGAGTGCATAGTGAGCTTTGCATATTGCCTCTCGTTCTAGTCCTAATTTATATACTATTTCTCAGTAGACACCAGAGGCAGCTTGTCAGGTCACTATTCTAGGGCTTTTATTCATGTGAATCTTTTTTTTTAATAAAATGGATTTTGGTTCTGAATTATGGCCTGAAATCTTCATATATGCTCAACAATACTTGAATTTGCTACAGTTTTAGGCTGTACATAGTTAGAACATTATAAATATCTAAATTGTGATACTTAATTAAAGGGCTTATCTTGAAAATGGCATTTTTAAATTACAAACATCTGTTAATTGGATAAAAAAACTGTAGAAAATACCAAGTGGAGCCAATGGATCATGAATCAATTCTGAGAGCTACAAATTTTACTTTGGAAGAAAAGCTAATTTTAGAAAATGATTAATGTTATAATACTCTCTTTTTTAATAATATAGCATATCATTTAGTTTGAAGAGTCTCGTATAGAAGTTACACGTTGAATGTTCTGTACTTACGTAATTGAAACCCAAAGTAACAAACGTTTTCCTTTTTTTGCATTTATAACCCAGTTGTTTGTGTGTTTAGTGGGAGGGAAAATGTATGGAAGGCTCACTATTGTAGTTCATAAACTAAACATTGGAAAATAAGGGAAGATATTAGAAGTGTTAGGATATTTCTGAGTAATAATATTTTAATTTAAGTTCCTATACCTTGATTTCATTTCACTGGTCAAAGCTGTACTCCTTATTGTTTATCTTCTTATTTTAGATTGATTTGGGAGAACGGCCTGTTGTTCAAAGGAGAGAGCCAGTATCAGTGGAAGAATGGACAAAAAACATTGATTCTGAAGGAAGAATTTTAAATGTAGATCACATGAAACAGATGATATTTAGAGGGGTAAATACTTTAATATGGATTGCATGTTAAACTGCTGGTCTTCCAGTTTTCTTATGGGAAGGTAGAGAGGCAACAAGTTGTTTTTGATGAATGATGCCTTCAAATACGTGTAGGACAGAGTCAAGTGCTTGTGATGTCCATGAGGGTTGGGTGGGGGGCTGTCATTAAGCCTAGGGGAAGCTATTGTTCCTTACTTGAAGTTCGTGGTTATGTGAAGGAGACGTGTGTGTACACCCCGCTGGTAGTTGCCTTATCCAGTAAGCATTGGGCTTAGAAAGTCTAATCAGTTTCACTGTGATATTCAGTCTATTGTATACTCTGCATTGGGCAAGGTTTCTGGCAGCTGCTTACAGCTTTGAAGTCTAGAAGTCAAAAACAAGATAGTATTTACTGAACTGAGCTATTTTTATACTATATGTGAGACTGTCTCTTAAATATTAGTCTTTCTGTTTATTTAAATGCAAGTTTTATGAACTTAAAGTATTGCATTCTTTTTTATGAATGTGTTTAATATGCTTATTTTCTACAGGGACTTAGTCATGCATTGAGAAAGCAAGCATGGAAATTTCTTCTGGGTTATTTTCCTTGGGACAGTACCAAGGAGGAAAGAACTCAATTGCAAAAACAAAAAACGTAAGTAATGGTTTTGCATGTGTTCATCAAAGAAATTGAAGTAACTCACCCATACAAACTAGTAAAAGGTTTCTAGATTGACTATTTGGAATGTGTAGACTAGGATATGGGAAAACTATTTTTGTTTTTTTTTTAATTTAAAAATTATGAGCACTATAGTTATTTTGAATCAGAAACATTTATTAGAAGAACTTTGTTGCAGTTATGTTAGTGAATATGTAGAAGTATGGTGAGGAAAATTTCAGTCCCCTTGTACAGACATTTTACGTACTTGAAACATAACTAATTAGAAATGGATTTTAAGATGCATCTCATTTATCTTGATTCATTTTTACAATTATGAAATTATAAAAATAACTCATACAAAGTGTGTTTGTTATTTATTTAGGTTAATTACCTTTAAGTTGTTTTCCTGGTGCTCCTGTACTCTTTCCTGGTGCTCCTGAAAGACCAGACGTAAACTGGTCTTTCATTCTTTTGGGAAGAGCATTTCTATTTTTAAATAATTTCTCAGATTTGAAAAGCAACAGACTAACTTCCCAGGTGCACTTTTATTCCTAGTTCATTAGTCTGGTTTTGGATTTAAAGCTCACACCTAATCACTATGTGCATATTTAGACTCTTGAGACAGTTCATTTCTCAACATTTTTGCCAGTCCTTCTGAGACATTTTCACATTAACAAGTTCCTTTAGTAAACTCGTTGGAGAATAGAACTATGTCACATTAAAAAAAAAAAAAAGTCCTATAGACTTGTATTTATCATTATCCAGAAACTTCAGTGGTTAAAATATTTAATGACTGGAATAATTTTAGGTATGTTATTAAGGATTAATATAAATGTTTCTTTAAAATCATACCTAAATTCTAGTTGTTTAAACAAAATTTATGACATGTATAGTGTTTTTTTTCATTTTCATAACTTAAACATTTCACTACCATATTTATAAACTTGCATCTCACTAGCATCATAAATGGTTTGATATATTGCTTATAGAAAAGCTCAGTTAAAAATGTTTAAAATAAAGAGTGTTCAAATAAGCTGTTTTTGGTGTAAAATTGTTTTTTGTAGTGATGAATACTTCAGGATGAAACTGCAGTGGAAATCTGTCAGCGAGGAACAAGAGAAGAGAAATTCGAGGTTAAGAGATTATAGAAGTCTTATTGGTAATTGTTTCTTAATTTTGGAAATGCATGAGAGGGGTTTATACTGAAATCTTGATAAAATTTAAGAAGTGAAGATGCATACTATAGAGTTAGCTTCAAAAGAGAAATGAGAATTGGAGAGTACATTAGAATGTGTGTTTAATATTCTTGGTTGTTCCTCTTCCAACAAGTATATAAATTCAGTCAGTATATTTATAAGTACTGATATACAAGTGTTTCATTTTTAATTCCAAAATGTGAATTAATAAAAAGTATTTAACTTTTTTTGCTGTAGAATTAATTTCATTAAAAAATTGTTTTCCTTATTATAAAAACAGTTTGTGTTGATTACAGAAAAATTAGGAACTGTAGATGAGCAAAAGAAGAAAATAAAAATTAGTTTTGTTTATGACATCCAGAGATAACTATGGTTAATAGGCTTTGTTTTATATTCCTCCCAGGCTTTTTCTAACTATGCATATATTTCAGTTTTTAATTAAATGCCTTACAGATACATGGTAAATTTTTGTCAGTATTTGAGAATTGAATAACTATTCACATGGGAGTAACTTATTTCTTAAAGAAGAGATGCTTGATAGAATTTTACATTAAGAGAATTAGACTTGTTGTCAGATAGTGAGTACTGGGTTGTCTGGTGCTTATGATAAAGGCCAGGTTGGTAAGTTATTGAAGGAAAGCATAGTTACTGTCCATGTCTTACCTGACAAGTTTCAGTTCATAATCTACATCTTATAGAGAAGAAAACTGAAGCAATGAGAGCATAAGTGACTTGTCCAAGTCTATATGGTTAATAAGGGCAGTATCCAGTTTTAAAGTTCTCAAGTATCTTGTTACCAAGCCTCTCTATAGTTTTAAGATAGCTTTCGATAGTAGTGGAACTTACTGTTTTAATTCTTATATTGTATTTGGATTTGTTCATTTGTAGCTTCATGAATGAAGATAGAGGGATGTTTTTAGCACCATGGGCATCATCACCATCCCATGGAATAAAAAAAAAAAGTCCCTAAATTATAGTTAGAAAGCCCAACATAGCAGACTATTTTGGTAGTTTTTATAGACACAAAAACAAATGCTGAGATCTTATAGGCAATAATAGTTTTGATTGAAAAATAATTTAATTTTTCTGAAAAATAAATTAGATTGTCCTTCCTCTGGCTAAAGCAGAAGGGGATCTCGAGGCAATGGGTTTATTTCAAGTTTCCAACTGAAGCCCCTGCTAATTTCAATTTCAGTGGGGAAAATGATAATGGGTTGATTTTTCCTGCTTGGGCATAAAATATTTGAAGCGGAGGGATCTTAGACAGCAACAATTCAGTATTTTAAAGTGTTTTGTTTTCCATATGCTCTATCCTCTTTTTATCAAGCAACAACAGTGACGATGGCTCTGATCTTCTCAGTCTTTTTTATGTCCTGTTCTCACTTTTTGTCTCCTTTTTCCAGGAGATTAGAGTAAAAATTTAGATGTTTGAAATCCCCATAATATAGTTTGAATTCAGACGTACTTTAGTCCCATTTTCTCATTTTTAGGAAATAATAAAATTGAATGCCAGAAAAGGTTAGTAAATTATCTTTATCATCTATCTAGTTAGTTCCATAGCGTAGACTCATTCATAATCAGATCTACTTCTTAATTAACTGGCCTTTCAACTGTACCATGCTTTCAACCAGTAAAAGTGTATATAGTAAGTTGGTTTTAAAGCATTCTTTTTCTATAATACTTTTTCCCAAAAGTATTTTTTAGGAAGGATTACCAAAAGAGTTTTTTCTTGGTATAAATTCATCTTAGTAAAAACATAAATAAACAGTTAAGCTGTAGGCCTTGTGGATTGTGCGAAGAAGTTGGATTTTAAGTATGAAGAGAAATTGTCGGAGCATTTTGAATGTAACCATCTTGTTTATGTTTTAAAATCATTTTTCCTGCTGTGTGGGAAATGGATTGAATCAACGTTAAGATTAGGAGCAAGGAGACCAGTTAGTAGAAATGACTCCAAGCAAGTGATGGTGGTAGTGGAGATGTAGAGAAATAGATGGATTCAAGTTGTATTTTGGTGATAGAATTGATAAGACTTTTTGATGAAATGTGGGGTATGGAGAGGAAAGAGAAAAATCATGAATGGGACTACATTTCCTGACTTGAGAAATTGGGCAGATGGTGGTGCCACTTACTGAGATGAGGAGAATAGGATGTGGTGAAATTGGATTAGATGTTGGATGTGTGTACCTTAAATGAGATGTACTAATGTAATGTAAGGTAACTAGTTGGATAATCTGGAGTAGTGATACAAGTTTGGGTATTATCAGTATAAATATCTATGGGAATAGACGTTGTCATCTAGGGAAAAAAGAGACAAATAAGAAGGCTCAGGAATCCCAGTCTTCAGAGAGCAGTGGTTCCTAACTTGGCTGCAGATTAGAATCACCAGGGATCTTTTTGAAAATTACATTGATTAAACATTCCCACATTTATTCAATATTTACTTAGTTCCTATTGTGTGGTAGGTTCTCCTCTAGACATTGGGTTTTTGTTAGTGAACAAAACAGAAAATTCTTGCCCTCAAGGAGCTTCTGTTCTTGTGGGGAAGAACAGACGATAAACAAGTAAATAACATGTGGTATGTTAGTGATAAATGCTAAATAGAAAACTGAGGCAGAGAAAACGGTTAGGAAGTTGAGGTGCGATGTTGCAGTTTTCACTCGGGTGCCCAGAGAAGGCTTTCACTGAGGTGATATTTGAGTAGAAACTTGAGAAAGGGGATGGGTGAGATATGCAGATATTTTAGGTGAAGGGCATTCCAAGCAGAAAGGAACATGTGTTGGACTTGTGAGACTTTAGGGTCTCTGCACGTGTGAGGTACAGCAGAGTGGTGAGTGTGGCTGGAGTGAGTTGGATAGAGTATAGAAACTGATGAGATCAGAGAGGAAATGGTGGAGGAATTGGTACAGATCCCATAGAACCTTGTAGTTCATTATGAAGACTTGAGCTTTTACTCTGAGTGAGATGGAAAGCCACTGGAGGATTTTGAGCAGAGAGTGACATGATCTGACTTTTGTTTTAACAAATCACTCAGGCTGCTGTCTGGAGAATAGCTGTGTATGTGTGTTGGGTGGGGGGTGAAAGTGTGGAAGTAGATCCCTTGAGGCTATTGCTATGACTCAGAGGAGAGGTGATGGTTGCTTGATCTAGGGGGCTAGCAACTGAGGGAGATTTGACTAGAGACTTGAAGAAGCATAGGGTGTATGCCACGCAGCTCTCTGAGTGAAGGGCTTTCTGGGCAGAAGGGAACAGCATGGTCTAGACTTGTGTCGGCCCCAGGACCTCCACATGTTTGAAGCAGAGCAAGGAGCCAGGTGTGGCTAGAGTGGAGGGAATGGGTGGGAGATACAATAGTATTGGTTCTACATGTATTTTGAAGGTTTAACAGACATATCAGTGTCAGACAAGAGAAGCAAAGACCCAAAGAGTGACTGACTGAAAGGTTTTTAAGATGAACAACTGGAGGAATGGAGTTGTCATTTTTCGTTAAGACAGGGAAACTGTGAGAGAAGCAGGTTTGGAAGGGAATATTTGGAACTTAGTTTTATTTATTTATTTATTTATTTATTTATTTATTATTTATTTATTTATTTTATTAGTTTCAGGTGTACAAGACAAGGTAATACTTAGACGTTCATCATTTATATCCCTCACACTGTGAACCCCCCTCCCCCCATCCACTATCCCTCCGACCTCACACTGAACCATCACATTATATATATAAAATTATAGTTGGCATTCATTAATGTTTAGCTTCTGGTGTACAATGCCATGATCAGGTATCCACAGTATCCCTGAGGTGGTCTCCCAAATAGGATGCATGTCCATCGGATACCCAACAAAATCTTTACAACGTTATTGAATACCTTCCCCAAATTAATTTTCAAAACAACCCTGAGGCCATCTTGTGGTTACCAGCTGCTTCCAAATCCCTTCACCTTTCCCCTTATCCCCAACCCCCCACCCCCACCCATCTAACAACTCTCGGTTTTTTCTTTGTGTCCCCAAAACTGTTTCTGATTAGTTCATTCACATAGTCTTTTCTTTAGATTCCATATATAAGTGAGATCATATGGTACTTGTCTTTCTCTTTCTGACTTATTTCACTTAACATAATTGGAACTTAGTTTTGACATGTTAAGTTTGAGAATGCCTATGGGATGTCCTTAAATTAATATGTGGAATATGAGGAGCATACATAGGTCTGGAATGCGGGGGAGGAAGGGGCTGGAGACAATATATACAGCTCTTTTAGGAAGCTTCTTAAACAGATGGAGAGAAGATGAGGCAGCAGTTACAGGGAAAAGCGAGGTTAAGAAAGATTTTCATGATGATGAGAGAAACAACAGTATGGCTGAATGCTAATGGGAAAGGTTTGGTAGAGAGGAAAAACTCATGAAACAGAGAGAGAGAAGAAAGAAAAGAATTACTAGAGCAGTGTCTTTGGGTAGCTAGTAAAAGATGGATTTCATGCACAAGAAGGAGGGGTAGGTCTTAGCCATGATCACGGAAGCTCATTTGTAGTGAGTATGGAGAGAAGGGAGACTACTGATACAAATGCAGCTACGTGGTTAAAATAGTGGGAACCCATGGAGTTCTCTGTGGATAACTTCTGTTCTCTCAGAAATAGGAAGGAAGATTCTCATCTGAGCACTAGGATGCGGGAAGAGATAGCGTGTTGGAGACGTGAGGAGAGAAGAGAACATATAAAACTGTTATATGAATAGGGACAGGGGATGGATGAGAGAAATAGAGCATGATTGCGGGGCAACATTAATGGCCCGCTCGAGGTTAGTGGTGGTGAATATAAAATGGGATCAGTCGGCACGGTTCTGTGTTTCTTCAGTCTTTTTCAGCTACATCAAGTTAAATGGAGAGTTGGCTTTCATGAGGCCCTTTTTTTTTTAAACTGAAGTACTCATTTTCTTTCTAGAAATAGATTCTAGAAATATTTCCCTTATAAAATATTATTTTTGATCCCTTTTGTTTTCTGCCTGGCAGAAATATTTACAAGAGGAAAACAATATGGATAGTTCACGAGGGTACAGTTAACTTACCATGTTTAAAACAGCTGTTAAGTCAGATATTCCATAGTGGCATTATGACTATGTAAATTGTGCTTGAGTTAATAAAAACCTTACTATGTACCTCTTTTATCAACTGATATGAGACTGAAGCATTTTGACTTTTTTTTTTTTTAAAGATTTTATTGGGGAAGGGGAACAGGACTTTATTGGGGAACAGTGTGTATTTCCAGGGCTTATTCCAAATCAAGCTGTTGTCCTTTCAATCTTAGTTGTGGAGGGTGCAGCTCAGTTCCAGGTCCAGTTGCTGTTGTTAGTTGCAGGGGGCGCAGCCCCCCCATCCCTTGCTGGAGTCGAGGAGTCGAACCGGCAACCTTGTGGTTGAGAGCCCACTGGCCCATGTGGGAATCGATCTCGTAGCCTTCGGCGTTAGGAGCACGGAGCTCCAACCTCCTGAGCCACCGGGCTGGCCCCATTTTGAGATTTTTAAATGAAAATTTACGTTTATAGCATGATTGGTATTGCTTTTCCTTATTTGTTTGAAAAATGTATCCACAATTCTATAGATATATGCTCCCTTTTATTAAATCTAATGTAGTGTATTTTAACAGAAAGCTGGAATATTGCTCTAATAAATTTTTAAAATGTTCCTACAGAGCCTAAACTCATGTCATCCATTATTGTTAGTTTCTATTCTGTTGTAAAATACCTCTCCATCTGGTCACAACAAGTATTGAGAATGTTTTCAAATTATTCTGTTTGGGGTGGGGGGTGGAGGGTGGGTGGAGGTCAGTTATAACTTAATTAGAATTGATCATTAATCATTTTGAATATTTAAAAATGTCTTCTAATTTCCTGAGGGATTTCCATTAGAGGAATACCCTTTACAACAAGATCATTTAATAGGTAGGTATCAGTAGGTATCGGTATTTGTGAATTGAGTTGTCAGTATAACTTGGGATACTCAAGTGGTGATGTATCCAGATGTTTTTAATGTCAGGAAATGATTTCCAGCAAAATGTGGTTTTTATTTTTTTCAAAGTTTAAATAAATTGCTTGTAGTAATATGTAAACTGAATAATGTATATATGAAAATAAAGAATTAAATTGTCCTGAAGATGATTATGGAACATGACAAAGAAGTTGATAATACTTCTCATAATGAATGAAGCAAATATGAATGAAACAAATCTCTTTGATTATGCTTGACTGCATAGCACATTTTTTCATTACTGTTTTCAAATAATACTGCCTATCACAAGCTTTCATGACTGGCATTTTTTATTGCTAGCTAATGTGAATTATTACTTAGTGTTGTTTTTAATTAATTGAAAGTATTCCCTACCATTCAATTAAAAGATTTCTTTGTTTATTGCATACCTGAAATGCAATTTGATGAATTATTTTCATTAAGTAAAAGTTTGGCAAGAGAGTAAAATTAATAGCAAAAAAACCGATCCTGTACTTATAAGATGTAAACTTTATAAAAAAAAGTCTGGTTTTTGAAAGGTTTTCAGATATGTAATGATTTTCCTCCTCAGAAAAAGATGTTAACAGAACAGATCGAACAAACAAGTTTTATGAAGGCCAGGATAATCCAGGGTTGATTTTGCTTCATGACATTTTGATGACCTACTGTATGTATGATTTTGATTTAGGTAAGTTCTCCTATAAGAATTCTAATTTTAAAAGATTTATATATATTTATTTTATAATTTAAATTTATTAACCTGTTAGACATCTATATGAGTATGTAATAGCTCCGTGGCCTAGTTTTTATAGGGGTTGTTTTACAGGGGACTGGAAACTTACAAGGCTGTGGTTCCCAAATTATGCGCCGAGGAGTTCTGTGTTACCATAGCTAACTCTTGGGGGCAATGCGGAATAGTTTCAAGTTTTGAGGGAATTATAGTGACATCTATAGGCCACTGCTCTAACTACTAGCTGCAGTAGTAGTTCAGGGTTTCTGCATTAGCTCACCACCTTCCTTCTGATGAAATTGTATGTTTGCAAAGCAGCGTTTTCGGCCTTGCTGTGATAAGCAAGTACTGGTGAAAATAGATGAGGAACAGGAATGAGGATGGTGGTATCCAGTTGGATTTCCAGGATTGAGAAATAGTGTAGTGCCCGATGGGTACTAAGTTCTTAGGACATAAATACTTAAGCTGTTTGGGTCTAACTACTTAATAAATGGAAATGTTAGTTAATACTTTGAGCCTAGGTGTGCCTTGGAAAAAATTACTGAGATATTAAGGATTCTGTAAAGTGATAAAATTTGGGAACCTTTGTTTGATAGGCATGTCCCTTGTGAAGAAAAATAATGACATCTTAGACAAGCAGTACAGATAACTATGTAGGGCATGTAGAACTTTATTTTCTTTTCTTGGTAAGTCCATTTCCTATCAAGGATGGGTTGAAAGATGGGGCTGGAGGTGGGAGTAGGGCATTGCATGGGGAAGAGATGCTAAGGGGTGGAAAACCCAAGGAACCAATATTTTAAGGGGCAAGAGAACTTGAGCTGTTTCTTTAAAGGAGGACCAACAAATTCCCTAATCATCAACCTTTAAATAAATATATTTATAAATACGTTTATATTATATTATAATATAAATATATTTATAAATACGTTTATATTATATTATTATAAATGGGAAGTTTCTGCATTACCTACCAGATGAGTGAGTGACTCCCACGTAAAAGATAGTGGAAATAGATGTTTTCCAGATTACTGTAATACAGCTTGAGACATCTTTTTGGAGAAAGTAATTGGATGTTCGGCATTTAAACCCAAATGAACCTAGAATTAATAGGTACATTTTCTTCACGGTTTGTATCTATGTGAATTCCTCTTGGCTTCTTACACGTAAGTTAGGGAGAGATGTAAACTCTGTTTCGGGTCTTGAAGCATTAGCCTTTTTGGTGACAGTAGGTTGAAAATCACAGATTTCTCTTTAAAATGTAAAATGTAGCCAATCCTGTCTTATCACAGCTGTATTAATCTCAAAGTGGGTCATTGAAAATATATTGGTAGAGTGCTTTTCAGGTTATAGAGTGCTGTCAAACTTGATTTTTGATTTAGATTTGATTCTAATAGCGGCTGTTTGAAGAAGTGGGGAAACAATGCCCACTTTATGAATAAGGTTATATTAATTTAGACAGTGACTCAAGGTTGCACAAGTAGTAAGTATTGGACGGGGTAGAGGGAGACCCAGGTCTTTCAGACTGGCATTCTTTTTTTTAGATAGGTTTTATTGGGGAATATTGGAGGACAGTATGTTTCTCCAGGGCCCATCAGCTCCAAGTACTTGTCCTTCAATCTAGTTGTGGAGGGCGCAGCTCAGCTCCAAGTCCAGTTGCCGTTTTCAGAGTCCAGAGTGCTAACCATTACACAATGGAACCGAGTTGCCGTTTTCAATCTTTAGTTGCAGGGGGCACAGCCTACCGTCCCATGCGGGAATTGAACTGGCAACCTTGTTGAGAGCTCGCGCTCTAATCAGTTGAACCATCCAGCTGCCCCTTTGGAAGCTCAGTGACAGTTCGTTGTCTTCAGTCTAGTTGTGAAGGGCACAGTTCACGGGCCCATGTGGGAATTGAACCGCAACCCTGTTGCTCAGAGCTCACACTCCAACCAACTGAGCCCTCTGGCCACCCCCAGACTGGCATTCTTACCACTGTACATTCAGCACCCCATCCTTTGCCATTTTGGTTTCTGTTACCACTGTAGGGAATAGGACCATCGTCCTAGGGAGCAAGTGGCACTGCTCTGAACTGTCAGATGGTAATTTTAAGATAGGAATTCATGGATTTTCTCAGGAGTTCCTGAAAGCCAGGTTCTTTTCAGGGCATAGGCTTAGATCAGCTAACTGGATGAATTAATTGCTATCTTGATTTGTTTGTATTAACCCTACATTCTTTTTAGTCAAACACTTAAGTTATCTGAAACAGCCAAGGTTCCCAGTAAGAACTCTGACCTTGTGAGAAACTAAGGTAGTTTTCATAGAGCAGCGGACCAAATTTCTTGCCTTTTACTCGTAGTAAAGGAATTTGGGCAGTAAATGTACTCTTATAGGTGATTCTATCATATTTAGTTGTTTGGCTTCTTAGCCCATAGATGAGGTAGGTAAAGGTATATTTATATTGAATACAATCCTATTAATAGTGAGGAAGGGGACAAAAATGATCAAGGGCAGACAGAAGAACTCAAGGAGGAGCAATTTTTAGTTAGTTCATTGACCCTACATCTGGGATGTTTCTACGGGAGGTATCTTTTTTACAGTGTATGTTCATAATGATTACCCTGAATAACCAATAATAAGTTAAATCATATTCATAATACTATATATAAGAAGACAGAGGTGTCTAACTTAAAAAAATGATTTCCAATTCCTAAGATTTTAAAAAATTTGCTACTCTAAGGGCTAAGGTTTAGCTAACCTGGAAAACAGATCTCCATGTAGATGAAAGTTTACTTTTCAGTGTGAGAAAGCGTACTTACTCTAGGATGAGAAGGAGTTCATTTCTCACACCTCCCCACTGAAACAAATTTGCTATGAAAATAGTTTTTGGGGATCTGCTTCAGCAGTTGTGGTCGTGCTGATTAAGAAGTGCAGCAGTTGGCACAAGTACAGAATCTGAGTGTCACTGAATGCTAATTTAAACTGTCAGTCTTTCTTTAATTAAAAGGAATTTGTACACTAATTCTACCCCCGCAACTCAATGACATACCCCAACGAACATCATGTATAAAATAAAATAGATTAAAAGCAACTGGAATATAAAGCTTAATTTGACTACTTGCTTCAGCTAACACTTGCAGAAGAAATATGGTAGTGATGCCATATGAAAGCTGAAGACTTAAAGGATTAAATTAGCTTCTTAGAATTTTTTATTCATTATAACTTTATAATAAAACACTTTTTTTCCCAAAGGAAAGGTGCTTTGTAAATCTTTTGAATAGCACTTTGAAATATTTCTATTATAGACTACATGCAGTCAGTCAGACTCAGTAAAATAGTACTCTTTTGCACTTTGTTGAATTCAGATCAAATTTCTTTCATGCTTTAATTAGTTTAGCCTTTATGTTTGTCATTGCTTTCACTGCGTCAGTGCCGTGTAGGGAAGTTGATGATAGCAATTTAGTCTTGCTTCCAATATATTCTTTTCTTAAAAGTGTTGTATTAGGTTTCTCCAGAGAAACAGAACCATTAAGATTGTATGTATTTATATATATTTTTATATGTGTATATTTATATGTACTGGGGGTGCCAAAAAATGTATACAAGTGGACATTTTGGTCAACGTTGCTCAAGCAGTAGTTCGCTGTCATCAGAAGTGTCTGGATGCTGATGGGAACCACTTTGAGCACCGCTTGTAATTGCAGAAGTCTAATGTGACTTGTATTCATCTTTTATTATTCGTATAATTGAGTATTACAATTATAATACAGTTTTCCTTACTTAAAATGTGTATACATTTTTTGGGCACCCTCTGTATGTGTGTGTGTGTGTGTGTGTGTATTACATATATTATATATTATGTATGTATTATATATATTATATATTATATGTCATATACATATATATGTATATGTGTGTGTATATATATATATATATATATATATATATATATATATATATATTACATAAAAATACACACAGGGAGAAAGAGAGAAGCAAAGAAAAAGAGAAGTCCCACAGTCCGCTGTCTGCAAGCTGGAGACCTGGGAAAGTTGGTGGGTAGTGTGAAGGACTGAGAGCAAGAGAGCCAATGGAGTAGATGCCAGTTCGAGTTTGAAGGCCTGAGAACCAGGAACACTGAAGGCAGGATCAGATCAGTGTCCCAGCTCAAACAGCCAGGCAGAGAGCAAATTCAGCCTTCTTCCATCTTTTTTTTCCTGTTCAGACTCTCAAGGGATTTGATTATGCCCATCCATGTTGGGAAGGGCCATCTGCTTTAATCACTTCAATTTAAGTGCTAATCTCTTACAGAAACACCTTCATAATCATTTCCAGAAATAATGTTTAACGAGACATCTGGGCATCCTCGGGCCCATTCCAGTTGACACATAAAATTAATCATTGCAAGCGTACATTATTTTAAGAAGCATCTGCAATAAATAGGTAGAAACGTTTACATTTAGATATCTTGTCACACGCCAGTTTTTTCTGGCACTTTTCTCCAAATGTCTTGGTAAACTGTAATAATGGGATGACTGCTGTGGGAACCCAAGTGTTCTCTTGTGCTAGTGTTCCAAGTCGAGCCATACTTTTACGCAGAGTGTGATGTATACACAGTGAGCTGATGAAGACTAAGGCCTAGCAGTAGAGGGTAGGGCAGAGGGGGCTCAGAACTGATAGAGCCAAATGTTCATTTGTAAGGTGATCCTGAGGGGGTCCGAGTGCCTCTCTGTTACACATTTAATCTGAGTTTTTTTCCAGAGACTTTGGCTTAAAAGCTTCCTGGGTCAGTTCTAAAATTTCTTTCAAAATAGGAAGAGCAAAGCGGAATTGTGTATCACTTCTAGCAGAATATCCTCTTCCCTTTTAAAATATACTCTTTACATGGGATTAGTGCACATAGATTTTGATGTATGATAAACTCTTTGGATCTGCAAATGAAAGGCTGTATTTTCCACAGACTTCCCAAGCTACCATTGGAAAAAAACTATACGTAACCTTAACAAATGTACAAAAATTTACCAAAGTTGAATGATACATATGTATGTGAAAAGGCTTAGTATGAGCTCTCGTCCCTTTGTTGGTTCAAATATCTGTGTCTCGTCTGAAGTCTAATTGTAAAACAGTTAAGAAAATTGAGGTTTTTATAAGTTGGAACTAAAAAATAAGCTTGACATGTTCAGGTGAAAAGTACGACCAAGACTTTTGGTTTGTTTTTAAATGAGGGGGCTAATTCTGTAACTTTCCATTTATTATTATTTTTTAAACAAGGGCTGAATTAGTGTTGTGACTAAGAAATTAAAACAGCATCAGAAGAAAGATGGTTAAAGTGGTAGTTATAGGCACAAAATATTGATTGGGTAAAACCCCATTGCCAGCATTGGTTGGATAATAGAGTAACAAGAAAAGAAAGAAGACCACAGATACAACTATTTAAAAAGAGGTACATAATTTTGTTGTGATTCCTTTTGTTTCTGTCACCAGTGATCTGGTTGCTAAAGCTGTTGGATCCATTTTAATGCTTCTTTTACTTGGTTTATTCATGGCAGTTTGGCTCTGGACCATTCTCGCCTGACAACTTTTTCCCCCTTGACTTTTACAGAACTCTTCTCCCTTGATTTTTTTCCCCCCTTACCTCTGACTATTCTCAAATTTCCTTCGAGTATGTACTCTTATATTTGATGTCCCTGTGGGTTTTCTCTTCTTTCTCAAAATGCTTTTGCACATTATTTTTTAATTACCCACTCTTGATAGTGATATCTATACCAAGACACATAGTAGCAGGTGTATATATCTGCTTGACATATCGATCTGAAACAGCTCATCGTTTTCACCTGATTGCTAGACTTCCTCCTTCTTGTTTATTTTCTTTTTTTTGGTGAACATCGATATATACCATTTTCTGAACCAAAGAAAAGATACTTATAAGTGAAATGGTGGTGATATGCACAGAAGGATACATAGACCTTAGGTTTTCAGAGACATGATTATTTTTTTCTATTCTTCCTAGGATATGTGCAAGGAATGAGTGACTTACTTTCCCCTCTTTTGTATGTGATGGAAAATGAGGTGGATGCCTTTTGGTGCTTTGCCTCCTACATGGACCAAATGGTAAGAATAGGGGTTCCTTCCTTGAATCAAACAAATTTTGAAAACTTTTATTGCAGGATCTTAATTGATGTTTGTATTTAGCCAGTTATGATGGAACTTAAAAAAATCGTTCCCTGTTGTTAGTTTATTCCTTTTTAAATAGCCTTTTCAAGAGGCTTGGAAATACTAGCATTTTTTTTAATGCCAAAAGTAGATAGTAAGTGCCTGTAGTACAGGAATAATCAGGTTTTAGTATCGGTAAATGCTTATGTTCTGTAGAAGAGCCATGGGTCATAGAATATTGATGAGAGATGAATTTCAATTCTTGTGAAGTAGTTCAACTTTCATATCATCTGTTTCAGAGATAAAGCTTAGTCATGCCAAGTAATATCCTTACCTTTTGTGAACATTTTGGATTTTGTCATTATAGTAACTGATTTTTCTCCAGATGTGTTTGAACTATTTGTAACACTGACACTTAGTAATTCACTGTTATTTTCTCAGAAGCATGTGTTATTAGAGTTGAACTATGGCTATGTGTACATATTATTACAAAGAACATTTTATCTATTATCATTGATATATCTTGGTGACAGAGTTCTAGGACAACAGTACAGAGAGAATATTCACAGGGAAATAAAATGCTAGTTTTCTCAAGTAATCTATCAGAAAGAAAAAAAGCAGAGGGCCTAAAGTAGATAAAGGCATATGCAATCCACAGACTTGACTACATAGGTCGTTGTGTGCTGTTTCGAAATAAAACTAATATATTTGATGGTGGGCCATGATGTTGAATATTGCAATGGCTTGGTTTGCAAGAGGATAAAGATTTTGAATATGTGATCACATAAAATGTTTTCTTGTAATATAGGTTTAACTTAGAGTTTCTGGGATACAAATGTGAAATTAGGAAGTGGTCTCCTTCTCTTTTATGATTACTTCTATTCTTTCCCTCTTGCTTGCCAATGTTTCTTTTCCCTTCAATTTTCCCCAATTTTTGTCTATTTCCTCAAGTCTTATCCAGGGTTCCCACTCATCCTCACTTCTTCTTTTCCACATACTTGATAAGATTTGATAGTTTAAAAATACCTTTTACTATTGGTAAATATTCAAATTATGCAGTCCTTTGCCATAAACAAATGATTTTGTATTATTTGGAAAGATTATTAATTGCAGTAATCTAGTAATATCATAGTTTGCCTTCCTTACCTTTTTGATTTATTGATTTTACCTGCCTTCTTAGTTCCAATTACTCCAAAGTGCTCTAGAAACCTGAGGCATTTGTTATAAAGGTCTGTACAACTGATACTAATTGTATAAAAACTTTTGTCTGCCTTCCTTGTGTTTTTGTTGTTTATTCTCTTTTCACTAGAGCTAGTATTTTCCTTGATAAAAGAGGTCATGTCTTTGCTTAACTAGTTCTCTGGTATGCTTCCAGAATTTTCCTAATGCCTGATATGAAGTTTCTGTTCAACAGATTTTTGTAGAATAAACACATGAACATTTCCCCAGTGCTTAGTTTAGACCTCTACTTATAGCAAGTACTCCGTAAGAATTAACATGAACATACTATGTTTAGTTTTTTACAATAATAGTTTTCATAAAACTGAGCCAATATTGGCATGTTCAAATATATTGGTTTATGATGCTAAATACATATACACATTTGCATGTATGTAGGTCTCAAATGTAAAGATACTTTCTGAACATCTGTAATATACACTTGACGGTCTATTTGTCATTTCTGTATATGAAGGTTCAAGTTATTCTGTCTTTTTCACAGTGAATGTTCTCTGTTTGCCTTTTTAATTGAGGATGGTCTGGGGATTTTTCTAGTTTTTATTCTAAAAAGATCTCTTAATATATTGTCTACTAACACCCTTTTTTTCATAATTAAATGAAAGGGCAGTATGTTGCAATCAAAATAATCTGCACGATTATTTTTATGGTATTGCTGTTTTTGGTGTCCTTAAATTGGCGCTATTGTTTGACTTCTTTTTGTTTTACAGCTTTATTTCATATAAGATTTACTTCTTATGTGATGGCTGAGCCTAATGTCCATAGATTTGCTTCTGTTGCTATTTACTCACATCTAATGGAGGTCTAGGCGTAAACTTTTGTCTATTGAAATATTTGCAAGTGATCTAATGAACTTTCTTATACCTACCATTCATTTTGCCATATAGTTTAGTCCCCCCCATTCCTTCTCACCTCCCACCCCATATAATATATATACATGTGTATATGTATATGTATGTATATGTGTATGTACGTGTGTGTATGTATAAATATAAATACGTATGCATGTATGCATACATACACATGTATATGTGTGCACATGTATTTATTTACAGATACAGTTGAAGCCTTTTGTATATCCAGTGTTGATGTTATTTCCCCTTCTGCAGGAATAGCTAGTTTTCCAAAGTTGGCTTCTGTCATTTTGGGGAGTGCTCCTTTTTATAGCTGAGTGGGTAGCAGTGGCTCTGCCATGTTGGTACTCCCAGACCAACTAACCTTTGGCTGTGCCACAACAGAAATGATGTTGTCAATCAGAGAGTTAATTCTGCCTTTCCCTATAGGTCCATATGGTAAACGTGAAGAAGTTAGATACCAAAGGCTTCTGTTAGTCCATTAAGCTAGTTCTTTAAATCATTAATGAGAAACCAGTTTATTAAGAAGCAGTAGACTTTAAACTGGTTTTTTTTTTTTTTTTACCAACAATGAATGGTTTTTAATCTGATAGGTAGTCCTAATAAAGCAGGATTATTGTCTCTAAAACTAAAAAAGAAGTGTGAGGGAAGGGGTATTGTTCTCAGGCTTTTCGCAAGGGTTAGGACAGTAGTTCACCATAGAGGGGTTGGTGCACATTTTAAAGGGATCAGAGTCATCTTAGAAGCCTTTCGTTTATTTTGGTGCCCCCTGTCTCTGACTCAAGTGTTGGTAGGAATCTACTCATCTTTGAAGAGTTTTGGAAGTATGTGAACCACATAGCAGTTCTCGAAATTTGTGATCTCAGGATCCCTTCACACACTTAATTAAATATTATTGAGCACCCCAAGAGCATTTGTTTATGTGGGTTATTACATCCATTGATGTTTATCATATGAAAAAGTAATATTGAGAAATTTATAAATATTTATTTAAAAATAATGGTAAACCTGTTATATACCTTAACACATATAACATTTTAAAATGAAAAGTAAGTTTTCCAAAACAAATAATTTACTGAGAAGAGAGATTGTTTTACATTTCCATTTTCTTTAATATCTAATTTAGAGGAAAACTGCTGGATTTTCATAATTGCTCCTGTAGTCAGTCTATTGCAATACCACACATTATGTAGCCTTTATACTTGTGAGAATTTAAAATGCAAAATGCATATAATCTGTTAGTATTGTCATGAAAATGGTTTTGACTTCAGATTCCCTTAATGTCATCAAATCTAGGAAATAATTAGTTAACTCTTTACAATGGGATACATGTTAAAGCAAAATTAATTTTAGTTCATGTGACAATTTGAAGAAATATTTAACAATGGAAGTGATTTGATGAAAGTTTATTTTCCAAATGTGTCTTCCTTTTGCCAAATCTTTCGAGATAAGAAATTAGTATATCCGTCAGTCTATAGCGGCTGTGTCTGCATTCTTCTTTATCTAAATCAAATGAAGAAAGGGAAAAAAATTAATTCTTAGTTTGAGACCAAGGATTCTCTTTTCCTCCTTTTTAGTGTTGCTTTAGCTTTTTAATTTGATGTGATTTAAAATATAACCGTTGTGGTATAAGACCAACATTTGTCCTTACATTCATGGTTTGGTTATCAGTGGTTATGTACTATAAAATATTTATTAAATATTACTTATGTGGTAACATGTATTTTCTTTTATAAAGCATCAAAATTTTGAAGAACAAATGCAAGGCATGAAGACCCAGCTAATTCAACTAAGTACCTTACTTCGATTGTTGGACAGTGGATTTTGCAGTTACTTAGGTAAGTTTAGTGAATCAGAACTATCCCCAGCAAATTATAGGGTAATACCCTATATTTTGTAACAATGTAACAATGTAAATAACTCTTTTTAAAGACTTATATGCTCTACTGCTGTTGCCTTGATTCCTCTGAGGAATAAAAGTGTGGGAACAAACTGTCTTTGTATAATTAATGTTGTAAAACAGCTTATTCATAAAATGAATTATTCGTTATTTTGTGGTTTTCTTTTAAAGAAGTCAGCCTGCAAATTTGAATTGTTTCCTTGAATTAGTAGACCATTAAATTTATAGGACTTTTACTATAGGATGCATAGAAAAATTTGAGTTTGAAATAGGTAACTGTATTCTGAGGTAATTAGTATAAGAGTAAGCCACATATATGTTTTTTTTTTTTCTGTATAGAATCTCAGGACTCTGGATACCTTTATTTTTGCTTCAGATGGCTTTTAATCAGATTTAAAAGGGAATTTAGTTTTCTAGATATTCTTCGATTATGGGAGGTAAGTTCTTAAATTATACAAATATAATATTTATCATGGAAAGCAACAATTTATTCTATGGAATATAAATGGATTGTAGTAGCCTAACTGAAATTTCTAAAGTATGTTTCAAAATTCTGATAGTTTGTTGTCTCTCTTTAAAGATTATTGATCTTGAAGTGAATATGTGGTCTTTGGAGCTTTCTTCTGTAAATCATAATCCTTATGACACTGGGATTAGTACGTTTCCCAGAACCGGTTCTCTAGACCATTTGTGCCTGTGTTCTTTCCTAGACAGACTTGAGTATGTAAGGTTCTGCTACATTCTGATACACATTTCTATAGTGTTCAAGGATGTTTTGACAGGATAGTCAGTTGAGATGGCAGTTTGTTTGTAGTCTGAGGTATTGGGAGGGAGCTGACTCGTGTTTTGTTTTTCAAAAGAAATTTATGTTAGAGCAAAATACTGAGAATAATATAGCAAACATCCCACCATCCATATTTAACATGTGAACATTCTGCCATATTTATTTCTAGTTTTTTCTTTAAGAAAACAAATTGAAGATACAGCTCACATCTTTTTAAATCACCAGCTCAAGTCCCATTTCTCTCTCCTCGAATCTATAGGATATTCATGATCATGCTTTTGGTGTATACCCTTTTATTCCATTTTGCACCCAGGACAACTCTTGATGGAAAACAGAAAATCATTACTTTCTTTACAAATATTTAGTAATATTAACAGATTGAGGTGCTTTTAAAATAGAATATTGATATAATGACTGACGGCTACCTTTATAAAGATAAGGGATCACAGAAATTCTCCCAAGGAAAGAATGGGGGCGATAATCCATTTGGATAATAAATAGACTTACATACAATGGAACCTCAGTGCCCTCTGAGGCTACAGATGGAAATTATTTCCTATACTTTTGGTGACTAATGCCATTAGAGAAGCTGATGCACTGATTGAAGGATCATTGTTCTGTGGAGGATCACTTCCTCTGTTTGAAATTAGAAGTAAAATTCACATATTCTTGACCGGGAGTCATATTTTACAGTTTATCGATTTTGTTAAATTAGTGTCTCAACTTTTTTAAAGGATGAATTGAGAATATTATTATCACATAGCTAGAATAACTCCCAATCTTTGTTTACTAAATACATTGGAACTTTAAATGAAACCTTTGAGGTTAATTGCACTTTAATTAAACTTTTAAAAATTGGATTTAGTCTGAAAGTTATTCAACTTGATTTACTTCTGGTGAAAGAAGTAAACCATTTCAGGTATGCTTTAATAGTATTGTTTACAAGGGTCTTTTTGTCTTTCCATATACGATATTCCAGGCGGAAATAAGACCTTAAATTTGAGGACCTTACTTACATTTAAGAAGAAGTGCAGCTATTGATCAAATGTTTTATGTGTTTGGTATAAATTTGGGGTAGTTAATTCAGTTTTTGTCACAATCAGGTATACTCTGAGTTACATAATAGGAAATTTAGAATATAGAATTAATCTCTGGGTGTTTTTGATTTCAAGCATTGTATAACCAATTCTTATTTCCAAGATTTAGCTTTTTTTTTTTTTTCCCCTTCAGAGACTGAGGATGATTTAAAAATGAGAAACTGAAAGTTCAGAATAATATTGAAAATGCCACCAACCCTCTACAACCTTGAACTTAACCTTATGGCTGTGGCTCCTTAATTAATGCCATTTATCATGTTGGTTAGACTCAGTGATTTGCTTCTTGTAGTTACCTAAAGAGCCACATTTGGAATTGATCATATTCACATAATGTTAAGCTTGATTTAGTTATTTTGTAGATAAATGTAAGACTTCGTTCTCCACCGCTCATTTCTTAACTAGAAAAACAGTGGATTACCCCATCTGGGCAACTTTGGCTTTGCCTAGAAGTCACATAGTTCCGCATTGTATCTACGAGGAAAATATTTTAGAATTGATATAGTTTACTAAATAGTTGCTCTATGTTTTATAGGTAATGTGGACTGAACTACCATGTAAAAATTTCCATCTTCTTCTCTGTTGTGCTGTTCTGGAATCAGAAAAGCAGCAAATAATGGAAAAGCATTATGGTTTTAATGAAATACTTAAGGTAGTTATTCCTTCAATTTATGTCTTAGTATTTTGGCTCTTTTCTCTGTTTGGTGGTACTGATGTACAAAACATTTCCTTGGAGCTTCATTGAATCTTTTGAGTAACTTAAATTATATCAATAACAGTTCTAGAACTGACTCGCTGAGAAGGACAGTTCAACAAATACATATTGGCCAGTTATTTTTACTTGGCTAATTAAAAAGAAAAGGAAATTCAACAGATGTTCTTTTGTGTAGTTTAGTTTTCTAAAAAAAAAAAATACTGTATTTTGCTTATAATTTTGAGATAGTAGACTTGAGTCAGCTGCTGGATTTCATGTTCCATAAACTTATTAGCTATAATTTAGCTTTAAAACTTGAAATAATCTAAGGAAAGATATATTGAATTTTCTGTTTATTTGTAGTATGTGCACATTTTTATTTTAAGGATTTTATCTGCAATGAAATATAACATAATAAATTGTCAGTTTTGTTTAACATTTCATCGATTCATTTTAGCATATCAATGAATTGTCCATGAAAATTGATGTGGAAGATGTACTATGCAAGGCAGAAGCCATTTCTCTCCAGATGGTAAAATGCAAGGTATGCAGTGTTTTAAATCACTGCAGGACTTTTGGCTTATGCATTTTTGGTGGGTTGAGGTCAAGAAAACATTTTTCTTCTGAGAAGTGAAATAAATGGCAGTTTTAGCAAGTTGAAGGCAGACACAAATCATTGACGAGCATTTTGTTCGCCATTATAGATTTAGAGCATGTAATTGAAAACAGTTGATTAATTATGCTACATGGGAAACATATAATAAGGCAAAATGGGAAAAGTAATGAAAATGTTTCTGTAACAACCAAAGAGTCTGTAGGATTTAACTGAGCATTGGTATGTTACCCAGTTGAGTTAGTGAATACAGAATAATTAAGTCTGTCATTACATTTCTATCAGTCATACTCTTAATTTATCTGAAAACAAGGTGGATTTGATGTAGTATGATCTGAATTCAAACCAAATCATACCTTTGATGTATTTTGGCCTTTGCAGTGAGAATTCTTATTTGGTCTTTGTGTCATTGTTTTTATTTGTTCATGGTTCCAAATACTCATTTTGGTTTAGTTCTATAAACACTTATTTGGTAGCTATTCTGTTCAAAAAACGTGTCAGCGAGATACTTCTTACCTTTAAGGATGCTTTGTGTACTAAGGGGAAAGTATGATATAAGTAAGATAGTATAAATGCTAAATATTAGTAAACTATATGTTTGTGGGAGTGATGAGGAGGAGAGTGGCTAATTCAGAATAGTCGGAATCACTTACGAAAAAAGTGGTTACGATTTCATTTGGAGTGGAGAAGGAAAGTTTTAGAGGGCACATAACAATAACACCGTTAGGACAAATGTTCAGATTCTGGAATCAATGTAGTCTTAATTAAAAGTGTTACTTTATGATTACTTTTCCTCTATAGTGAGTGATGGTTTTATGTTTGATTTTTCATACTCAGGAATTGCCACAAGCTGTTTGTGAGATCCTGGGGCTTCCAGACAGTGAACTTACAACACCAGATTCAGACACTGGTGAAGATGAAAATGTTGGCCTGACCAGCTGTCCTCCATCTGCATTTCAGAGTAACTCCTTGCCTGTACTTGCTGCCAGTGAAGCCAGAGATGACAACCCAACACAAATATCAGTTTCCCCAAATGTTAGCAGGTTAACACCTGCATGATCCTTCTTCTTGCTTACTTTTTGAAGAGACACTTTGTTGCAACTTTTTTTCAAGTACTTGAAAGGTGGAAATTTAAAATCTTGGTATTGATCATGCTTTAAGGTTTATGGAAAGAAAGTGTACTGATGTTCTTTCATTAAAGCTTTACAAAGATTTACACTAATTATTTTTGTAGTTACTTCTACCAAATAGCCTTTCTTTTTCAATAACATTCCTTAGTATTTTTATAGCAAGTACATTTTATTTTCTTGCTGATGAACTGGAATTGGATAAATATTAAAAGTGGATGAGTTGGAAATTATGCACTTTGAAAACATTCACTTTGTTTACTCTAAGTTTAGTGGGTTTTGAATTCGATTAAATTAAATGTAGAGCCTTTCTATAGCATTCTAAGCTGAGAAGTAGATTGCTACCCAGTGATGAAATAAAAGAATTTGTTTTTCTCTGTTTACAACAATACTCAGCTTAAATATTTATGATAGTTGAATGTGATTTGAATTGGACATTTTCATCAATGCAATTTAATGTAGATAAAGAGCTCTTTCAACCATAATAAGTGGATTGGCAGTATATTTTTTACATTGAGCTTTTCTTCACATGTATATAAGAACTATATAAGTACTTATTTATGAGTATAAGAAAGGATAGGCATATTTTCTTTAACTGAATAAACTTGACTATTGATTTATATAACCTGATTTGACAAAATTAATACATAGCTTCAATATGAGATCTTTTTCAAAACTATTTTCTTAACCATTTATTTCATGAGACTACATTCAACCCTGTCCTGGTGTAATTTTAAAATTAATTGCTTATAACCTCACTTTACTAATAATGTTTATTATCTTTCCTAATAATGTATTAACTAATTAATCAGGTCTTTAAATTTTTATAAACTCTTTGCAAAAAACTTATGTCAAAAATTTCAATATACTATCATGAGTCTCAACATAATTCTTTTTTATATATGAACGAAGCTGTTGTTTTTACCATGCAGTGTTGCATGATTTTAAGTTATGTGGAATTAACATAACTGAATCCGTTTTAATTGTAATTTGTTAACTCCTGTACATATCATTAAAATAAATTTGAAGTTGAAGTAGTGTTTTCAGTTAAATTACAACTAGAAATAGTCTGCTAGTTCTTCAGTAGAAAAATAAAATCCAAGATGGACCCTGTACATCTCATATTTTTATGTAATTGAAATAATCATTTGAATGACTTGTGGAAGTGAGAAAGAAACATGACCTCTTGTATAACAGAAAAATTTTTCACCAGCACAAAATTGGGCATAGTGTTGCCATGGAGGACATAATTATGTGATACAGTAAAGCAACTTGCTACAATTGATGCTAATAAAATAAATTAAAAGTTATGCAGTTCTAAAATGGTCTAATAGATAGATTTTTTTCCTCCCAGAAAGCTAGGGAACCAAATGAACTTTATTCCTACTTGAGCATTAACTGACAATCATGAGAGTAGAACCATTAGATTTTAGTTTTTAATATCATATGTGTGTTATCTTTCATCAGTTAATAATGAGTAAGCCTATTCAGAAAAAAAAGTAAACTGATCAAACACTCCAGCCTTTCATTTCAGCATCTCCAGCCTTTCATTTCCTGCTGTTCAGGAAATTGCTTAGAACATCTTGATGTCCTTCTTGTTCTTCCTGGAAAGGGGCTTTTGGGGATTTTGTTCCTACTACGTAATGTGATAGCTACTTCAGAGTTTTAAAAAATCTTAATACACTCAGTAAGTTGAACTTTTGTCAAGTTTTACTGTGAAACTACATGTTAAAACATTTTTACTAAACAGCCTGAATTTTTACCTAGCACTTTTTTTGATATAAAAATGATATTACAGTGCTAGGTAGTTTTCATTACAGTTGATGTACAATAGTATATTAATTTCAGGAGTACAACATAGTGATTCAACATTTATATACCTTATAAAGTGATCTCCTTAATAAGTCTAGTAACCATCTGTCATTGTACAAAGTTACTACGATATTACTGACTGATATGCCCCATGCTGTATATTACATCCCTGTGAATTATTTTATAACTGGAAGTTTGTGCCTCTTATTACCCTTCACCTTTTTGATTCTCCCTCTTTACCCCCCTCCTGTCTGGCAACCATCAGTTTATTCTCTACAAGTCTGGTTTGTTTTATTTTTTATATTCCACATGTAAGTGAAATCATACCGTATTTGTCCTTCATTGTCTTGACTTATTTCACTTAGCATAATACTCTCTAGGCCTATCCATGTCGTCACAAATGGCAAGATTTGGCTGAATAATATTCCATTTGTGTGTGTGTATATATATTTATATACTACATCTTTATCTGTTCATCTTTCAATGGACACTTACGTTGCTTTCATATCCTAGCTATTGCAAATAATGCTGTAATGAACATAAGGTGCACATATCTTTTTGAATTAGTGTTTTTGTTTTTTTCGGATAGATACCCAGAAGTGGAGTTGCAGGGTCGTAAGGTAGTTCTATTTTAAATTTTTTGAGGAACCTCCTTACTGTTTTCCATGTGGCTGCACCAATCCAACCAATAGTACGTGAGGGTTCCCTTTGCTCCACATCCTCACCAACACCTGTTTGTTGTTTTTGATAATAGCCAATCTGACAGGTGTGAGGTGATACTGTGGTTTTGATTTGCATTTCCCTGATGATTAGTTATGTTGAGCACCTTTTCATGTGTCTGTTGACCATCTGTCTTCTTTGGGAAAATGTCTATTCAGATTCTCTGCCCATTTTTTACTCATATTGTTTCTTTGATGTTGAGTTGTATGAGTTCTCGATATATTTTGGATTAACCCCTTACCGGACGTGTCATTTGCAAACATCTCCCCTTCTGTGGGTTGCCTTTTCCTTTTGTTGATGGTTTCCTTCACTGTGCAAAAAGCTTTTCGGTTTGAAGCAATCCTGTTTGTTTATTTTTGCTTTTGTTGTCCTTGCCTGGGGAGGATGCTAGAAAGTCTTAAAGTCCACAAAATCCAGTTAGCAAATACTTTGTAAAATTGAGGTATGGAAATTGCTGAAATAGTTCAGGTAAATTTTTTAGTCTAACTTTTTAAAGATTTGTTTTCAGTTTTCACCAGATGTTCTACACCATAGTAACATGTAAAATATGTGCTGCATTATGTGATACTTAAAGTTGTTAAAATTCAAGTAATCTCCAATTTCACTGTAAAAAGTATTTTCAATTCTGATACGAATCTGTGGGAAACCTTTTCAGATTTAAGGACATCCCTATTTTGATTGTTTCACGTGTCCAGGATTCTTAATCTCTACATTAGGAACTTTAGGCTTAAGGATGATTAAAGCTTTTTTGAGTAAGATAAACAGGCTTTTGGGATAGATAGTGAATGAGTGTTGCTGAACCTGACATTTCCAAGGGTTTCTGTGGATGCCATCTAATTCTTAGAGGAAGTTTATATAATTATGCCCATTATTAAAGTTTGTATAAAGTAACCCAAGATATTAACTGAAGAAGCCAGAACTTCATTTGATTCGTGTGCAGCTATGTAACAAAGTGATTGAATTTCTTTACTTGGGGTTTTCTGAAGATGTGCAAACCTCTTAACCGTATTTGAAGTCTTGTATGCGTATTTTGGGGGAGCGGTCATAGCATTTCTTAAAAGATTCTCTGTTTTCCCCAAAAGTTGAGAGCCATTGCTATAAATTATTTAATGTGAGAATAATATAATTTATGACTCATGCTAATGATTTCGTGTGCTAAACCTCCAGTAATTAAAACTGTCTTCAGGGTACTCATTTCCAAATCATGGTCTGTATTATCAAAATTCATGTCCAAGCTCTACTGCAGACCTATGGAATCAGAATCTTTAGAAGTTGCATTTTGTCAGGCATCCAAATAGTTCCTGAAACTCCCTAAAGTTAGAGAACTGCCGTTATATTATATTTCATTGTATTATATTATATTTCATTATTTTATATTAAATACATTATATTGTATTTCATAGGTTAATGTTTTGGCTTATGGGCAGGTAGACAAATCCCTAAGTTTTTCAAAAGTAGTTCCTTGATTTTCTAAGGTGAATTTGCTCTAGTTCTGGTCAACATTTTTAATAAAAAGTGATGCCAGTCATCTTAACCTATTATTAGATTTCCTGCTCCATTCTTACATTTTGAAGATAAACTTTCATGAAACAGGATTAAATTTGAAATCAGCCTGAAAGGTTTCCATCAGTATCTAATGTCATTACCTGATAGTAAATATCTGTACTTATTTGTGCTTTTAATGTGAATACACTGCCATTTGAATGATGCAATATATTTGGCCTGTTCTCCCCTTGGGTCCTCATATAATAATATGGGAATTTTCAGTTGTGGATTTTTGGGCGTTCTGATTACACATATTTTTCTCACTGTTTTGTAAGTAGACTTATATTTTTCAGGCTATCCATCTTAACACAAGGAAAAACTATGTTGTCCTTGGATGCAAGGATGGGGTCAGGTAGGGCAGTTATGACTGGACATACTTGTATAACTCTTTTTGGATATCCAAAGCTCTTTCAGTCTGTGTGAAGTTATACTTTACAAACTTGCTGTAGAGAAAAACTATAATCAAAGTCTTTTTCTGAAAGAACTACCAAATATGGAATCAGAAATACCATATTTGCCTAATGTAGTTCAATCCCTAAAGTTAGAACTGGAATGTTAGAATAAGAGGGAGGTCAGCTATTAAATATGCTTCTGTTAATTATCTGGATAGTGTGTTTCTCCTCACATGTCTATGTGCAAAAGAAGACTGAAAAGAACAAACTGCAGTAAGCTTAGCTGTGATCAATGAGCAGTCTAGTTCTGATTCAGTTTTTTTAATTAAAAAGACTTATTAACCTCAGAGATGGGCTTTTGCTTGTGACAGTCAATAATAAAAGTTTTCCAACACCACACTAGTTTTATTGGAGGCATATGATCCAATAGGTTTGTAGATGGCTTTAAAACAGGGCTGTGTTTTAGATTGCTTTAGATGTTGTAGGCCTGATTGTAAAGTGACTAGGATCTCTTCCGTGGTGGATCCCAGGCTCACTTTGAAGGCAAATTGCTCTCCAGTGGAGAAGCCATCAAGGTCCTTCTGAGTGTTCAGCAGTTACACTGCAAGCTGCTGTCTCTGTTGGACACAGTATGTGGGATACACCCACAGAAAATTGGGGCCACATGCTTTTTGTTGGCTGAGGCAAGTTCAATGATCCAAATGGAGTATTGCTGACTAGGAAGTCATTAGCAATTAACAGTGTCTAACCCAAATAGACGATTTGGGGAAAGACTTAAGTTATCTAAGTGAAATTGTTTAGGTACTTTTACTTTTTGTACTCTTAATAGAAGTAGTACTATTATAAACGCACAGATGCTCCTATACCCTCCTCTCCACCTTCCCCCAAAAGGACAAAATTCAAGATACGTTCTTTTGCACACATCATGGTGTAAAGAAGGTAAGTCAAAAAACTGAAATTTGTTAAATGGCTCAATTTAAAATCATCTTCTGAATAGCTTTGGGATAAATAATAATTCTCTTGGTTTACAGAGCTTTTAAGGATTCTGTATAAAGGGCTCATGAACTTCCCGAAGGAGGGGAAAGGCAGCCTGATGATTCTCACTAGTTTCTTCCACATCCTATTAACCAACAGTATTTCCCAAACTCCCCTTTAACCTTTTTTGTTTAGTATGACTTGTGCTGAAATTTTATTGATTTGTGAAGACAGAGGGAAGAAGAATCCCTTTCATTGGCATTTCATACCAATGAAACGAAACCCTAGCGTCATCAACTACGACTTGCAGAATGAATGGGTAAGTCTTGGCAGAGGCACATTGTAAGGGAGGACATTTAAGGAATAAGAACGCATTAGCTGAGATCAGATGGCAGAATCCTGGAGCCATCACTCAGCCTCAGCAGAATCCTTTTTTCTAATCTCTTGGTCCTAACAGCTCCAGTTGAATCATTCCACACATGAGAACCCACCCTCTCTCTTCCAAACACCAGTAGAAAAGGAGATTCTTTACCACAGAAATTCTCATTTCTTTTGGTCACTGATTTTGCGGTGCTTTTCACGTGTCTGGGTTGCTGAGTTTTCCCTATCCCTTCAACTCTATCATTCAGAATTAGACGTAAAAGGTAAATTCAGAAGAGTGGGAGTTTCTGTGAGAGGGCTCAGCCATTTGTGACTGTTTTTTACATTCAAGTCTTAAATTCATTTTGAGTTGATTTTTGTGTTATGTGTAAGATTGTCCACTTTCATTCTTTTGCATATCGATGCGCATTTCATTTGATAGCTTCACAGTAGAGCGATTTCATCAGAGGCCTGGCCTTGGTCTAAGGTGTTCTTTTTTTAAAATTAAAGTTTATTAGGGTGACAATTGATAGTCAAGTTACATAGATTTCAGGTGTACAATTCTGTATTACGTCATCTATAAATCACGTTGTGTGTCACCACCCAGAATCAGTTCTCCTTCCATCACCATATATTTTAGGGGATTCTTTTTAATCTCTTTCCTAAGTTTATCTTAAGGATTCTCACGTTGAGAGTATCACCATAAATTAAAAAAAGAGTAGACAGTCTTTGTCAGACTGGCTTTTAAAAACCTTAGAAATTTTGCATGCTTTTTTTCTCTTTGTTTTCTTAGTTACCTGCTATCACTGAGTCAAAGTTTCTTGGTTACAATTTAGAGCCCCAGACCTGTGTAAACATATAATATGACGTGTCTTGATAGGTGGAACTTCTGGGCATGTAGTGCAACTTGCTTGGCATCTGTTTCCTCAAGGAATTCAAGGTGGCTTAGGAGGGGTATGTGTGGATGCTTGGATCACCTTATGCTTTATGTTCTTGCCATGGGTGGAGAGTTGACTCTATAAGCTCTGGGAGTCAGATGTTAGAAAAAAAATTTAGTCCAACTGATGGAATTGTTCATTTCAGAAAAATGTCCACTGTACTTACTTATGAATGTGACGCAGAAGAGCTAAACTATTTGGGCACAGGTTTTGGAGTCAGCTAGTCATGGATTTGAGACCTGGCTCAGTTCCTTCTTAATTTGGGGACCATAATCATTCTCTCTGAGTCTCTGGTTTCTCACCTATGCGTGGGGATACCTACCCCAGTTGTGAGGAGTAAATGGAGTACATATAAAATGTTTAATATGGTCCCTGACATGATTAAGCATTAATAAATGCTATCATTATCATATGACAATGAAACAGATACTGCCACAAGCCATCTTTTTTAATCTTAATAATACTCTGGTTTGTTTTTCCTCCCTAAATATAACTATACAACAGGAAGAGCCCTGGGGCACCATTCAGTTTGTTTCCCATTGACGGAAGTTATTTTAATTTCAAATCTGAACTGTGTATTCTGTTTTCATCTGAGCCACTGCCTCCCTGACCCCAAAATAAATCACTGTCCCCTTTGTGCTTCAGTTTTTAAAAAATTTTATTGGGGAATATTGGGGAACAGTGTATTTCTCCAGGGACCATCAGCTCCAAGTCATTGTCCTTCAATCTAGTTGTGGAGGGCGCAGCTCAGCTCCAAGTCCAGTTGCCTTTTTCAATCTTAGTTGCAGGGGGCGCAGCTCACCATCCCATGTGGGAATTGAATTGGCAAACTTGTTGAGAGCGCGTGCTCTAACCAACTGAGCCATCTGGCCTCCCCTGTGCTTCAGTTTTAATCCTCTTCAAATTGGACTTAAATGTGTTTGCCTTTTGTTAATTTCCCTTTACGAAAGTTGTTACAAAAACAGTGAGAACCCAAGTATAAGATACACCTCATATTTTGCTTAATTCAGTCTGAGCATTCTCAAGTCAACCCTCTTGGTCAATATAGCAAATAATCATAAAAATAAAAAACAATCACAATGCATGTCTGTATTAAGCATTTTTAGGAGCATGAGAAATTAGTCAATGAACATTTTATCCCCCTGGCTGTAAGGTCAATGCCTGGCTCTCGCCTCCTCAGATTTGAGAGTCTCAGTATCCAGTGCATATATTCAGTTAATCACCTCTTTTCAAGATTATACCCCAATTCTCAACTATGGCTGGTGCCCTTCTGTTAGGAGGACCTCTGTTTTACTGTTTCCAGAGAATACGCTCCACTCATCTGCCTGGGGGCAGGAAGGGAAGTGGCTTGGCTATGTAGAATGAGGGAGGGAAATAATGGGGTTTTAACTACTCCCCTTGTAAAATAACAGCTTCATGAAGATATAATTCATATGCCATAAAATTCACCCTTTTAAGGTGTATAGTTCAGTGGTTTTTAGTACATTGGCAAGAGTTGTGCAACTAGCACAAATATCTAATTTTAGAATATTTTCATCATCCTCAAAAGAAACTCTGTACCCATGAATAGTCATCCTTCCCCTCCCTCCAGCCCCTGGCAACCACTACTCTCTCTCTCTCTCTCTCTTTCTTTTTGCCCTTTCTAGACATTTCACATACATGGAATCATACAATTATGTGGACTTCTGTGACTGGCGTTTTTCACTTGTAATGTTTTCAAGGTTTATTCATGTTGTAACACATAGTAGTACTTCATTCCTTTATATTGCTATTTATGTATATACCATATTTTGTCTTTTCATCAGTTGATATTTGAGTTTCTACTTTTGGCTATTATGAATAATGCTGCTGTGAACATTCATATACAACTTTGTGTGTGGACGTATGTTTTCATTTTTCTTAAGTGTATACTTAAGAGTGACATTGCTGAGTTATGTGGTAACCCTAGGTTTTTCTGAGGAACTGCCAAACATTCTTTCAAAATGACTACACCATTTTATGTATACCTAGAAATAAAATTGCTGGGCCATATGGTAACTTCATGGTTAGTATTTTGAAGAACTAACAAACTTTTCCAAAGTGGCTATGCCATTTTTCAATTCCACCAACAATGTATGAGGGTTTCAATTTTTCCACGTTCAATACTTCTGTCTTTTTTATTTCAGCCATCCTAGTGGTTTATGAAGTGGTATCTCGTGTTTTTTCATTTGCATTTCTCATGACTATGTTGAGAATCTTTCGTGTGCTTATTGGCCATATATTCTTTTTTTTAAAAATTTATTGGGGTGAAATTTTAGTAAAATTACAGATTTCAGGTGTACAATTCTGCATTACATCATCTATAAATCCCACTGTGTGTTCACCACCCAGAGTCAGTTCTCCTTCCATCACCATATATTTGATCCCCCTTACACTCCTCTTCCACCCCCCTCTCCCCTTACCCTAGTAACCACTAAACTATTGTCTGTGTCTATGAGTTTTTGTTTCTCATTTGTTTGTCTTGTTCTATTCAAATACTTTGCCCATTTAAAAATTAGTTTGATTGTCAAGCTCTAAAAGTTCCTTATGTATTTTAGATACATCTCCTATGAGATACATGATTTACAGATATTTTCTCCTACCTGTAGGTTGTCTCTTCATTTTTTTGATGGTGTCCTTTGAAACATAAAAGTTTCTAATTTTGAAGTAATCTTGTCTATTTTTTCTTTGGTTGCTTATGCTTTTGGTGTCATAGCTAAGAAATAATCACCTAATTCAAGATCATGAAGATATACTCCCATGTTTTCTTTGAAGAGTTTTAGCTCTTACATTTAGATCTATGATCCGTTTTGAGTTAATTTTTGTGTATGATGTAAGGTAGGTGTTCAGTGTCATTGTTTCTCAGGCAGATATCTCAAGTTGTCCCAGCAACATTTTTTAAAAAGGTTGGTTTTTCTCCATTGAATTTTCTTGGTCGGAAATCAGTTGACTGTAAATGTAAGGATGTATTTCTGGACTCCAAATTCTATTCCATTTATATGTCTATCCTTTTGCAGTATCACACTGTTTTAATTAATGTAACATTGTTGAGTTTTGAAATTGTTTAACTGCTTCTTAAATAGGCTTTCAACCACTCTTTTCAGTTTCTTCCATTTACCCCACACCCCAACTCCACTTTTGGAAGTATTTGAGTCTTTAGGGGATTCTACAGTGTAAATCAAGTTGCCTCTCAGTTGTCTTCATTAATAGTTTAAGGTTCAGTTTTCTTATGTCTGCAAAGTTTTTGATCACTCATCTGTCAAGCTTCCAATTTTTTGGTTGCTATTATTTCTCCAATTTATGCTGCTATTTGTGCCTTAAAAGGAAAGTAAATTCTTTACTGTTGCTTTAGTAGGATTTCTGGAGGAAGCAAAAGTACCGTGTTTCCCCCAAAATAAGACCTAGCCGGACCATCAGCTTTAATGCGTCTTTTGGAGAAAAATTAATATAAGACCCAGTATTATATTATAAATATTATATATGTCATATCATATATATCATATCATATTATATATTATACCTGGTCTTATAGTAAAATAAGACCGAGTCATATATTAATTTTTGCTCCAAAAGACACGTTAGAGCTTATGGTCCAGATAGGTCTGATTTTGGGGGAAACCCGGTAGTTAAAGCTACATTATTAATTAGGAATAGCCCTTTCCTATCTTATATAAATGGTCTAGACCTGTTGCCTATATTTCAGCAGCCACACTCTTTAACGCCTATAATCCGGGTTTGATTTCTTCTCTTTGCTAAAATGGCACTCTTTAAGGTCATTAATGACAGTTTCGTATCCAAATCTAGTAGTCTTCCTCTGGTCCTCATTCCTTTTTTCTTCTCTGTAGTTTTTGAAACCAGTGACCACACATCTTTTCTTACATCTTTTTTAAGCGTTCTTGTTTCACTTCCTTCAATCATCTTCTTACCTCATGACTTCTCTTTTTCATTCTACCTTTAATTGTAATACATTCACGCTGTTGTGTGACCAATCTCCAGAACTTTTTATCTTATAAAACAAAAACTATGTACTCTGTTTTTTCCTTCCTCCAGTCCCTGGCAACCACCATTCTACTTTCTGTTTTTATGACTTTGACTACTCTAAATCCCGCATATAAATGGAATCATACAGTATTTGTCTTTTTGTGACTGGCTTATTTCACTTAGCATAATGTTCTCAAGGTTCATCCATTTTGTAGTATGCATCAGAATTTTCTTCCTTTTTATGGCTGAATAATATTCCATTTGTATGTATGTACTACATTTTGTTTATTCATACGTCGATGGACAGACACTTGGCTTGCTTCAACATTTTGGCTATTGTGAGTAACAATACTATTACAGGTGTACACATATCTCTTTGAGACTGTTTTCAAATTCTTTTGGATATATATATATACAGAGGGTGCCAAAAAATATATACGCATTTTAAGAAAGGAGAAAACTATTAAAATTGTAATAATATATACCAATAACACAAGATGAATACAAGTCATATGTATACATTCTTTTGGCACCCCCACTATATATATATATATATATATATATATAGATAGATAGATAGATAGATAGATAGATAGATAGATAGATAGATATCTGTATATATATATAGATATAGATATCTGCATATATATATCTCCAGAAGTGGGATTGCTATATCATATAGTAATTTCTGTTTTTACTTTTTTGAGGAACTGCCATACTGTTTTCACCGTGACTGTTTCATTTAAAATTTCCCCCAACAGTACACATGGGTTCCAATCTCTCTTTCCCCCCTCTATGTATTCTTTTACTTGGAGAGTTTGTATTCTACATGAGCTAACATCACTGAGTTGTTCTCAAATTTCTATTCCCAGCTCTAATCTATTTCTCAAATTCCAGTTCCACATTTATGATTGCATGTTGTTTAAAGTCATTTGATTGTACTGCACCCACCTCAAATTCACCGTCCCTAAAATTCTCCCCCACCCCCAACCTTATTCTTTCTTTGGAAATAGTGAAGATCCCACTATTTCCAGCCATTGGAGGCTTGACAGTTTAGTCTTTATCTTTGACTTCACCTTTTTTTTCAGAAGTAAAATTTAATGAGCCACCAACTCTTTGTTGATTCTTATTTTTTAAATTAGATTCAGGTGTACAAAACAATGTACTAGTTAGACATTCCTTTTTGTGTTCATAACTGCCACTACCCTAATTCAAGATTTTACCAGTTTTCTTCCCTCTAACTGGTTGTTCTTCCTAGATAAAAGTATCATTATCATTAGGGTACAGTTCCAGGACAAAAATAGTAAATGCTCCTCTTTAAATATAATTTTTTTATCCTAGCACTCAAATTTCCAAATAATCAGTCCTTTATCCTATCTTTTTTGTTTCATATTTGTCTTCTAGAAACGTAGCTTTGCTTTTCCTACCTTTCTGAACTTTTTTTTCTTATTTTCATTTTTTAAACTTTAAATTGCTTCTTAAATTTGATGTTCTCCAGGGTCTGTTCTGGTTCTCTTCTCAAACAACATATTCTCTGTAAGTGAAGCTATACTCACATAGACTCAGTAATTTGGCAATACCTAACTCTATATATTCAGTTTAAGTCTCAATTCAGGTTTTGAACCATATACCCAAATGCTCATGGAACATCTTCATTTGACTTGTCATATGCAATATGTATAGAAATCCAACTTTAAAAAGTTCCTCTTAAAAAAAAAGTTCCTCTTAAATTGCTATTATTTACGTGTGGTTTAGTTCAGTGAATGACACAATCATTTACCCAATTCTCCAAGTTAGAAAGTTGGGAATTACACTGGAACCTCTTTTTTCTGCTCCCACATCCAAATAGAGGTGTCCTCTTAACATCTCTTGTTCTTTTCATTGCGTTCTCGGTGCTGTTAGGTGTGTCACCTGAATCCAGGCCATCACCTGGCTAGACTATTTCAAGTCCTAAGTGATTTATGCCTGCAGTCTTTAAGTCCTCTTGCAAGCTGTTATTTTTCTACCATATCAATGTGGGTATGCTCTTGCCTTGCATAAAGCCCTTCCAGTTGTTTTCTTTCGCTTACAGGATAAGGTGATAAGTGCAAAGCCACCAAATGCCATTCAGGGTTTATCAGGATTTGGATCCTGCTTTCCTCTTCAGCTTTATCTCTCACTGGGCACCCTTGCCCCCAAACCATACTCTATCATTGTTGAGCAAAAACTGTCCTCTATTTTCTTGTATTGTTCTCCTGGTCTGAAATAAGCTCCTTACCATCTCCCATTCCCTTCCAAATGACAAACACAAACTTACTTTTAAATATTCAGCCCAGGCAACACCTCTTCGAAGCCTCTAAGGCAGCATTACACATTCTGTCCCCTGTGCTTCTAATGTCTTCTGTAGAGAAGTCAATATACAAGTATTTTGTTTCACTTATTTATTTGCATGTATGTTTCTTTCAGCTAGTCTGTGATCTCCTTGAGGGTAGGCACTGTATCTCATTCATTTTGCACCCCCAGGATTCAGTTTCAGTGCCTCACACAAAGTGAGTGCTTAACAAATCTTTGCTGAATTACACATCTCAAACCCTGTTCTAGCTGAAATAATCTATATATGGTCTCTTGAGTGTACTTTTTTTAGGATGATATTTCCTTGTTTGGAATACTCAAGAGGCTGTACAATGTAATAGTTGAGAGCATGGATTTTGGAGCCAGACTGCCCAAATTTAAATACTGCTTGAGCCACTCTTTAATTGTGTGAATTTTAAGTAAGTTACCTAAATTCTTTGTGCCTCAGTTTCTCCATATATAAAATGTAAATAATAGTTACTTTCTAGTAAGTGTTGTGATAGTGGATCCCATTTTTACCTAACAAAGTGCTTAGAATAGAAATTGGCAAATACTCAGCAATCAGTAATATTAGCTACTATTATCATTACTTCAGTTAATGTATTTAAACTTGGCTTTCCTCTTAGCTGCTCAGAGGTGATTTTTAGAGGAAAGCAAGCCAAATAGTATTTCCAAATTTAGATCACAGTTATCTCCTCTTAAGGAACAATTAAAGTCTGGTTAATATTTGTTCATCCATTCCTGTTTTGAAAATGTTCATCTTGTTTTCTATGTAAACAAGGAATATCACCCCCAGGTTTTGTTTCATTTTGTAGTCAAGCAAATTTGGTCAAGAGTCTTTCATCCCTCAGGAGGATGGCAATATATTCCCGTGATATATTGACTTTTATGACTTGCTTAAGTTTGAATAAGTACATCAATTGATCTATGCATTTCAAATGTGTTGGATTTGATCTAGTTACAAGTGAAGAGGAAAAAGTCAGTAACCACATCAATAGCACTAAAGGAATGACTGATATATAGACATTTAGTTTCCTTTTCCTTCCCGCTTAGTGAGGAAGAGTCTAGGGTAAGTGTCTCAGTTATGTCTGTGTGGTGTATAAAAATATATTCGCATATATTTATATACATGGCTAAATCAAAGCCTCACAATACAGTTGCCTGACTGACACCACAAAATGGCATCACACAATTGGGAAGCAGTGCCGTTTATGAAAACCATCACACACACACGTGCATGCACAGAACCATACACATCAGATCGGTAAAAGCTAATTCGCAAAATAAAGTGGCTTAGGAGATCAGCAGTGCTGATTTTCCTAAAATAATTTTCCTCCTTTTGGAAAAAGAGCGCAAAACCTTTGAATTCATAGTCACCTAAAGACTGAGGTTAAGTTGCCAGTAGCAGGTTTGAATGATGGGAGCTAACATCAGTAGACTGATGTTTTCTTTTACAAATAATACTCTGTTATGTATTGTTCACCACCAATGCCAAAACAGCTACTCGACCTATGAAACAAATCGCACCATGAGCACAGATAACCCCAGGCTTCAGGCCTGTAATCTGTCCGTGGCCATCAGCAGCCTGAAATGAGTTTCTTTCTAATCAGCGTTCCATCAGTCCTCAGTCACTCATATAAAGGAGTCTGGGAAGGAGAGGATTCACTTTCTTCAGCACCAGGGTTCTGGACAGCGCCCCGAGCCGGCTTCTGTTCTCACTCTCCTTCCTCTTTCAGTCTCCTCAGGGCTGCCACTGCCCCTCTAGTCCCCTCTGCTGCAGAGAAAGAAAATTACATCAGGATCCATGCAGCCGGCAATGATGATGTTTTCCAGTAAATACTGGGCAAGGAGAGGGCTTTCCCTGGATTCAGCAGTGCCTGAAGAGCAACAACTACTTGGCAGCTTAACAGTGAGTACTGAGTAGCTAGCACTCTCTAGAGAGTGTTTTCTAGGGTAGTGGTCGTCTTATCCTGCCATATTGCCCTTTGTACACCTGATGTAGAGTAAGCACAAACACCTCAACTCCTTCCTCTATCACCTGTGTACTCTGCCTTTCTCCTGTCTGCCTCCAGTTTTCCTTCTCTCCCCATAAAGTAAAGCAAGTATACTGATCGCTACAGCTAAACTTCCCTTCCTCAAAGTTTATAAGTAGAAAGCAAAGAAGGTCCTGAATATTAAGGACAGGAGATTGTATGAACCAGTGTCTTATATCCACAACCAAAATAGGTGTGGAGAATTTTGAAAGGCCATTTGTTATGAGTAGGAACAGGGAGAAGAAATTAAATAGGTTTCTATGGTTCCTGCAAGATTGTTTTGTCTCCTACCTAGACCCTATTCCATCTACAAAGCCTGATCTTTAAATGCAGAAGTAATTGTTTTCTATTTTTGTCTATAGGTGCTGGTTATTAGAATAAAAGAATGGCTGCATTCCTTTCAAAAAACTTTCTCCTGTATCCCTCATTACCCCATTTTTATTTTCAGTTTAATTGATGGAGGAATGAAAGCAATACACCACTTGTTTCAATATTTAAGGCAGGTTTTATATTTAAATGTTAACAATAAAAAAGTAATATTTTGCAGGATTTTAGATCCTGATGTGAGGTAATCGTCATGGGATTTAATAAAAAAAGACAGTGAAAGAAAAATGTATTCAGATTCCTAGTCATTAAAAATATTAAGTGATACTTCATTACTGTTCTATCAGACTTTATCTACCAAATACAATTCAGTCTGTATCAGAAAAATCTGTTTTAATATTATAATTCCAAATACGTGCCAGAGGGTTGTATTGTATTGGTATATTATTACTGTTAAAAATGTCTAAAAGTAATCAGGGCAAGTTTTATAGAACTATTTAAATCAATTTGTAGGAATGAGACTGAAAACTTAATTTTTTTTTAACATTTAAATATCATGAATATTTTGTTGAGACATTACATTGAGGAATTTAGAAGTCATAATGAACTGCTAGAGGAAAACAAGAAAACTCAGAGTTATGGTTAATGTGTGACCCTTTCATATAAGAAAACTGCTACTTAAATATGTAAGATACGTGTGTTAGGTGGTGAGGAGGAGGCAGATGGAGAGAGTACTAAGACATTTGAGCTTTTAATGACTAAACACACTATCAAATGCCAATGTCTGCTTAAGCTTCTTCTCTCCCTTAGGTCATAAATAATGAAATATTTTTTTTATGATGTAAAAATTTAGCGAGTAAGGCAATACTAACTTGTGAAAATAAAGCCAGTAGAGAAATCAGAGGAAGGCAATGGTAAATCACTATTCACTGGGTTCCATATCTAATGTACATTTCTCAGTTTCATGAGAAAGCAATAGATTGGTGTGATTGTATTATATCACTATACTCCAGGGAGAAAGTTCTCTGCCCACCTGATTCTTCATTTTCTTGTACCCTAATTTTGCTTTGTCTGTCAAATGAAAGTCTCCAGCTTTTCCTTCTGCATTTCTGACAATGTGATCCGAGTTTCTGGAATTTGTCATTTTTGTCTTTAGCCAATAAGACTAAACTGCTCTTTGATCCTAACGATTAGCTAGTTATTTCTCTCTCTCTCTCCAGCCCCGCCCTTCTCTCTCCCTCTCTCCCCCATCTCCCACCCCCCCACATCCCATTTCTTTTCTTTCCTTTTCTTTGTGGCTGAATTTTAACAGCCACTTTTCAGATATCATCTGCTGACACAGATGGCCTTATTTTAATACATCCCTTTGTGCTGAACTTCTGTAGATAGATTCACATTGGCAATGTGGATCTAATTGCAGAAAGTAAGGTTATCAATTTCAGTGCATGACCTGACATAATTCAGAATGAAATGAATATTTTGTTTTTAAGATTTAATTGAAACTATAGTGATTGTTGTGAAAAATGTTTCTTCGTATTTGTGTTATGTTTAATAATTAATATAGTTTCCATATGATTCAACTAGGCTAACATCAAATTTTATGCTGTGAATAAATCTAGAAAGGCAAGAATTATTCATATATGAGATTTTTTCACTTTGTGATGGTCATATTTTTGTTGTTATTAAAATGAAGCAAATCTGATCCCCTTTTTATTTCAACCACTGGATGATATTTTAGAGCCCTGGAAAACAGTTTCCCAGAGTAAATTAGACCAATATTTATGATCAAAAGTTATGAGTTGACATGGCAACTTCTTGAGTTTATATGATTGCTGGGGCTCCCAGCATATGAATGGAATATTTGAAAAAAAATCTAGTAAAAATGAATCCTAACTAATATTTTTCTGTGTCCGTTTCTACCTTCTTGAAGCTAAATAAAGCTAACTCTGGCAAAAATGATGATAAAAAAGGCAACAAGGGAAGCAGCAAAAGTGAAACCGCCACTGAAGGTGGCAAGACCGCGGTTGTATTCTCCTTGAAAAATGAAGTTGGTGGATTGGTAAAAGCACTGAAACTCTTTCAGGTGAATGTAAAATATCATTACATAACTTTAAAAGTAACTGTGTTCCTGGTTACAAATCTGTCATATGTTATGAAACATTACTGAATCAATTTCTGGATAATGTATTGAAAGGTTCAAAGAAACCAAACTTCATGAGATTTTATGAGGGGAGTCTGCCAAACAATGGAATAAGCAGATTTGTATGAAATATGTTTTATCAATTCAGAGTTAGCCTACAAGTAATTCTGTGGACTCTTGCTAGGTGAGGAAGTCAGTAATTAAAAAATGTGAGCCTCAACTGGAAATGCAAACACAAAAGAAGCCAAACAGGTTATCTTTAAATGTCAAGAACCGGCAGCCTTTTTTGATTTAATAGTTGCATCATGCCCATGTCCTAGGAGCACAGTTATTGCATAGAATGAGATACATGAGTATAGGCATTCTGTACTCCCCTAAGCCTTATTGTTTCATGAGCTTCCCATGTCTTTTGTAAAGATGAGTCACTGTCCATATGTATAAGCTAGGACTAGCTCTCTTTGTCTTATAGAGATGCAGTGGTCTTTTCCAAGGCCCAAATTAGTGGTTTGAACCCTCAAAAAAAGAGCCTGGTTGAGGGTGACGTTAGAAACGTCCAGATAAACAATTGCCTTCTTGCCAGGATATACCTGATGGATCCCCTGCTCTTCAGCAAGCACCCTCCGTTACAAATGCATTTTGTTTGGGGGTGATGGCTGCTGATTAGATAAGGTAGGAAGCCCAGCTCTGCATGGTGCCTTGGGCTGCTAGTGCAGTGGAAAGATGGTTGGAATTATAGTCAGAGGATTCAGACTTGTGTTCTCGAGGCTTGGCTAATCATAGCTGCTTCCTTGGTTCAATTTCTTCATTTGTGAAATAGCAATAATACTTCCTACCTAACAAGATTGTTGTGATGAAGTAATATGAGTGAACGGGCTTTGTAAAGTGTACAGATATCAGGTGTTATTGTAATGCCTCTTTGATGACTAGAGAGGGGGAATTAGCAGCCTCATTTGGCAAATATTTCCTTGTTCTCTTTTGACCTTGAAGAAAGGATCAGGCACCATAAACAGTGGTAATGAAAATCTGAGGAAATATTTTACACACAATTATATCATCCAGCGCTGTCTTTGTACAGTGCCCAAAGGCAGGCCAATTCAGTTAGACAGCTGGGTGCGGTGGAAAAACCCCTGGAGAAGGAGTCAGCAGCCCTGAATTTTCCCTTGCCCATGAGCTCGTCATGGGGCCTTAGCTAAACCGCTAACCCCATCGAGACCTCAGTTCCCTGGTCTAAAAATACCTACTCTGCTTTAACCAAAGAACATTAAAAATCCAAAGTGACCCAATATGATTGAAGACTCTTGAACTTTGAACTTAATATTAATCTTACCTTTATTATCTGTCATTTAGAAAATGTGGCATTCGTGTAAAGGTTAATCCAAACAGAAAAAGAGCATTTAATTTCCTTGTCACAGGACTAGGTTCTTTATACAAGGGGATGCTATTTGATTTGATCTTACTCTGGCACTGGAAACTACCTATCCTGCTCCTATGCTGAACGTTCTGAGGCCATCCAGGATTGTACTAGGAATTGTGCTGATCAGAGTGTACCTTCCTGAGTGATGGCGGGTGGGTATCTTCCTATTTGGGGGTGGGTTAGGGTGGAGACGAGAAGTCTGTCTTCAGTTAACTCAAAGGAAAAGAAGACTGTATCTCTGGGGAAACTGAAACCTGAGGTTTCAGTTTTAAACTGCTGCCATCCCTCAAACACCTTCTTGTAAGGAGACGTTTACCCCTAAAATCCATCATGGGGTGATAGTTGTAGCAAAACATCCTTGTATGAAGCTAGCCTGGAGGTTGCTGAGAGAGAAGAGTTACTAAATGCTCCCATTTAGGGTTTTTATGTTTGTTTTTTGGTTTCTCTTGGCCCTCGGAGATCCTCTCTTGGCTGCTTTTCTTTTTCTACAAAATGGGCTATATTTTGGCAGATGTTTCCCAACCATCAGTCATTTTCATACCACCTTCCAAATTTCTGCCTCATTTGCCTGCCATTGTACTATTTACTCATTTTTTTCAAAGATTATTTTTAAACTTTAAATCATTTATTTTAGAATTTTAATTTATAGTGGAAAATGTATACCACCATCAAATTAGGAGTTTGAGTTTTAGTTATGTTTTTGAAAAACGTATACAAATAAAAAGATAAATCTGGGAACTATATGCCAATATGATAAGCTAATTGCTCCCCTCTTCCACAAAATAATCATGCATACCACCAGTGGGATGTGGACTGCTCTGGGAAATAGTGATGTTTATGATTATAATATATTTTATAATATATATTTTATAGTATACACCTTAATGACCCTCCCTTTTTTAATGAGACAGGAAAACTGACACACAGTCTCTTCCTATTAATGGAGACACTGGTTGAAAATATTTCCATGTTTTCATCAACCAAAGAGGGAGGAGATTTTCTTTTCTTCCTTTGTGGGCATTTGGCACCTTGTTGTGTAAGAGTTGAACAAGAACAGCTAGTGGCATCTCTTTTATTGTGCCCTGGAGGTGACTTAGAGATATTGCTTATATTTCCACAGGAAAAACATGTCAACATGGTTCATATCGAGTCCAGGAAATCCCGGCGACGAAGTTCAGAGGTGGAAATCTTTGTGGACTGTGAGTGTGGCAAAACAGAATTCAATGAGCTCATTCAGTTGCTGAAATTTCAAACTACAATTGTGACGCTGAATCCACCAGAGAACATTTGGACAGAGGAAGAAGGCAAGGCCAGTTTTTGCTTGTCGGGTGATTTTGCAATCTGACAAATGTTGCAAAGGGGAAAACACAATCTGTGCACTAATATTTTTGAAACTGCACTGTGTTTTCAACAGAGCTAGAGGATGTGCCCTGGTTCCCCCGGAAGATCTCTGAATTAGACAAATGTTCTCACAGAGTTCTCATGTATGGTTCTGAGCTTGATGCTGATCACCCAGTAAGTGTCCAGTAAAATCCATTCCACACATGCTCTTCCAGCTTTGCCCATGTGCCAGGCGGTGTGCCATGTTCTGTGCTGTAATGCTTTATTGTAGAGCAATTTATTATTTCTTCCCCATCACTGAGAGCAGACTTTCAAATGATAAAGCTTCCCTGTGAATATGTGTTGGCTGGAAACAGGTTAGAAAGATGGCATTTCCACATAGCATTCATTTTTTAAAGGGTTGGATGGAGGAGTAGATTCTAAACCTTGAAGAATATTTCTGTAGAATTAGGCAGCCTGAAATATACTTGCAGATGATGACCCTTGGAAAAACGATGAACTGAAATTGATTACTCCTTTGGGAAACTAGGGAGAACTTGGCATTATGGGGCTCAGTGAGAGAATAAAATTCTCCTTGCTATTTTCCTTGACTGGAGGTAGTTAGGAGTAGAGTAATGGAGTGGACGTCAGTCTCAATGGAAAGGCAGAGGTTTTTAGAATAAGGCTGTGATGGAAGACGCATCTCTTCCCACATCTACCCGGAATGTATTTACCACCATCTCTCCTCTACGCCAGTAAAAACGACCACCTTTAAAGAAATATGATACGTAAGTAAGCATTTCCCATTATTCCCTCTCTCCACCTTTACATCGGTTTTTATTTAACACAAGAGACCTGGAACTTCTTTATGGTCAGAATGAAGTACAGTTAACAGTCTGGGAGAAATAAGCAATGTACTCATTCGTTACAAGCATTTCCTTCCCCTGGTGCCTTTTGTCTAAAAACAGGGGGATAGAAAGGCGAAACCCAAGTGGATCATGCTTATAGGAGGGCTAAAAACAGGGGGATAGAAAGGCGAAACCCAAGTGGATCATGCTTATAGGAGGGCTTTGTGGTCTGAGGGTAATGGCTTACAGATATTCATTTTATTTAAATGAAGGAAATCTGATAGTGGGACTATACTCTCTATGCAGTGGTTCTCCAACTGTGGCCCTGGGACCAGCTGCCTCAGCAGAACCTGAGAGCTGGAGTTAACAGGCCTATACTTCAGTGTGAGGAGTCTGCTTTAAGTATGGCAACTTCAACGTGAGGGAAATTTTCGATCAAACCGATCATTTGGCATAACATATCAGTTCAAACTAATTCATAACATAGCATTCAAACAAAGGGTCAAATAAATCTAATTCAATTGTATTATTAAAAAGCTGAATTCTCTCAAAGACACAGCATGTTATATTTGCCATCATCACCTACAATTTCAGAATAATTCACAGAAATTCCCATGTAAGGCTCTGGAACATTAGGAAAATACTCAAAAGTGCCTTACTTAATAAGCATCCATTTGTCACCTTCCCCTTCCCCACCTCCAAAGGAGTCAGAATTAGCAAAGAAGTATAATTTAAGAGATTAGCAATAACAGGACTGCCCAGACACCAGCTATTAACTTGCAGGATGAGGGCAAGTCCGTCTACCTCTGTGCCTCAAATTCCTTACGTGAAAAGTGGAAATAAAATTCTTATTGACTTCCAAGTGGTGGCGTTTGTATAGCCTAGTTAATAAAACAATTGCAAAGTATGTTGGCAAGAGTAAATACTTAATTCCAGGAATGGAAATGCTGTGTTAAATCATCCCGATCGTACTGTGTAGGGCCTGCACAGTAAAAGATTTCTCACTAACCTCCTATTTCCAAAAACTCCCCTTAGTCTAGTTTGAAAATTACTCACCAGGAAGGGGGTCAGTCATTTTAAAGGAACAACCGCAGGAACCACTGACCTTGCTGTGGCATTTATTCCAATACCAAGCGTACATTGTCCTGTGCTTAATTTTGTTTCATTACTCCTAATTATGCCCACCTTATGATCCCTTCTCTTATTTTCTGTGTAGCCACTTGAAATAATTGCAAGTACTTAGCAATCTCCTACCTCACTCATTTTTTTTTCTTACCACACATATTTCTTTTATAAGCATACCAAATGTTCATCATGCAAAACTCGATATTGGTAAGTTGGTGGTTTTTATAAATTATTATTTGATGAGGATGGAACAAGTTGTCTAAGGACTGTTTGAGCTTGGGAATAATCCCAGTTTTGAAACAGGGCTTATTGTGAGAGGATGGCCCCCTTGTGCTGGGGTGGCTCAGAAGGGGCTTGGAATAGAAGAGATTGCTGAGGCTCCCTAGGAAGGGTTCAATATCTATCTAGGTCAGTGCCTCTCCAACTTCAATGGACAAATCACCTGGAGAATCTTTTCAAAATGCAGATGGGGGGTCCTGAGATTTTTAGGGAGCTCCCTAGCATTTCTAGTGAGCTCTCATTTGAGGCTTATTCTGGAGGTTTGGGGACTACACTTTGAATAGCAAGGATCTAGAATGGGAGAATCGTTCAAAGTGTGGTTCAAGGTCCACCCACAAAGTGTGGTTTAGGTGCTCGTTAAAAGTGCCGTACCTTGAGGCTCATGTGAAGCCACCTGAATCAGAACTTTCAGGATGGACCCTGGAACTCGTATTTAAAAGGACTTGAAGGAGCTCTAGGGTTTGAGAACTAATGTCCTAGGTCAGTGATCCTCAGCCCTAGCTTTCCATTCAAATGATCTGTAGGGGATTTAAAAATACCCCGAGGCCAGGGTCTCATGCCAAGTGAGGTTCAAATCTGACCCTCTGGGAATGTGGCTAGGTTTGAGTCATATTTAATGCTCCCCAGTTGATTCTAATATTCCATCAGGGTTGACTTATTTGGGATAGCTACAACGTACCTTTAGCGGAGCACTTCAGGTTGCTGGCTGGTCTTCAGTTTCCCTTGATTTAAACCGAGAGAAGAAGGGTGGGTGTGCAACAGATACTTTCCTGGCCCTAGGGTTGCCAGATTTGGCACATTTGTAGGATGCTCAGTTGAATTTCAATTTCAATTTCAGATAAGCAACAAATAATTTTTTCTTATAAGTATGCCCAAATATCACACGGATGTCCTGTACTTTATCTGGTAACTATCCCTGGCTTCAGTCTACAGTACATGGCCAGGTAATGCTGTGTCTCTGTAACAGCCAGTGGAGCCAGCAGCCCTGCTTTACTTTGCCGGTTCCCGGTTCCATCCTGGAAGCCCAGCATCGCCCACAATGTTCGCGTAATCACTACCACTCTAGGCTAATGAGGCATGATGAGTACATCACTCTCTCACATGCCTGGAAAAGGTGCAGGTGTTTGCTGAGGAGAGACGATTGAGATTCTTCAGGAAGCCCAGCAGACTATGGGGCTGTTACCATGGTGTCCGGTTTGGCAGGAACCGGGGAACAGATGCTGTGCTTTTCGCATGACTCTTTTCCTTTTGTCACGGCCTGCTCTCTTTTTGAGTAATAACGATGCTTCAATCTCTTCAGTTTCACCACCCTGGGTTGCCTGATATTACTAGTGAGTGTCGAAACTCATACTCTCTGGCATGACCATTTATACCTTCAACAGCAGGAGACCCCCGTTTAGGTCACAGACCCATTTGTGAATGTGGTAACTATGGTCACAAAATTTTGTATATACACATTTTAAGGCTTTGCAAGCCTGCTGATGAGCCCCAGTTAAAAAACTCCCAATTCATAGCAAAAGGAAGAAAGTGCTAGCTACTAAGACAGGATACTTCATTTCGGCAGTGTGTTTGGGTGATCTCTCTCTCTCTCTCTCCCCTTGTTAGTAATTCTCTTGTCATTCCTGAGAGGAAGGCTGTTGGCAATGGAAGTTCTTCATTTCTGTCCAGTCCAGAGAACTGGCCTGAAAGCCAGTTCTCCTTTAGCCAGAAGAGAGAATGGAATGTTCCTATGAGGAACGATTTTCCTCTTGCACAGCCCATCTTGCACAGAAGTGTCTGAGCTGCAGCAGCGACAGGCTGGGCCTTTGTGGGCCTGTTGCCTCTCTCCTCTTAGAGCCCGGGATCCCAGCTGCTAGTCTTCTTGCCTGGGCCCCATTCTCTGAGTGGCCACTGCTTCATGGTTATTTTTTTGGGTTGTAATGGTAAAAAGTTATATTGAAACAATTCCTCTTGGGCTTCCAGAAGTTTGAACAAACAGCCCTGGAAAGAATTGATTATCTGAAAGTACTAGAAGGGAAGGAAAATGGAAAGTTTGTTGACAAGAGGAGAAATTCTTGAGTAAACCAAGAAGTTGTCTTGGAAGGATTCCACTTGACTGAAGAATGACAGACGGGATGTTTCATTTCCCAAGTGTTATGATGGTGGCTGAAAGTCTTAAAGCCACTGAAGATTAATCTGAATCATAGGAACTCAAAGTGGAATGGAGCTATCCTGCTATCCTATGCATGAATCCCTTAAAATCGATTTTGCGTTGTGTGGCTATACTCATAAAATACAGCAAAACCTCTTTCACTCATATTAATTTGGGGATTTGATAATTATTGTGAATGATAGAACTCTTAATAAATAACTTTGTCATTTCTCCAAAGCAATTAAATGTAGGTGAACTTACCAAATAACATGTTAACCATGTTAACTGTTTTAATGACCAAGATAAGATTAATTTGTGATTAAGATCAATTACATGTAAATGATACTTGAAAAACCAAAGCATATTGTTCTTAATATCAATTTGCATGGCTAAGTCATCCTGTCTGCTTAGCAGAAAGGTAAACTTTAGCCTGAATTCTCACATATTCCAAATTAGTAGAGCCCAAATTTAATGAGGTTTTACTGTAAGCACAATTCGCTTCTGCCTGTGTCATCAAGATGGTCATACAAGGATAAAAATTAACATTTGAATGGAAAGCTCAATCAACCTTGCAGTGCTTTTCTTTTAGGCCTTCAGCAGCTAATTTTTTGGCACTCTGTTAAATAACTTAATCTCTTTTGTATTGAAGGGATTTAAGGACAATGTCTATCGACAGAGAAGAAAGTATTTTGTGGATGTGGCCATGGGTTATAAATAGTAAGTACCTGTATAACTCTTTCCTGCAACTTGTCGCTGGGTAGTTAGAAAAAAAAAACACATGCTGTGTTAAACAGACCTGTCTTCTCTTCACTTCAGCTTTTTCACAAGGCAGACTGATCCATTTTAAACACTCAGCAACTCCGTAGGTTTTAAATGCCGTCACTGATATTTGACATCCGGGTATAATTGTAAAAGAATGAGACCTACAAGCCACAAGCCAAAGTGCTACCTTTTCACCATTGTATTTGCAGCTCTTACACTAAGGTGAGGAACCATTTTGGTACACTCTGCAGGGCCCAGAAAATGTATTTTAATTTTAAATTTTGACTTGAATTTTCAGTAACCCCCTTCAATGTCTAGCATCCCCAGTGAAAGCAGAGAATCGGCAAGAATGGTGGAAAGTGCTCATGTAAGCAGCCACAATAAGAAAGAAATGTGTTCATTTTATGTGGAAAGGGAAACTTGCTGTAACTGGAGTGTTTTTGAAGAGTTTCACATCCAATCCTGGATCAGGGTTGGGGTGAAATTAGAGAACGTCAGGATTGGAATGAGGATTGCATGGTGCATGGTGTTAAGTGGCAATGACAGGCTCTTTGCGACAGGCAATAATGTAGTGTGTTGACTGCAGGCCATGTCTACAAAAATGGAGTGGACGTTAGGCCTCTGTTCTGCTCACACTAATAAAACGTATAGGCCATTGTGCACTGTCTTTACTTTGCCTGGTATGTGCTCAGCCCCCAAATCTTGTCATCAGAACAAAATGTAAATCCATAGCTGACAGGAAAGAGTCTTTCTTATTCTAGTTGAGATTAGGTGAGAACCTGGACTGTCCTGTGGGGCAAGCTTGTCCTTGGTAAGAATTTAGGGCATTGTATGTATTATAGAAGGTGCCTCCCTTCCTCCTTCCCTCCTTCCCTCCCTCCCCCTTCCCTCCCTCCCTCCTTCCCTCCCTCCCTCCCTCCCTCCCTCCCTCCCTCCCTCCTTTCCTACCTTCCTTCCTTCCTGGATTCCACATTGCAGCTCTGATTGGGTCAGTGATTTGCTCATTTCTAATTTCATTTGAGGCTTTGTTTCTTTTCCCTTCGTCCTGTCAAGCCCTAGGCATCCTTCATTCTTTCTCCACTATGTGTATCACCCTGAAAAACAGGCCTACTTGGCACATGCTTTTTCCACATGTGTGTGCAGCCATTCTAATCACCTCTGTTCCATGCGGCTTGTCTCTCTTTAACCAACTGTGACGTTCTGCCCCCTCACAATGTCAGTGTGCTGATGGCTTGTCGTGGCCCAAGCCCAACCGCATGGCCCTCAGCACCATCGCGCAGTAGCCCTGTCTTCCATTGTTTCCCAGTCAAGTTGCCAAGCTAGCACCCTGATGGCCTGAGCTCACTTTTCACATCAGGCCCTGATAAGGGTTTGTGAGGGTTCAGATTAGTTCCCCTTGATTCACAGACCCTTCCTGTGGAATCAGAGCACAGATGGATCCTTAGAAGGGGTGTGGGCAGGCCCTGCCTTTGGGGCATGAGCTGTCAGGACATGGTAAACACTCAGTGCTTGGCATAGCCTTTTCCTTTAGATGAAAGACAGATAAAAATGTATTTTATATGTAGGTGCTATATGTAATATGTGTGTGGTATATAAAGGATTTTGTTAGCATAGCAATCGAGGGACTAGCTCAGATCTTACTTCTTCATAGAGCCCAGAAACTGCACAAAGGCAACCTGATACTGGGGTGATGCTAATAGAACTGTACAGACAAGGCAACCGGTTTTAAGGGGCATTGATAAGGGGGAGTCTTATGGTTTTAATGAAAACTTATATACGAGTGTGGAGAGAAGAAAAGAGCGTAGAACTGAAATGAAATGATGGAGGTTGAGACTCAAAGTGTTAGCAAGTTTGCATTTGCCACCTTCCCTTAGCTAAAGAAGAACATTGAGGTCTAGTGTTTACGGGAAACCAAAAGTAAAAACTGGAGGTTGGAAGTGGTGGAGATTTTGCACAAAGGAGGGCTGGATGGAGCTGGAGTCTTCCAGGATCTGGCCCCAGTTTACAGAGGTGGGGTATGCTCAGGCTCGAGGGCCTGACTCTTGGTAAGTGAAAGTTCAGGAGGCTGAGGTAGGCAGGAAACCTCCCATTCATCATTTTACGGGGAGAAACCACTCTGACACACCTCACAAAACTCTCCCTGTTGTCATGATACCAGCCAGGCCAAATTATAACCTGAAGATTGTTTGGTGGATATAGGGTCAAAGCAAAAGGTATTTAAGAGAGTTTGGGATATAGGGCCATTGTAACCCGCTCCCCTGGAGAGTGCAGAGTCCAGCCTGACTACATAGAACAAAGTAATTGAAAACTGGAACTCTGGAGTCAGACAGTCTTGGGTTGGATTCCATTGCTTCCTAGCTGGGTGATCAATATCACGGTGCCTGTTTCTTCATTTGAGAAGTGTGTCTAGCAGCAGGACCCATCTCACAGGGCTCTAGCGAGGATTATGAAAGAGAATGCATGGTTGTGCTTAGCACAATGCCACATGATTGGTGGTCATAAGTGTCAGTTATTATTGCAATCTCCTCCCTTTTCCTTTTCCACAGGCTGTCTTTAGTTTCCAGTTGACCCACTGTTTAATTCTTTAGCTATGTTACTACAATTGTTTTTTGCTGCCACCTGAACAAATATGGTGGCTCAAATGTCCCTGGAAGTCATCCTTGGAAGAAAACTCTTTCAGTTACCCATTTAAAGACTGTTGTATACACTGATGCTTTTCGTGCTGACCATCATCCTTATTTATGGAGAGATTTTGTAGAAAGCAATAATATTCTCATTTGTGCGTGGGGAAGGGGAGGGGAAGCTGCCAAAATACTGATAACAGATCGCCAGTTGCCCAGGACACTTGTAAGTGGACGGAGTGAGGAAGGTGCCTACCAGGAGTCGTTAAATCTGGAAAACACGACCCCAGGAATTGTGGAAAGTAGAGAGAAAAGGGTCATTCCTCAATGCGTCTCATGTCATCACAGAGGTGGCTTCTATGAGTATGAGTTTGAGGATTGATAAGGGCTAGCTAGCCATTGTGTGTGTAAATACATGTGGGTTTGCAAGCACACTGAGGGCAGGGCTCAAACTTCTGTTATGGTGCTGGTGGGGGTGGGGCACAGGTACTAAACAAGTGATTCATCGCTTCTAATTTGCCATACAAGGTTTCCTTGTATTTTATACAAAAAAGTAAAGCTGCTGTTTCTAATTGAAATAGGTCTTTTTGTAGTGCTGATGGCTTTCTGAGTGAGCAAACAAAAATAATGTCAATACAATAATTACTTAAAATAAACTCTTTTGAGTGGCTTCTGGCAGCGTGCTATGATCTGATTTTCCAAACCAAAGCTAGGAATCACTGGTTTGAGAAGCAGATTATTTGAAATTGAGGTGGTCCCCCAAAATCCAGCATGTGAGGTCTCTGCAAATACAGTTTGGTGATAAAATTGGGAACCGTTCTGTCATGGGGAGAACAATTCAATTCCCTGTTGATAGTTCATTACGACTTCTAGGACACTAAGGAGAAGTCAAATATATGGTCAGAAATATAGACGAAAATGGAGTACTGGTGTCTTGGGGTTATTGTAGGGATTGGCAGGATGTAGTTTGAGGTGTCTAAAGGAAGGGGAAGGAAAAGAAATGAAATATGGAATAATATCTATTGAAACCATGGCCAGAAAGCCCTCTGGGGAATTCATGTTGAATACTGTATTTTCTCTGATAGTGTTGAAAGGATAAAGCTGGGGCTGGGGGTGGGGGGGAGAATCAACACACGCAGAGAAAAATGAAGCAATTCTACTCTATGATGAAAAACAGCAGGCTCAAAGTCAGTATTACCATGAACCTGAAAAAGAAGAGGGAGTGAGGACTGTGTTAGCAAGCTGAGAACCATCAATAGGTGCCACTGAGGTGAGTTTCTGATTGACAGCGCTGCCAAGAAACATGATTGATTACCCAGAGGCCCGCTGCCGCCTGCAGACATGCCTGAGCTATGTGGCCACGAGTGTCAGGAAGACCTAATTGCCTCACCAATAATGGCAGAAGAAACATTCATTAGTGCCAATATCATTCTCCATAGAAGACCTGAGAATGAACGCTCCGGGTTGACAGGGCACAGTTTCTAAAATTATGTGTGAGAGATGCGGATCTCAGGCTGTCCTCCCAACCCAAATAAAAGAAATTCTAGTGTAAACAGGAAAAGAAGTTCCCCATGACTAGATAATGTGGAGTGCACATACCGGGGGTGCCAAAAAAATGTATGCACGTGACTTGTATTCATCTTTTGTTATCCGTATATATTGAGTATTACAATTTTAATAGTTTTTTTCCTTTCTTAAAATATGGATACATCTTTTGGGCTCCCTCTGTAGACTTTCAGTTTAGAGGAAATGGAAGTGTGTGAGGGCAGATGGCATGTGGAGGAAGAGAAAATTATGACTGTGATGTTGTAGCTCTAAGGTTTTTTTGAAACTCTCCAGTTTTCTGTCATTGGCACCTTCATATTTTAACCTTGGCATTAGTTTTGCTGCATTTCTGTGCATTTTACAATTGCTACATTGTTGGGGGGAAAATCAGTAATACATTTTTTCAATTGACTAGAAATAAACAAATTTTTCTTTGGGGGCTATTACAGTGATTATTCTTCAACAATATGCATGCATATTTAATTTAATTATACTTGTGGTGGGGGTAGTGGTTGTTATTCCAATCCATCTTACTCTCTTGGAAAAAGGCCCCGAGCTCTGACTTTAATTATGCCACTCTTGTTTGCTTAAATTGATTTTGAATATTACCGTGATTGTGTTTTGTTATGAATGTCCTTTTCCCTGGTTGGAATTAAGGTAGTACATGAACCTCATGTTCTGCTCATGGGGCTGCTTCCTCTTTGCTTTATTTATTTTTTTAGTGCATGGAATCTGAAATGTAAATAGGTAAAAGCAAATGTCAGTGGGTAAGGTAAGGAAGGGAGTTTCAATATGCCAGAATTTGCTTAAATTAAAACTGAAAAATTCCCTAATATGCCGAGAAAACTCATTTCAAATTCAGAGATCCAAGTGGTTCTTTAACATTGTTCAACCTCAGTGTTCTCCTCTGTAAAATGGGGAGATAATAGTATCTCTCTGCCTCTCCCCTGGGCAGATTAAATGAAATCAAGGATTAAATGAAATCAATAGAGCATTGCTATACAATGTACTTTACTATATTGTCTTTGTCAAAACAATAATCAACGACTCTAGACCAAAAGTCTGGGGTTTGCTCAGACCCTGGCCCACTTGGAGGGCTTTCTCCAGTTCTCTTTCTTTCTTTTTTTCTTTTTTTAAATTTATTATTAATTAATTTATTTAATTAATTAAAATTTATTGGGGTGACAATTGTTAGTAAAGTTACATAGATTTCAGGTGTACAATTCTGTATTACATCATCTATAAATCCCATTGTGTGTTCACTGCACAATTTGATCCCCGTTAACTTCATCTACCACCCCCCTCCAGTTCTCTTTAGATCTGAGAGGCAGTGTATAGAGCGGTTAAGAGTGTAGAACTTAGAGCTGCATTGCTTGCGGTGAATTCCAGCTTTGCCACTTCCTAGCTGAGGGAACCCTGCAAGTTATTTGTCTTCTATGCCTCATTTTTCTTATCTGTAAAATGGGGATAACTACTACTGCTTTATAGGATTGTTATGAGGATTAAATGAGCTAATATATTAACAACACCTAGAACACTACATAGGAAGTGATATATAAGTATTTGCTAATATTTTTATAACATAATTTTTTCACTTCAACTGATCTCGCCTTTTGTCTGCACTCATGCTCCACATTTCTTTATTACCTTTTGTTAACACCCTCCTCCACTCCCCTTGGCTTAGACTTTCTTTAAGCCTCAAATTCCGTCTGATTTGTCCACTGCATTATTTATTTATTGCTGTATAACAAATTACCCCCAAATTGAACAGCTCAAAACTGCAAACATTTGTTATCTCACAAAGTTTCTCAGGGTCAGGAATCAGGGAGCAGTCCAGCTGGGTGGTTGTGGGTCAGGGTTTCTCACGAGGCTGGAGTCAAAGTGTTAACCAGAGAAGCAGTGAAGGCTTGACTGAGGCTGAAAGATCTGTTTCCAACATGGTCACTCACATGGATGTTGGCAGGAGGCCACGATTTCTTGCACCGTGGGCCTCTCCACTGGGCTGCCTCAAGAGATGGCAGCTGGCTTCCCCCCGTCAAAGTCATCCAAAAAAGAGCAAGGCAGAATCTACCTAACCTCAGTAATGACATACCACCACTCCTGGTGTATTATATTAGTTTCATAGCCCAACGCATGTACACTGTGTGAGGCGACTACACATGGGCATGAATACCAGGAGGTGGGGACTGTCTTGGAGATGGGCTAACAAGTACATTTAACATGTGTTCAATATTAGTTCTTCAAGACCCCCCTCACTGCCCAATCACAATGGGTGCTCAGGCATTTCTGTGGAACTAACCTACAGAACGCCAAGGTGACATGGTGTAGCAGAACGTGTGGCAGAATGTACAGGCGTTGGAGTGGGGCAGACCTGGGTTTGAATTCCTGCTCCATGTACAGGCTCTGTAGTACTGCGTGCTGACCTAGGCTCTCTGAGTCTCAGTGCCCTCATCTTAAAATGGGCACAGTATCTACCTTGTACGACTGGGAGGATTAGCAATGATTACAGGGCCCAGAGGTGACTGGTCCAACTGGTGTTGAATCTATGAGAGTGTGATTGTTATTATCACGTTAGGTAGCTAATGGTTCCCTGATTCCATATAATCATTTGTTAAGTTCACTTCATGAGTAAAGGACTTTAAGGAGTGAATGACTTAGGGAATTTCAGGTTCCATGGTAGGCTGTGTTAAAGGAGCTTTTCAAAAAAGTGTGTGTGTGTGTGTCCCTTTCAGTTGCATGTAACTCATACATACAGCTTGCTGCTTCCATCTGAAAAAGTGACCCTCTCCAAGGCTTTCCCAGGTCAGTAAGTCTCAGTTAAGGTTAGAGGCTGCAGGTTGGGGCTGGGTTGTGTTGGACTCATCCCTGAATGGCTGATGGTGGTAGAAATGTTTACCGTAAGTGGACCTCTCAGCTGGCTTATTTGGGTACTTTTAACTTCCTTTGTTAAATTCTGGCCACGAGCTGGACACCATGTTAAATACATTACTTATGTTCTCTCATTTACCCTCACAATACACCTTTGAGATAGCTGCCATTACTGTACTCATTTTAAAGATGAGGGAACTGAGGTTCAGAGACATTAAGAAACTTACTAAAGGTGACACAGCTGATCCTGTCATCTGCATAAACATGTTATTAATGCTTTAGTTTCTCTGAGACTGAGTAATAAATTGAAGAGCAGAACAAAAGCAAATATTTGTAGTCTCGGTTGATTTCCCAGATGACCGAAATAGTTTCTGAATAAGGTCACTTTCAGGGGTTTCAAATGTGCCTCTCTCATAGAATCTAAATGTCTTTGTTTCCTTTGCTTATGAAACCACATCTTTTCTTTCTTTCTTTTTTTTTGTTTTGTTTGGAAATGGCTGTAGGACTTCCACTTGCCATAGGTGTTTTTATACACAAGTTGAAAACAACAGTGACAGAACTAAGTGACTTGGGATTTTTAAAAGTCATTCTCTTTATAGAAGTCTTAGAATATTTGAAATGCATAGGTCTTGTATGTATTTAATACACTTAATACTTTGTGAAGCCGGGACTCAAACGGGCCCTGTCTGACCTCAAGGCTACGCGTTGTCCTTGCAGGGTGCTGGGGACCTCTGCTTGGCCCTGGCCTGGCAGCACCGTGTCCTAGCCCTGTGTCGCGGTTGTGATCTCCTTTCTCAGGCCCTGAGCTCTTCTCCCCCAGCTGGAAGCCTGACCCTTGTCGGTATGTAATGGATGGAAATAAACACAGCTGGGCTGAGGCTTGAAAAAACCATTGGCAGGGACTTGTCTCTCTCTGGCTTTTTCTAGTTGCTAACCTATGTATTTCTTGATTTTTTTTGATTTACAAAATTGTACCCTTTGTGATTCATTTGCTGTGAGGGTAGGTACACAGCTAAACAGAGACTCTAAAACAAAGCAGTCCCAAATGGAGACTAGCATATTTGAAAAACGCAATCAACAGCCCAGCAGTTTGGGTGAGCTTGGGAATATTCTGCTTAGCTCCATCAGAAAGAGAGAGAGAGAGAGAGAGAGAGAGAGAGAGAGAGAATTCTCTCATTTATCATGGAGTGGTGATGGTTCTAACCTCCTTGCCCCATCAAAGCAGAGAAGGGCATTTCTTTGCCACTCTCTTTCCCCCTCCCACAGCCCCAAATACCACATGTTGTTAAAATGAAGCCCTCTGGGACGGAGACACAGTGATATGCTATGCATTTTAAGGTGTTGAATAGATACATAGTTACGGAATGGATGTATTTTGTGATAAACATATTGGGCTTGCAAGCCAGCATCTCACTTTTCAGGAGGTCTTCTCAGTTTCATTTTTTGCTAGATGACTTAGTAGGAGTCAACCATAGGTTTACAAAGAAAAGGAAGGAGATGGATGATCAGAGACAAAGGTAGGCTCCCTTGAGTTTGACAGATATTGGGTAGAGCTGTTTGCTGCTCTTCCTCTTACCTCCCGATGCCCGTGTCAAACAAAAAAACGTTCATGGCAGAAAGCTATTCTGAAAGAAAAGGTTTGTTGAGCCATATGCTAGCCAGAAAAAGACCAAGTCCTGGGGCATGAAATCTAAACCACCAGCAGCAAGGTTAGACGGAGCAGACAACATGTCCGCTGTCCCAGAGGCAACAGACGCTTTTATACATTGTGTTTTGGGGAAGAAAGATATAAATTGCTTTGAAAAGAATTTACCTTGGGTACGGATAAGGGGGGCAGGAAAAGGTGAAGTGGAGCAGTTCTAGGATAGGTGCACAGTCTGCACAGAAGAAACACATACTACTTTTGATGGTTATAGGCAACAGTACTGACCATTCATGCAGATGGAGCATGCGGTGGCATCTGCTGGTCAGCTAATAGACTCTTGGAAGTTGAGTCAGAGCTCCAACCTTCGTTCAGGCATGTGAGCAGTCTTTGGGTGGTTGGCGCACAGCTGTTAACTGGTTAACTATTCTTGTCTCTTTCTGACACTCTCTGGCTCACTGCAATTTAATGTAGGACATCCCACAATTTTTTTTTTTTTTTTTTTTTTTTTTTTTTTTTAATTTATTTATTGGGGTGACAATTGTTAATGAAATTACATAATTTCAGGTGTACAATTCCGTATTACATCATCAATAAATCCCATTGTGTGTTCACCACCCAGAGTCAGTTCTCCTTCCATCACCATATATTTGATCCCCCTTACCCTCATCTCCCTCCCCCCACCCCCCTTACCCTCTGGTAACCACTAAACTATGTCTGTGTCTATGAGTTCTTGTTTCTCATTTGTTTGTCTTGTTTTTGGTTTATATACCACATATCAGTGAAATCATAGGGTTCTCTGCTTTTTCTGTCTGACTTATTTCGCTTAGCATTATATTCTCAAGATCCATCCATGTTGTCAGAAATGTTCCTATATCATCTTTCCTTAATGCTGAATAGTATTCCATTGTGTATATGTACCACAACTTCTTTATCCATTCATCTATCGAAGGACATTTTGGTTGTTTCCATGTCTTGGCCACCGTAAACAAAGCTGCAATGAACATTGGAGTACACGTGTCTCTATAGAGAAATGCTTTTATATTTTTGGGGTAGATACCCAGGAGAGCGATTGCTGGGTCATATGGTAATTCTATTCGTAATTTCTTGAGGAACCTCCACACTGCCTTCCATAGCGGCTGCACCAGTCTGCATTCCCACCAACAGTGTATGAGGGTTCCTTTTTCTCCACAGCCTCTCCAACACTTGTTGCTATTTGTCTTGTTGATGATAGCCATTCTGACTGGGGTGAGGTGATATCTCATTGTGGTTTTTATTTGCATTTCTCTGATGATTAGTGATGTTGAGCATTTTTTCATATGTTTATTTGCCATTTGTAAGTCCTCTTTAGAGAAATGTCTCTTTAGGTCCTCTGCCCATTTTTCAATTGGGTTGTTCGTTTTTTTGTTGTTGAGTTTCATGAGTTCCTTGTATATTTTGGATATTAGACCCTTATCGGAGGAACTATTTGCAAAAATCTTCTCCCATTCAGTCGGTAGCCTCTTTATTTTGTCGATGGTTTCTTTTGCTGTGCAGAAACTTTTAAGTTTCATATAGTCCCATTTGTTTATTTTATCTTTTACTTCCATTGCCTTTGGAGTCAAATTCATAAAATGCTCTTTGAACCCAAGGTCCATAAGTTTAGTACCTATGTTTTCTTCAATGCAGTTTATTGTGTCAGGTCTTATGCTTAAGTCTTTGATCCATTTTGAATTAATTTTGGTACATGGTGACAGATAGCAGTCCAGTTTCATTCTTTTGCACGTGGCTATCCAATTCTGCCAGCACCATTTATTGAAGAGGCTGTCATTCCTCCATTGTATGTTTTTAGCTTCTTTGTCAAAAATTATCTGTCCATATTTATGTGGTTTTATTTCTGGGTTCTCAATTCTATTCCATTGGTCTACGTGTCTGTTTTTCCGCCAATACCATGCTGTTTTGATTATTGTAGCCCTGTAGTACAAGCTAAAGTCAGGCAGTGTGATACCTCCAGCACTGTTCTTTTTTCTTAAGATTGCTTTGGCTATTCGGGGTCTTTTGTGGTTCCAAACAAATCTGATGATTTTTTGTTCTATTTCTTTAAAAAATGCCATTGGGATTTTGATGGGGATTGCATTAAATCTGTATATTGCTTTGGGTAATATGGCCATTTTAACTATGTTGATTCTTCCAAGCCATGAGCACGGAATGTCCTTCCATTTCTTTGTGTCATCTTCAATTTCTTTCAAAAATGTCTTATAGTTTTCAGCATATAAATCCTTCACATCCTTGGTTAAGTTTATTCCTAGGTATTTTATTCTTTTTGCTGCAATTGCAAAAGGAATTGTTTTTTCTATCTCTTTTTCTGAGATTTCATTGTTGGTATATAGGAAAGCAATGGACTTTTGTACGTTGATTTTGTAGCCAGCAACTTTACTGTATTCATTGATTGTTTCTAATAGCTTTTTGGTGGAGTCTTTAGGGTTTTCTATGTATAGCATCATGTCATCTGCAAAGAGTGACAATTTAACTTCTTCATTCGCAATTTGGATGCCTTTTATTTCTTTCTCTTGCCTGATAGCTCTGGCGAGGACTTCCAACACTATGTTGAAAAGCAGAGGTGATAGGGGACAACCTTGTCGTGTTCCTGAACGTAGAGCAAAGGGCTTCAGCTTTTCACCATTAATTATGAGGTTAGCTGAGGGCTTGTCGTATATGGCCTTTATTATGTTGAGGTATTTTCCTTCTATACCAATTTTAGTAAGTGTTTTAATCATAAATGGATGTTGTATCTTATCAAATGCTTTTTCTGCATCAATTGATAGAATCATATGATTTTTGTCCTTTATTTTGTTTATGTGATGTATCACATTGATGGATTTGCGAATGTTGAACCATCCTTGTGCCCCGGGGATGAACCCCACTTGGTCGTGATGAATAATCTTTTTAATGCATTGTTGTATTCGATTTGCTAGAATTTTGTTTAGGATTTTAGCATCTGTATTCATCAGAGATATAGGTCTGTAGTTTTCTTTTTTTGTGTTGTCCTTACCAGGTTTTGGTATCAGGGTAATGTTGGCCTCATAAAATGAGTTAGGGAGTACTGACTCTTCTTCAATTTTTTGGAAGAGTTTGAGCAGGATTGGTATTAGATCCTCTTTGAAGGTTTGGTAGAATTCACTGGTGAAGCCATCTGGTCCAGGACTTTTGATTTTGGGAAGGTTTTTGATGACTGATTCAATTTCCTTACTGGTGATCGGCCTGTTAAGATTTTCCAGTTCTTCATGATTCAGCCTTGGAAGGCTATATGTTTCTAAGAACTTGTCCATTTCTTCTAAGTTATTAAATTTGGTGGCATATAGTCCTTCATAGTATTCTTGGATAATCCTTTGTATTTCTGTGGTGTCCGTGATAACTTCCCCTTTTTCATTTCTGATTTTGTTAATTAGTGTCTTCTCTCTTTTTATCTTAGTGAGTCTAGCCAAGGGTTTGTCGATTTTGTTAATCTTTTCAAAGAACCAGCTTTTTGTCACATTAATTTTTTCTATTGTCTTTTTGTTCTCTATTTCATTTAGTTCTGCTCTGATTTTTGTTATTTCCTTTCTTCTGCTGACCTTGGGTTTCGCTTGTTCTTCTTTTTCTAGTTTTTTAAGGTATAACATGAGGTTATTTATTTGGGATTTTTCTTGTTTCTTGAGATAGGCCTGTAATGATATAAATTTCCCTCTTATAACTGCTTTCGCCGCATCCCAAAAATTTTGGTAGGATGTATTTTCATTGTCATTTGTTTCTATATATCTTTTGATCTCTCCTCTAATTTCTTCTTTGACCCAGTCGTTCTTTAAAAGTATGTTGTTTAATCTCCATGTATTTGTGTTTCTTTTTGCTTTCTTTTCGCAGTTGATATCCAATTTCAAAGCCTTGTGATCAGAGAATATGCTTGGTATGATTTCAATCTTCTTAAATTTGCTGAGGCTGCTTTTATGTCCCAATATATGGTCTATCCTTGAGAATGTTCCATGTACACTCGAAAAGAATGTATAATCTGATGTTTTAGGATGAAGTGCTCTATATATGTCAATGATGTCCATTTCATTTAATGTGTCATTTAGTGCTGCAATTTCATTATTTATTTTCTGTTTGGATGATCTATCCATAGCTGTCAATGATGTATTTAAGTCCCCTAGTATAATTGTGTTTTGGTCAATTTCTCCCTTTAGTTCTGTTAGTAGTTGCTTGGTGTATTTTGGTGCTCCCTGATTGGGGGCATAAATATTGATGACTGTTATGTCTTCTTGTTGTATAGTCCCCTTTACCATTATGAAATGTCCATCTTTGTCTCTTGTTATCTTTTTCACCCTGAAGTCTGTTTCATCTGATATCATTATGGCTACACCTGATTTTCTCTGGGTACCATTTGCTTGGAGTGCCAGTTTCCACCCTTTCACTTTGAGTCTATGCTTGTCCTTGTAGCTGAGATGTGTCTCTTGGAGACAGCATATGGTTGGGTTTAGTTTTTTGATCCAATCTGCTACTCTGTGCCTTTTTATTGGTGAGTTCAGTCCATTTACATTTAGGGTGATTATTGATACGTGAGGATTTCCTGTCATTCTATCTTTAGTTTTCTGGTAAGGCTGTGTCTCCATTGTTTCTTTGCCTTTTTGTTGTTGTCTATTATTTCTGTGTGGTGGTATTCTATGATGTTTCCCTCTGTTTCTTCTTTTATTACAGTATATATTTCAGTTCTGGATTTTTTTGAGTGGTTACCCTTAAGATTATGTAAAAGTAAGTTTGATATTTAGAGTATTCCATTTTCTTCAGCACGCTTACTTTCTCCATTCCCATATTCCGGTTCAGGCCTTTACGCTCCCCCTTTTTATGTTTCGGTTGCCACAAATTGTCCCTGTTGATGGTGGTTTAATAGCCTCCTTTAGTATTTCTTGTAGTGCAGGTCGTGTATTAGAAAATTCCCTCAGCTTCTGTATGTCTGGAAAGGTCTTTATTCCTCCTTCATATCTAAAGGATATCTTCGCTGGATATATTATTCTTGGCTCATGATTTCTCTCTTTCAATAGTTTGAATATTTGGTTCCACTCCCTCCTGGCTTGTAGAGTTTCTGCTGAAAAATCGGATGATAATCTAATGGGCTTTCCTTTGTAGGTTACCGTCTTCTTTTCCCTGGCTGCCTTGAGGATTCTTTCTTTGGAGTTAATTTTAGACAGCTTGAATACAATGTGTCTTGGAGAAGGCCTGTTGGGATTGAGGTAATTAGGTGTTCTATTTGCTTCTTGGATTCGAGGATCCAATTCTGTCCACAAATTTGGGAAGTTCTCATTGACAATTTCTTTGAGTATATTCTCTGTTCCCTTCTCTCTTTCTTCTCCTTCTGGTATGCCCATTATTCTTATATTGCTCTTTCTGATGGAGTCAGAAAGTTCTTGTAGAGTTCTTTCGTTTCTTTTAAGTCTCAAGTCTCTTTCTTCTTCCATCTGTGTAATTTCCAGGTTTCTATCTTCGATGTCACTGATTCTTTCTTCCATCTGGTCAACTCTACTACCTAAGCTGGTTATTTCATTCTTAATTTCTTCTATTGAGTTCTTAATCTCCAGAAATTCCATTTGGTTCTTTTTTAAAATTTCAATCTCTTTCGTAAAATGCTCATGTTGTTCTTTGATTGCGTTTCTGAGTTCATTAAATTGCCTTTCTGTGTTTTCTTGCATCTCTTTGAGGTTTTTCAGAACTGCAATCTTGAATTCTCTATCATTTAAGTCACATATTTCCATATCTCTAAGTTCCTTTTCTGGAGACTTTTCACTTTCTTTTTGAGCTGTCTTGTTGCTTTGGTTATTCATGGCAATTACTGATTTATTATTTCTCTTCCTAGACATCTACAGGAGTGGTTTATTCAACAGGTTGATAGGAAGAGGTCTCTCTGACACAGTAGTGCTATATTTTCTCTGCACTTTTCCAGCTTCTCACACGATGGGGGGATTCCCTGGGAGACGGGCCTCTCCTCTGTTAACAGTTCACCTGGGTCATAGGGCGTCACCTCCCTGTGGGGGTGCGGAGAGCTTTTGAAGTTCCAAAGCTCTTTCTGCACCCGATTCAGAGCCCGTATGTTTCAGCAGTTCTGTTTACTCCTGCAGGGATCCGCCCAGATAGGTGGGGCCAGGGGCGGGGTGAGTTGTGAGAGGTGGCCCAGAGCAATGGCGGCGACCACCACCACAGTCGGTCCTGCTTCCACAGCTCCCTCCCCTTTGCCGTAACTAGTTGGGCTGCGAATCTGTTTCTGCAGTCCACAGTTCTCAGAACAGCAAAGATCCTGTCCTTGTGATCTGACACTGCTAGTTTATCGCTTCTAGCACCGGGCAGGTGGGGGTGGGGCGAGCTCTGGGAGGGTAGGGAGGGGCGGCTAGTCTCAGTGCCTAAGGCTTCCGTTCTCCGCTCGGCAGTGAGGGCTTAATCACAGTTTTCAGCCTTCTTCCCTCAGTCTTTTCTCCGAGGTCTGCCGTGAACGTTGGGTTCAGCTGTGCTATATGCTGCCCCCTCAGCCCTGTGGGCCGTAAGCGGAGCCCTAGCAGTCCGAGTCCTTCCCTCTCCCGCAGCTGCGGTAGTTCCGGGATGCAGCGAGCTCGGAGCACTGAGCTAGGTCTGTGTCCTGCGCCCGCGGGGCTCCGTCCAGCACTTCTCCCTTCCCTCCTCCCCCGCTCGCGCGATTCACCCACCTGGAGGTGAATTCAGTAGTGGACCTCTTCGTCTTGCCTGTCTGCTGTGCAGGGAGTGTTTTGTGGAGTTATTGTTGTCCAATTAGTTGTAAATTCCAGGAGAGCTTTACAGAGGCTCACCTCACGCCGCCATTTTGATCCGGATTCCACCACAATTTTTTTCTTGTCACCAGTACTGTGCATATTGGGGTTTCCCTACTCCCAGGTAGCTGTGACGATTTAGCTTTTGTTTGAGCTGGAGGATTACCAATGCTGAGGTTTTCCTAGGAGGCATTTGCAATTATTGCAATGTGCAGAAAAATAACTGGGGTGGCTCCACCTCTCCACCTTTCCAAATATTTCCATTGACCTTAGCATTTCTCATTTCATGCGAGAAGAGGCATGATTTATGGATCCTGCTTGGTTTCAGAATGTAGCTTAAAGGAATACATTACTAACAGGAGTCGTAAGTGCTGTATTACTTGTTTTTAGATAGGCGAATCTTAATTGGAAACAAAACAAATAGAAGGTGGAAGAAGAATGAAAGGGAAAAGTTCTGCTTTCTTAACAGGGAAACAAAACTTAACTGGGGGGGTTGGAAGTTTTTATCCTTAATGACATTTTCCTCATCAGTTTCATTGGCAGATCGTCACCTTGAGGAATTGTGGGCTCTATTGTGATATGGGACCAAGCTTTAATTTTTTATCTTCTCTGCCTTTTTGAGAAGTTACCTTAGAAGGCCAATATGTTTTCTTCCCGACTGAGCTAATTTTATCCTATTTCATTATCCTCCATTGATTTGCTTTCCCAGGTTTTGAATGAAACTGAGATATATGTGGCTGTTTGGGTACTTTGTGACTCCTGCGTAAACACCAGTTGTTGATGTTTTAATTTCTCTGAAATGGAGCGGTAAATTGAAAAGTAGAACAAAAGCAAATATCTGTAATACTGGGGTCATTTCCCAGATGACTAGAATAGCTTCTGAGGAAGGTCGCATTAGGGGTTTCTAAGAGTGCCTTTCTTACAGAATCTAAATAACTTTCTCTTCCTAAGAGGCCACACCCTTTCTTTCTGTTTTAAAACATCTGCACAGCAACTTCCATTTGACAAAGGTGGTATACACAAGTTGAAAACAAGAACACCAGAATTAAAGGACTTGGGTTTTTAAAAAGTTGTTCTGTTCTATATTGAATTCTCAGCATACATGAAACTCACAGTTCTCATGAGTATTTAAAAGACATCGAGCTTTATGGAAGCATCATTTTCATGCCAAATGTTTCTTCCTACCTGACATTTTCAGCTCAATGCCTGAAAGGAAGGGAGCCTGGGAGTTGCAAAGAAAAACAAAAGGGAAAATTGATTTGGAAAATGTTTCTCCTTCTTATTTTTTGGGGCTTGGTGGGTTTTTTAGATGTGTATGAATGCCTCAGTAGGATGTTGTCTGATGATAGCATGGCTCCCACAGTTATGGAAAACATCAACACAGTATGGCCCGATATTACTAACAAGGCCAGAAGTTGCACCAAATACTAACGTGTTTCCCAGGGAATGAGGTATGAGTAGTTTTACATTTTTACTTTAAGATGATTTCCATGAACATGAAGGATTAAAATTACTTCCACAAATCCTGTCCAAGAGATGAATGGATTTATACAGAATAGTGCTGTTTTGTCATCTTCAGACCTACTTCTGGCCCTGCAGGGAAGTGATGAAATTTTATTCATTTGTATACACCTGGAGAAAGGAAAGCGATTAGTTTGAGTACCTATTCAGGTATTAGGCAGTGGCACAGGTGCTTTACAGATGACATGTCATTTGATCTTCTCAGTGTTGTATGGTTGTCTTATTTCCTTCAGTTTCAAATGAGGGAAATTAGTTTCAAATGAGGGAAAGAGGCCAAACTCAGTGCAGGATACATACTAGGTACTCAGTACCTTGCAGTGAAGTGCACTGGTTAAGAGTGGGATCTCTAGAGCTAGCCTTCTTAAATCAGTCCTAGCTATGCTACTTACTAGCTGATTGATCTTGGACAGGTTACTAGGTCTCTAACCCTCAGTTTCCTTAGCCATAAAATGGGGACACTAGCAGTCATTTAATCACCCTATAAAGTGAGCATCATATGACATAATCCATGTCACGTACTATTATATATTGTTGTTACACTTAAATGGATGAATGAAGGAATGGATGCTATTATTAGGGCCGTGAACTGTAGGGTAACTGCATTTCCTCCTCCACTGCTGAAAGAGGTGGGGCCCAGTATTTACCAACATTCGGTCCCTGTTGGTCAAAATACAAGATGTATGGGATGGAAAGTGCAGCTCTCGGAGACTAATCTGGGTCTCTTCCTCCCCGTGGCCTGAGATTGTTGACTGCTATTGAATTTTAGCTCCTTTTTGGATTGCTTTCTTTGATTTCCACTTCTTTGTGTATGTTGAGCATGCACATATCGATGGATGTTAGACCCATTGTTGCTGTTGATATTTAATTTCATGGTAGTTTTGGCAGAAGAAAATCACTTCTCTGGAATGTGAAGATGGCTTTCTGCAAGGTGAGAAAATGGTGGGAAGCTCTATCCTGAGGCACAGGACAAATACAAACAAACAATGTGCAGGAGTTAAATCTCCTGTCTCCCTGGGTACAGTAGTGTATTTTCCTTATGTCTCTAATAAAGGCAGCACTGAGATTAACAATAGGAACAAAACAAACTCACGCTTTTGCTTGCTACCATCTGAAAGTTCCTTAGGGCCCATAGACTTATTTACAAAAATTCATGTGCACAAAACTCATTTGCAAAATCAAATAAAATATGTGATTACAAATGCTCTTTACCCAACTGGCCTAGGGGCCTAGCTGAAAATGAATTTGTGCCTTGACGTTTATTCTGTGGGGTAGCTTAGCAGATCCAGGTCACCCCATCGGCTCAGCAAGTGAACCCTCATCTTGAACCCTCACTTGATGTCAGACCACTTGAATGATTTGAAATCTTGGTATAACTCATGTGGTGGTTACGTCATCGTGGTGGTCTGTGAGTTTCCTTTTTGAAAAATAGCATTCAACCATCGTGCCCTATGGCTTTGAAAATATCTTTGAAAGTTCATTGATGAAGATGTCCAGCCAAGGAAACAGGATTGTGTTTACTTAAGTTTGGCTTTCATGTCCCTTTGGATGTATAGATGCTGCTTTCTTTCCTGGTAATAATTTTGGCTACAAGTGTTATAGGGGATAATGCCAAGGAGTTATCCTGAGTTGAGAAAATTTAAAAAAAGAGACCTTTACATGTAAAGTAAGTAGTACATAGGGGTAATTGAAGCGACCAGAAAACTTGTTAAAATCTCAAAGTGTTTAGAGTTGCTTTTTCCATAGCAATTAAAATATATTGAGGCAGGGAGGAGATAAGACAATACGTACCTGTCAGATTTTCTGATTCACAACTATAATTTTTCTCACCCTCTAAATTTGTGGTTTGTTTTAGCCTGATTACTTATTCAACAAATATTATTTACTGAATACCTATATATTCCAGGCTCCGCTCTGGGTGGCAGAGATATAAAAATGAGCAAAGCAAACAAAAATCCCTGCCTTTGAGAAGTGTACATTGTAAAGGGGGGGATAGATTAGCAGAGTAATGTTTTTGGAAATTTTACTTCTTGTTTTTTTCTCCTGGATATTACTGCGAGTATTTTATCATACAGTTATTGTCTTTTACTGTCTGAATTCTGAAGTGTAATTTTATCAAATGTGGGAGACTTACAATTTCCCCAGGGACTCATGGAAATAAGTAGAAAAAACGGCATTTGATTTCTGGTGTAACTATAATGGAATCCATCCACTCCACTTAGAATTTTTCTTTTTCCTGGTTTGTGGCACATGTTTTCCAGTCTTAGGGACATAAGCCATCTTCCTGTTGAACACTCACTGACTATGTAGCTCTACTCAGGAGATGCCTGGCTGCAGGTGGTACTATTTCATGAAGGTACCAACCAGCGTAGTACTAGGTGACATTACGGTGAGTCGTAAGTGCTGATCGAAATTTCTGCGCACTGTGGTGTCACCTCAGTTATAAGAAGTGTAACAAATGCTTGGTAACAACTAATAGTAAATTTTGTGAATGATGAATGTTTTTTTCTAAAAAATTACATTAGATCAAAATCAAGACCATTCTATAATAATAGTAGAATAATGTCAATCTCACTCTTCTATGTTCTTACGTACTTTCTTGATGGGAAGGAGAGAGGATGAATTATAGATAGCTCCCTGGGAACAATGCAGAATTCAGGGTATGCTCATAGAGGAGTGTAGCACATACATGTCATAAGTTAAAAAAGAACCAAGATAGAGACCTCCAGCCTTCATGTTTGTCATAATCTTTCTCCAAAGGCCCTATCCAAACCCTTAGAGGAGCTGCTAATTGCTATTGTGTTGCAAGGTTGATGGAATTTTACATTCACTTCTTCTCATTTCCCTTCTGCCACTCCCAGGTGGAAGTGTCAATAAAGTGAGAACCATCTCAGGTGGGGAAAGAGAGAAAAGATGAGGCAGCGAAGAATGGGACCGTCTATTCCAGGCAGATAAATAGCTCTTGAATAAGTGAGGCATCTCTTGCCCTGAGGAACATGTAATGAAATAAAACAGAAAATGAGCTCATGTCTAACTATTTCTATCAGACTCACCAGTCCCCTTAACCAATTCTCTGTTAACCTTCTGCTCTGCTTAGTCCTTGCCACTGAGGAAATCCAGCTTTCAAAGCACACAATCTACATTGTACTTCAGCCGGTCTTGCCGTTTTGATGTAAATACTATCAGCTGCAGTCTGTCACATCTTCCTCCACTAAAGAAGTGAATTGCTGCCAGACACTAGAGTTCCTCTAAAGGTAACACAAGCAGAGAAACTGCATCTCACATGTAGGAATTCTGGCCGCAAGGACTCCAGGAGGCAGCCAAGATGTACCACCATGATCAAATATTTTCCAATTCCCCAAATTGAAAAGAATATATATAAGAAAATACCTTGCTGTTGCACCTGCTGGAGGAAAGATCAAATAGTTAAATAAAACGAAAGCATTATTGCTTATTCCTCTGGCTATAGAGAGAACCCCCACCATTTCAGCCTCAGTGGGGTACATGTCCCTGGATTTCAGTGTCAAAAATGTGTTTGTTAAACAACTTTGCTCTAACAAGCTCAGGACTTACATAGAATAACTGTATCTGTACCTACCCCCAGTTAGGTTTGTCTACGCACTTTCTACTCTTTCCTCTCTGCAGGGACGAGGCAGGTGTTTTAGAATCATCCCCCTGCCTCTGAGAAGAATGGAATTTAAACGTACACGCAGAGAGATGCCTCCTACAGCCTTCAGTATTTTCAAAAAAAGTTCTTAGTCATCCCTGTGTAACATAGGGTACCAGGAGATTTTTCCATTGTCAAGCCTAAATCCCCACAGTGACCATTTCTGTCGTTTTCCTGGTATGTCTCCACTGAACACTGATTTCCTATCGTGTTTATAAAGTCTTAGCATTCTTTGGCAAGAGGGCAGAAACTGCAGTGAATGGAAACTACTGAAAGTGACATCTGTTTTCCTCCAGTGAATTAGGAATCTGTGAATAATAATTTTGGTTGTTGAGAATTCCGGATCACAACTAATTCCATATAAATGGAGGAGTTCCCTAGAGATCTCGTGATGTTTACATGAAATTAGTTTATTGAGGAGTCTCATCTTGTTGGGGTTTATACCTATGTAAAATGGTTTTGTTTTTCCCACTCACTCTTTTCAACTGTCTTGTGTTGGGTCCTCTGTTCCTGCTGGGAGCTAGTTCCTTAGCAACGTCTAATTTCCTGTCATTTTCAATTATTAGTATAGTCTCATTTGTATTCGTATAGTCTCATTATAGTATTTAAGGTATAGTCCAGTTCATTTAAAAAAAGATGAATCTCAAACTTGATTCAAAGTGTATCCTCTGTCCCCCTCAGTTATTTGTAGTGTGTGTGCACTTGTGGGTATGCACGCTCTAGTAATGAGACATTTTTTCTTCCCTCTTCTAGAACCTAGTTCCTCTGGAGTTGGGGCTGAGAGGAGGGAGGGAGGAGGCTGAGGGCTTTTTACTGGACTGTTAGACAGTCAAAGGTGGCCAGGCCTCAAGCCAGAGAGATTCTTTCCGATGGGTGGTCTCTGTTGAAATGGTTTCTGCATAGTGTTCTGTGTATTTTTCTTGGAGTAGGAGCATTGCCTTCACCCCCACCCCTGCAGAGATGCACCCTGCCTCCCTTTGGTTTTATTAGCTGTCATACCACCAACCCCTTGTCCAGGATGGGCACGCCATGGTTTGGGTCCCCCTCACCAGGTGTTATAGGTGCCACTGGAACATTCTTCTGCCTCCTGAGAACTGAGCAGAACTGGAGAGGTGAATCTTCCCCATCTTCCTCCCAGGCAGATCGTGTGGAGTCCCATGAAATTCTCTACATTTCACTGGGCATCAGGCTCCACATTCACATGAACCTCAAATTTCAAAGGACACATGGCAAGGGTCCCCTCTTCTTCATCACAGCATGTCCTACTCCTAGGCTTCCAGATCCTCTTCCAGGACTGTCTCTCTCTCAATCTTCCTCTCTGCTGACAGGACCAGGGAGCGTCTGTGTGTCTGCTGCTCAGCAAGTGTCCAGTTGGGAAACAAGATGCCAGATCCCACTTCTCGTGGGCATCTGCAGTCCTTATAAATAAGTCTCATGGCACAGCCTGCCCTCTTCACTTAGGGATGGTGAAAGAACCTGCCCTTTCCGCGAACCCGGGCCTCCACACAATACTGTGCACCTCTTGTTTCCTGTTAGACTGGCGGGTGGGGTCTGGCTGGGCAGGGTGACACGAGAGGGCTTTGCTGGTGGTAGGGCCATTTCTCCTGCCTCTTTTTTTAAAAAAATTTATTGGGGTGACAATGTTTAGTGAAATTACATAGATTTCAGGTGTAAAATTCTGTAATACATCATCTATAAATCCCACTGTGTGTTCACCACCCAGAGTCAGTTCTCCTTCCATCACCATATATTTGATCCCCCTTATTCTCATCTCCCTCCCCCCACCTCCTTACCCTCTGGTATCCACTAAACTATTGTCTGTGTCTATGAGTTTTTGTTTCTCATTTGTTTGTCTTGTTCTTTTGTTGTTTTTGGTTTATATACCACATATCAGTGAAATCATAGGGTTCTCTGCTTTTTCTGTCGGACTTATTTCGCTTAGCGTTTTACTCTCAAGATCCATCCATGTTGTCACAAATGTTCTTATATCATCTTTTCTTACCGCTGAATAGTATTCCATTGTGTATATATACCACACTTCTTTATCCATTCATCTATCGAAGGACATTTTGGTTGTTTCCATGTCTTGGCCACCGTAAACAAAGCTGCAATGAACATTGGAGTACACGTGTCTTTATGTATAAATGTTTTCAGATTTTTTTGGTGGATACCCAGGAGAGGGATTGCTGGGTCATATGGTAATTCTATTCGTAATTTCTTGAGGAACCTCCACACTGCCTTCCATAGCGGCTGCACCAGTCTGCATTCCCACCAACAGTGTGTGAGGGTTCCTTTCTCTCCACAGCCTCTCCAACACTTGTTACTATTTGTCTTGTGGATGATAGCCATTCTGACTGCGGTGAGGTGATACCTCATTGTGGTTTTTATTTCTGCTGCCTCTTAACGTGACCTGCAGGGAGATGGCTGGCTTCAACTGCTGGTGGATTTTTCTAGAGTGTGGAGTACTTAAATGAGAAGAGAGCTGTAGGATGCTGAAATATGACACCTGTAATGTACATGTTATAACATGTAGTCATAGAGAGACGCCTAACGATATGTGGATGTGTACCCTGAGCCCTAAGACAGAGCAGCACACCCCTCTGCCACCCTCCTCATATCTATTTCACAAGAAACCCACCAACCCATAACAACTACAAAGGAGTACAGTGCATTCTGATTTTTCCCATGACTATGGTTTTTATTTTTCCAAATGCCAAATTTCAAATTTTTTAACAAAAGACATGGCTGCCCCTGCATTCCTGTTCCCCAAGCACATGTTTATTCTGTTGAGGAACCCAGAACCATCCCAGTCTTACTGAGAAGGGTAAATGAGTAAATTAATATGAAAAAGTATGTGACCTGCAAATGCTTGGTAGCATCATGTGTACATCCAATTGTATATGAGATCTTCTTTGTATGAATGACTACACAGGCCTAAAAACCTTATTTTAGTTTGGTATGTGAAATAGGTTAGTGTCTGGAATACGTTTTTTATTTCGTTGGTATATACTAATCAACTAAGACTACAGCCAGTTTTGAGCCTGGCACCATCATTTTAGGCAAATGGCTTAATCTCTCTGAGCCTCAATTTCCTCATCTGTAAAATGGGGATAATAATAGTGTCTACCTCATGGAGTTGTGCAAATCAAATGGGTTAAATCGTATAAAAACAACCTTAGAAAAGTGTTTACCACCATAGTAAGTTCTCCAAGATGAGCTATTATTATATACCTGTATTAACAACAAAAAAATGGGAAGTTTCTTATTTTTTCTGTATTTGAATATTTAAAATAGAAATTAAATGGATAGAACTAGCCTTGACTTTGTGATGAAGCTGATTTTTAAACATTTATGTTAAAGAGTTACGGGGGTGGGGGGATGGGGATGGAGATGGCGGTGTGTGGCTGGGTTAGAGTGGTGTGAGAAATCCCTTGATGTGATCGGAGGCAGACTTACCAGTGATTGAGCAAGGTAAGAATCCTGTACTGCCCCGGCCATTAACTCAAAGAGCAGGCCAGTTAGACAAGTGGAAACAAATGAGAATATACACTACCACCCATATTATAAAGATTGTGACACTGGGCATTCATGACTAAGAACCAGATCTGAGTATCGCTTTCTTTCCACCCTGACTCACACTTGTTTTCCTTCTGCTGCTTCCTGTTGACTACATTCAGCTCCCTTTTGAAATGCTGCATGTTTGCAGATTGATATTGAAGGGAAAAGTTTGACTTAACGATTCTTTTCAAATGGCTGCTCAATATTTCACTTATTGTTTCAGCCTCATCGCTTTTCTACCTTCCGACTGGGCACAGCCCTTATTAGCTTTATTGGCTTACCTGACTCATATTGATTGCGTTGAATTTTCTGGAACTGGAGGTGGACCGTTTATATATTTATTTTTTTTATGTCCTTTCTATTTTTGTCTTTCCATTTCAAGCTTTCATTCTAAATTCATCACAGATGCTAAGTGTTCACAGCCTTGATCTTCTGAGCAACTATATGTCAGGTTGTAGTTTTTTTGTTATCAACAGCCAAATTTAAACAATGCTAACCTTGTTCTAATTTGGTTTGTATAAGCCCTCGTCTTGGTACTGAGAGAAAGCAAATGTTAATTTCTGGTTCTTTCTTGCATGTATGTTATTCCCCCATCCCTCGTGGACTGCAGTTGATTAAAACATAATAATTTGGGGCAATGGGAACCACATTTGGATCTGAACTTTAAAAAGAAAGCATTTTGGCACCACCACTGAGGTACATAGAGGGTTGGAGGCGGGAAATCTGTTTGCTATCCTACTCTTGCTCTCATCCCCCTTCCTGGTTTTACTACCTCAGGGAGTGCTCTGGAATGGCCTCGGCTTGTAGAAAGTGCACTGCTCTTGCAGCAACCCTGAGTGACAGTTAGTCTCTGTACTTGGGCTCCCGTGGTGGCTGCAACTACAGGCTGGGTTACTTAGATTGCCAGGGCAAAATTCCTAGTTGTATGTGTATGCATTTGGACTTCCATATGTTGTGTGTGGAGACTTTCTGACGAGTGAGCAGGGTAGGCAAAGGGGAGTGCTGCATGTGGCTGTTGAGCGTGTCATGAGATGTCTTCTCAAACCCGACTTTCACTTTCCAAATAGGTATTTTATTCCGAGGCTAAATTCAGATTCTGGGTCCTTAAGCAATAGTTTGCAAAAGCACATGTCTTTGTTCCCTCTGTCCACTGTCCCGCGTACCTCAGGAGTTGTGCTCCCTGCTCGTGTCTGCTGCCCGCTTTCAGAACAGTGTTTCTTTTCTCACCTTTCTTACTGTGGGGGAACTTGCAGATCGTACCTGGCCAACAAGGCTCAGCTTACGTGTGTCTCCTCCAGGAAGCTCTCCCTGATCGCTCCAGTCAGCATTGTTGAGGGCCACCTCTCAATAGTCTAAACCAGGTGTCAGCACAATACTGCTCATGGACCAAACACGGCCCACTGTCTGGTTTTGTAAAGAAAGTTTTATTAGAACATAGGCTATGTTCATTTGTTTCTATATTGTCTATGGCTGCCTCCAAGATACAATGTCAGAACTGAACAGTAGTCACAGAGACTATATGGCCCACAAGCCTGCAATATTTACTTCCTGGCCCTTTACAGAAAGGGTTTGCTGACCCCTCTCCTAAACGGAGAGGGTTTAATGTGTGCACCTCTCAGCCTGATTGTAATAAATGCTCCTATTCTGCAGTTTGCAAAGCTCTCAGTTTTGCATGTAGTGTAGTCTTTTAGTATTTCCCATTTTGTTCACTGAACAAAGAGTCTCCAAATTACAGATTGGGGCGAATGTCTCACAAGGGACAAAGAGAACCCACAGATGATTTTATTTTCATGAGGAAATATCTGTTTATTACTGTTATCAGGTGATTGCAGATAAGGCTCTCAGAACATAGATTTTTACCTGAACTGGTTCTTTCCAACCCAGAACTCTTACTTGTTACTGATCTCAGTGTAAGAATATAAATCTTATGAAATTTCCATAAGGATGTGTGACGATGTAACTTAATCAAATCATTTATAGGGAAGTCCAAACACAGACACACAACTTTAGAAAGTTATTGCTTAACTTTAAATAATACTTAATGGGATTTTTTTAGACACTCAGTTGTCCCGCTTGATAAGAATCTGACTTGTAATACACATGAAGGTGAGAGTATACTTAACTCAGCGACCCAGAGCTAGATTCTGAGCTCGACACTCTTTTGTCTTCTCTCCTGCCTAGTGGTCAGCCCATCCCCAGAGTGGAGTACACGGAGGAAGAAACTAAAACTTGGGGTGTTGTGTTCCGGGAGCTCTCCAAACTCTATCCCACTCATGCTTGCCGGGAGTATTTGAAAAACTTCCCTCTGCTGACTAAATACTGTGGCTACAGGGAAGACAACGTGCCGCAACTTGAAGACGTCTCCATGTTTCTGAAAGGTAAGGCTTCACACAGGCTGTCTTCCTGGCCAACGTCCTCGTGTGCCTTCCAAGGACACATGTGGCCGCAGTGGCCCTTGTTCCAAAAAGGAAAAACTCCTTTTGATTTAAAAAGAAGAGCATTGAACCGATAATTATCTGGGGCCCCCTTCGGGAGGCAGGGACTTTGGGCAAGGGATGGAGAAGTGTTCACACCTCACCACAAACTTCGCGACTTACAACAACACAAATGTATTTGTTTACTGTTCCGGAGATCAGAAGTCTACAATCAAGGAGTTGGCAGGGCTCTGTTTCTTCTGAAGGATCGTGTTTCCTCGTCTTTTTCAGTTTCTAGAGATCTACCTGTGCTCCTTGGCTCATGGCCCCTTCCTTACATCATTCCTTACATCATTCTTGCTTCCGTCATCATAGCTCCTTCTCTGAGTCTGACCCTCCTGCTTTCCTCTTATAAGGATCCTTGTGATTATATCAGCCCCACCTGAATAATCCAGGAGTATCTCCCCATCTCCAGATCCTTAACTTAATCACATCTGTAAAGTCCATTTTCCCACATAAGGGAACCTATTCACAGGTTTGGGGGGTTAGGATATGGACATCTTTTGAGGGCCATTTATTCAACTAAGGATTAGAAGCATTGCCACTTCTAGCATTGTGACCCACTGTGAACTTGTCCTTTACTTCCCATTCTAATGCCATCACCCAAATCGAGGTCCCCATCATTTTATAACCTTGACATCTGTATCTTTCCCCCCTTTCCTCTCCTCTCCACTGCTTCCAGATAAAGGTCTATCCGTAACGCATTCCTTCCTTTCTGGCATCTCTGCTCAGAAGCTATCAGCGGCTCTCCTTTGTTTTTATTGGGGTTAGCAAACTTCCTTTTTCTGTAAAAGACCAGATAGTAAATATTTTAGACTTTGTTGGCCGAGAGGCAAAATTGAGACTGTTATGTAGGCACTTATATAACCATTTAAGTGACTACTACAAAATGTAAGAGCTATTCTTAGCTCATGGGGCGTATAAAGATTCGTGACAAGTTTGATCGTAGTTTGCTGATTTCTGATTCGTACTATCAAGTTCTGAATTGCTCGGCTTCAACTCAAGGCCCTGACCCAGCTTTCCACATTTGTCTCGTGCTAGGACTACACTGCACAATCCCCCTGTTCTTGCTGTGGGCTCTTCATACTTTTGCTTAGACGCTGCCCCATGTTAGAAAAGGCATGTCTTCTCTACATATTCAATTTCTACCCATTCTTCAAGACTCAGAGCAAGTCCTGCTTTCTCTATGAATCCTGATTATAACATCCATCATGATCTCTCCCACTCTGCTTTCATTCTAGATCAAGTGTGTATCAGGAGAGAGACAGGCGTGGTCTGATAACTGTTACACTGAGAACCACACCTAGCATGATCAGAGGGCCCCGTGGGTAAACATCATCCATGATATTTGTTTCTGAGGGGAAGGGGTGGAGAACCACTGATCAGTGTCACTTCATCTGCCCCTATTTACACAATGCCTTATGCTGTTGCTTAACTAGATTATATTTTCCCTAATGGCCCTGTCTTTGACATGTCCCTCTTCTTTTCCCACAGAGTTATGTGTATATTATATATTTACCATGGGCTTGGTTGCTCATATATGGCGGTTGCTTTCTATTTCATTGTTTCTCAAACTCCAGTAATTAGAATATCATCTCATAATGTTTGCCATATCTGTCTCCAAACTTAACACTTTTATGAGAGGTGGTATGGTATAGCATGGATTCTGGATGCCCTGGGATTAAGTCCCCACTCTGCGAGTTCATAGCTGTGTGACTTTAGATGAGTTACCTTAACCTCCCTCTGCCTCAGTTTCTTCCCCACAAATGAAGATAACAATTTTATCTACCTTACAATGGGTTGGGAGGGTAAACTAATCAATATACTTTATAGCCCCAATGTTATTGCTTGGCACACATTAAGTATAGCAGAGTCTTGATTGTTATTATTATTATTAATTATTATTATTATTGTTTTTCACAACGCTTGGTGAACTGGAATGTATCATTCATTGGCATATAGCAAGCACAATGTCAGTATATGTGTTTTTATTTCTTTTAATTCAATCACTTTAAAAATACCTAATTTATTTAAAAAGGAAACTTATAAAGCAATGGTATCCACAAATTGAGAGTTCTTGATGTGATAAATGCATATTTTAAAAACTTTATATAAAAATAAAATATATAACTATTAAAATAAAGACTATTCCTCTGTGTACCACTGCTCATGTCCCACATGTGGGATACACTGGTTTAATTGACATAAAATAGAAAAAGAAGTACACGCACTTATCTTTTTGATATTCGGTGGGGAACAATCCAAAGTGAAAGCTTTGGAATGAACATAATACTGTTAGAATTATGGGTCTGAGGAGGCGGAGAACAGGGTTATTTCCTTGTAGACACCAGAAACTCCAGAGGGACTTGTTTTATAAGCTTAATTGTTTTTTGTCTTTAAAAATCATTTATGACCATTCTGAGGTGTTATCCTAATGAGCTGAGGTTTTCAGGATGAGCCTCTATAATGCTGATATGTGAAAGAAGACTACTCCTCCGGTCGTAAATTCCTGGGCCTTCCTGGGAAGGAAGCAGGAGGAAGCCCTTAAACTGAGAACATGGATGGTCCACAGCCTAACTGAGTTAGTAGTGTAGAACGATTTTATAGATTTTGTGATACGCTGCTTATTTTGTTCCCTCTTACCATAAACCAATGAATCATATAGAGCTTTACTGTACCGCTTCAAATTTCAGTAACCAATGTGATTGCTTTCATAATATCACAGAAAACAACAACATAGAATGAAGGAATTAGGTGGTTGTCATAAGGGAGACGCTGCTCACTGCGCCATTTGTCGTGCGGGGTATCAGGCGGGGTCTCTGCTCCCGCTCCCCACATAAGAATGCAGGACATGGTAAGGCCAAAAAGGAACACCCACGGAGCCATAGATAGGAGAGTCACACCACTATGGTTTCACTGGAGGCTGGGTTCACACAACATGTGACCTGCTGTCCGCTTTGCTGCCAACTGACCGACTCTCCTCCACTCTCCTACCCAGCGCAGCCGCGGCAGTTATGTCAGCGGCCAACGGCTCTAGGGTTACAGCTGACGGCCAACAAGCCACAGCTGATGGCCATCTATTACCCAAGCCAGCACCCTTCCACGTGAGGGCGAGAGCCTGGAAACTGCTCTCTGGGGCTCTGTCCCCACAGTGGTATTGACAGTAGAAAGCTGTAGTGTGAACTGATTCCACAATGCTAGTGAAGGGAGTGACTTAGCTGTGTGTTACCCGACCACACACACGAAGAATGCATCCCTACCTAGGTGTGTGTTTTAGAAAGATACTAGGTAATGGCGTGGTAAGCATTGCTTTCGATTGTAATCTCCTGTGTATTTGAGCTTTCTGATTTTAATTTGGCTTCTGAATTTAAATCCTTAAGTATTTTTTTTCATCTTTCTTTCCATTTTAATGAATGTGTTGTCCCCCTGGAAACTGTCAACAGTGTATTTTAGTAAGTAGAAGGCATGACGCCATAGCTGTTAACAGTACAGTTGACCCTTGAACAATGCAGGGGCTCCCTGCGCAGTGAAAATCCGCATATAACTTGACTCTGCAGTTGGCCCTTCCCATCCCCAGATTCAACCAACGGCAGATAGAGCACAGTATTTTCCATTCAGGTTGGGAAAACGTCGTTGGGAATGTGAACATACTTGTTTTCATCCTCAGTTGGTCGAATCTGCAGATGTGGAACCTGTGGATAGGAAGGGCAGACTGTACTTATGGAAACAAATCCACATACAAGTGGACCTGGGCACTTCAAACCTACATTATCAAGGGTCAACTGTATATGTCATTTAATTGTCAAGAGTTTTAGGACCTTGATTACTTTGTTTCTAGAATATCCTTATAAATAATACCGTGTTTCCCCCAAAATAAGGCCTACCTGAAAATAAGCCCCAGTTAAAATTGTCAGCCAGACGGGTGCATTTAGTACGTTATGACGATGTTCCAGAAGATGACGTGACTGTATTTGAATAAATGTAGATTGTTGTGCATGAAAAAAATAAGACACCCCCTGAACATACGCCCTAATGTGTCTTTTGGAGCAAAAATTAATATAAGACCCAGTCTTATTTTCGGGGAAACATGGTAGGAAGCCCTGTGTGGGCCCTCAAGTCCTGTCAGGGTAATATTTAGTTGGCTCTTTCTGTTGCCTCCTTAGAACGATCTGGCTTCACGGTGAGGCCGGTGGCTGGATACCTGAGTCCGCGAGACTTTCTGGCAGGACTGGCCTACAGAGTGTTCCACTGTACTCAATACATCCGGCATGGCTCGGACCCTCTCTACACCCCGGAACCGTGAGTACCCACCCTGGAAGCCGTGGCTGGATGGAGACTACCTCACTGTGGAGTGGTCACTGCTCAGTTTATTTGAAAGTGACGGAGGCCCTCTTTTCCTCCTGAGTAATTGCATCCTTCTAGCTGGTGAGATGCTCAGCACTCACCTGGAGAAAGAAGGGCTTATTGCAAGATCAGACTGCTGGGCTGGGTATGTGGGGGCCTCTGACAGTCTCGCTTGCCTCTCTAAATTTATGCCAGCACTGAACCTTCCGCTTTGGTCAGGCTGTTGATGACATTGCTCCTTAAGCCATGTGTAATTTTCATAAAGCCATGATCCGTATAGACCGTTAGGATAATGTTGCGTTGAAGATGGAATTCTCCTAATAAAGATAATTCCCACCGGCCAGATGCTGCTCTCATTAACTCATTTAATCCCCACGGTAACCCTGGGGGAAAGGTACCATTAGGATCTCTGTTTTTACTGATGAGGCGATGAAGGCACAGCGGGGCAGAGTAACCATTGACACACAGCCAAGACACACGTGCCTCTCCCGTGCGGAGGCTCTTCTCATGTGAAGGAGGTTACACATGCAGTACCAATCCCTGCTTCTTCCGTCCTTTCATCACCCCCAAACTCAGAACTCTGTGCTCTGCTCTCCCTGACGTCTTAGTTTCTTGAACGTTCCTGCACCCCTACCCACCACCTCTGGATGTATATGGGGTTTGTGATTCTTCTTGGGCTCTGTCAACTTTCCTTCAGAAATTCCAGCTTTGGGACTTCTTCCCTTTCTCTCTTGGACAATGGGTGGTCTAAGAGTGCAGAGAGAAGCCAAGTGGTGATGCTGAATGCTCGCTCAGGGTGGGCTCGGAGCAGAGGGTAAGTTGGAAACCCGCACATGTTAATGATTTGGCCTCATGGCACCTGGCATTGCACAGTCTCTTGGGGTGAAATGCCCCGGGCTTTTTTCCTGAACTTCCTGAATTTTCCACTGCCTTCAAGTGGATGCAATTTCCATCTCCTCTGGGAAACACTTGCCACCCTGTGCTTACTCTGTCCTTCCCCAGAAAATCTGTCATTTACTCTCCTTATTATCCATCTCTTATATGTATGTAACTATATATATGTTTTAACATTTTAATCTTCCCTGAAATCATAAACTACTTGAGAGTAGTGCTCTGAAATATAATTCTTTGTGTGCTTTGAGAAAACAAAACAAAACAAAACACCAAACACATATTGGGAGACTTGTGTGTTCCTGGATTGTTCAGGAACAAGACAAAGTCTCTGCCCCGCTGGAATAATGAAGTGGGGGTTTGGGGGAGACAATAGCCAGCATATAAACAGATAGATAAGTAATATGGTATCAAGCACAAGTGTTATTATGTGCTAAAAGTGCTATGAAGACAAATAAAGCAGGGGGAGGAAACGACAAGTGATGGGTACTCCTTTTTGGAATTGAGTCATTAGGGCAACCTCTTGGGAGGTGCCATTTGAGCAGAGTTCAGAATGTGATTATATCTGGGAGGAACATTCCAGGTGGAGAGAACAGAGCAGAAGCTCCCTGAAGCTGGGAGCAATCTCTAGGTCTTTACCCCTTTGGACTCCATTCAAATAAGTGCCTAGCTCCCATCTAATTTGTCACCCACTTGTAACATTGTGATTTATAATAAGAAACACATATTTGGTCTTTGTCCCCATTTCCGGAAGGAAGCTTCTAAAACCTTTGAAATGTCCTTGGTGACAGAGGAAATGTAGTCTTTTGTTATATCAATGAGGTGACTTTTGGAAAGCCTCCAGGTCATTTAAGAGTGTAAGCTGGCTGTCAGGGGAACCAACCCTGTGATTGGAGGGATGGAACTTTCAGTCTCACCCTATTGGCCTCTGGGGAAGGAAGAGGGGTTGGGAGTTCAATCAATTGCCAATGGCCAATTATTCAATCCATCAGGCCTATGTAATGAAGCTTCCATAAAAACCCAAAAGGACAGGGTTCAGAGAGCTTCTGGGAAGCTATCTGCCCCATCCCACATACCTTGCCCTATGTATCTCTTCCAACTGGATGTTAATCTGTGTCCCTTTCATATCCTTTTATAATAAATCAGTAATCCAGTAAGTAAAACGTTTCTCTGAATTCTGTGAGCTGCTGTAGCAAATTAATCAAACCTGAGGAGGGGGTCCTGGAAACTTCTGGTTGATAGCCAGTCAATCTGAAGCTCAGGTAGCAACCTGGACTTATGACTGGTGTCTGAAACCCAAGGCAGGAGTTTTTGTAACCTTGAAACTATAGTAGGCTGGTCGGAAGCACAGATGACAAACCTGGACTTGTAACTGGGGTTTTATGTGGGTGGGGGAGCGCAGTCTTATAGCACTGAGCCCTTAACCTGTGGAATCTGGTGCTATCTCTGGGTAGAATTGAGTTAAATTGTAGGACGCCTAGGTGGTGTCACAGAGAATTTCTCCTTGTTGGTGGGAAAACTACCCCCACCCACACACTGAAATTGGGTCCAGGAACCCAAAAGACTGCAGTTCTTTAGGCCACTAGGGTTATTAGGTTGCTTATGATGCTGTTTTACTTGAATAATCTTGTGATTAATGGGCTGCCATTGTCTTCACTGGGGAGCAGAGAGCGCTTGGAGATTCAAGTAGTTAAATGGGCAGAGATTGGAGCTGAGCCTATGAAGCCCCATCCCCCCTCCCAGGTGGGCATGGGGCTCACTGACCAGTTGGGTCCCTGCAGAATCACTGCATTGGTTTTTAAGCTCCTGTCAGCTTCCCTGAAAGTGTTTTTAGGGTAAACAAAGGTTACTTATAGGGCTCAAGACATTTGGAAAAGAAATGCTTCTTAGAGTGGAGTGAGGGCTCAAAGGAAAGTTGTCAGAGTTAGAAAGGAAAGGCAATCTCTAAATCTAGCCCAGAGGGTTTACAAATGGCCCTGTTTACAAATAGCAAGCACTTTGTTAGTTCCCTTTGAATAACTGGCCCTCCTGAGACCTGTGATAGCATGCCAATAGGTATGCAGAGAGAGAGGGCAAAGAAATGAGATTTTAGCCACAGTAGTCTATAAAATTTGGGGAAAATGTGTTACATTTTTACCAATGTACTTTCAGCCAATTCATTCAGCAAACATTTATGTGCAATGCTAGCAGGGAGGTGCAGTGGATTCAAAGATGAATAAAATATAGCAGCTGTTCTTTTTTTTTTTTTAAAGCAGCTCACATTCTGGCAGGGGAGATAGAAACATAAATAATTATGAAAGAATGTGGTTAGGGCTACCCTGTGGCTGTATACAAAGTTTCAGAGGAGCACAGAGGAGGAAGCAATCCTGAAAGGCTTTTCAGAGAAGGTATAATCTGAGTGGAGGGGGTTTCAAACGGTGTGTGTGTGTGTGTGTGTGTGTGTGTGTGTAGGAATTTCTTTTTAGGACAAGGCAGGGTGTGGAGGGAAGGGAAACAAGGCTTGTTACACCCAAATGGCCAATGCATTGGTTACATATTAGGTGATGAAATGTTTCTGTAAGTCCTCAGTGTAAATGGCTCTTTGCCAGGCTAGGTCCTTTGGGCTTAATTCTGTAGTCAGTAAAGAGCTATCCAAGCTTCTTAGGCATGATCGGATCATCTTGTTTAAGAAAGATGATGGGGGCTGAAATAGCTGGAAAACCAGACAGGAAACTCGCATTCCAGTGAAGGTATATCGTTTATAAGGTGTCGAATTAGGAAAACTCAGTGAGACATGACAAGAGGGAGCTTTTGGGAAAAACAATGAGATGGAGTTAACACTATTTGGTGACTCTGATGACTGTGAGAGGGGCGGGTCCCTAAGGTAACGCTAAGGTGCTTTGATTGGGAAGCTGAATGTGTATGTAGTTATTTTTAATTATGATTGAAAAGATTGGTGGAGTATCTGGCTTGGAGGGAGGAGGGAGAGAAGAGGACGATTTGGGTTGGGGGCATGTTGTCTTTGAGGTGCCAATGGGTGGGACCTCCAGATGGAGAAGCCCTTGTATTTGGACAGAAGGATGGAAAAATCAGAAGTGAATTTAAAGTTCCCACTATAGATTTCAGTGTTTTCTTCTTCTTTGTGTCCTATGATGACTCAGACAAGAGGAGGCTAATTCAGAGGATGGAAACTTGGGATCCACTAACTTGGGGCTGTTTTTACAGGCTCTTTTTCTTATTGGTGGGTTTTATACCATTCTTTGAAAAAAATCATTCCTATTCTTTTATGACAGGTAATACATGTACATGATTCAGTATTCAAAGCTATGGAAGGGGATACTGTGAACACGGACTTCCTTTCCCTCTTCGGCTCCCTCCACACCCACTTTGTTTTCCCCAGAGGCGACCCCTGCTACCAGTTACCACTGAATCCTTCTCGAAACACGCTATGCCGACAACGTTTTCAGTAAAGGTCCTTTTAATCCTTGTGTGTTGAAAGCCCCAAGGCCTTTCTTAGCCACATAGTTTAAATCTGTGGGACACTATCCTGGAGTGCTGCTTCCTGCCCGAGCCCTTTCACAGGCATTGTCTTTGCAACGGAATCCCACTTCCTCAATTGAAAACCAAGAGGGCAGATTCTCCAGTTTGTGAAGTTGAACTTGGCTACTGTGTTTGTACTCTGCTTCCAAATAACTGCCTTCAATCGCTGAGCTGTTGCAGTAGAGGCAGCACTAATGAGACCAGTGTGATCCCTGAGGATAGATGCAGGTAGAAATGAGAGTGAAAGCAGCAAAAAGACGTAATCTGAAAAAAACAATTATATTTTCCTTTTCAGGCTGGGTAGAACGTATTTTGATATCACAGCTTTCAACACACATTGGGTTTTAAACACATGTTTGGCTTGCTTTTTGCATTTTGCATTTTAAAGATTCTGGGTTCTGTAAACCCGGCCACATAATGGGACTTGGATTTAAAAAGCGATGGCAGATTGGACTGGTTCCCTGGGGAAAGTTTTCTGGCCTGGAGGACGCTAGAGAAAGTCTTGGAGAATCGGTGACTCCTGGTTTCCTGGGTGGGACGAGTTGCTGTTCCACGTGCTTTTACCTGGGTTGAAAGGTGCTGATGTTGCCAGAAGGAAGGAGATATTCTTGCTGTTTCTCCCTTTGAATAGCGCCGGAGGCAGTGCATAGCTGCATGCTTTGATCAGCTGTGATTGCCAGCAACCTTGTCACTAATTGAGTATTGAAGTTTGCAAACGATTTTCTTTAAAAAAAAATCGGTTGGGTTAAATTCAAGGTTATCCCAATAATAGCATCCGTCTCACTCAGTGGCATGGAAGGGAAAGATGCAGAGTTCCAAGTTTCGTGGGTGTGTGAGTATCACTCAGCCTGTGGCTAGTGGCAGAACACAAATTTGAGATGCCCCATAATCTCCTGGTCTTTCCTTTGCCTCTCTGGGCCGTCCATCGTGGGCTGTGCCACATTGCACCTACTGGCCACCTCATCGTGTTTTAGGACAGGATTTCTCCACCTTGGCTCTATTGATATTTTGGGAGCTGTCCTGTGAATTGGAGAATGTTTAGCAGCATTGCTGACCTCTACCCACTAGATGTCAAGAGCACCCTTCCACTCCTGTCAGATGTGCAACCAAAGATGTCTCCGATATTGCCAAATGTCCTTATGTGTGTGGGGGAGGCACAGCATTGCTCTGGGTGAGAAGCACTGTTCTAGAAGAAAAATTTGACTGGCCTTGTTAATACTACTGCTCCATCTGCCAATTATTATGTTCCTGTCTCTTAGAAGCAATCTGTAGACTCTGTTTCCTTTCTAAAACACAAATCTGAGAATCACATTCCCTTGTTTAGCTTCTCTTGGTTCCCTGTTACATATAGGGAAGAAGTTTGATCTCATCAAACCATACCTGCTTCTCTTTCTGCCCCCTCTACAACCTTATGCTCCCGCCACACTGGACCTCTCACCATCCCCACGAACCTGCTGGTTCGTGACTCCATCTTTTTGCACAGGTGTTTCATTCTGCTTGGAATGAGTCCAGTAAAATCCTTTACTTCTCTAGAATTAATGCTCAGTCACAGCGTTATCTGTGAAGACTTTTCTAGGCATAGTTAGCTGTTCCTATAACACTTTGCCTTACTTCTAGGTTAGTACTTACGATACTGCGTGGTAATTATTTGTTCATGTGTCAGTTCTCCTTCAGAAGCCTGTAATTAATGCTAGACCAGTTGGGAAGGCAGTGCAGGAAGAAGATCCAGACTGAGGTTGGAGTGGGTCCCCAAACCTGTCGTATAAAGTGAAAACCGAGTCCAAAGTGGGCTGAAGCCCTGAGCAGCACCGCCACAACTGTCCCGTGGTGGTGGTGGGAGGGTGTTGTCCATGTCCAAACTGAGAGGGTACTCTTCCCTTATGGAGGAGAGTGGATCAGAGAGATAGGAACACATCTGAATTTGTCTCTAGAAGCTTCTTGCCGGAGCGTGTGGTGATTCAGTTTAGGAAAGTCTTGGGCATCCGGGAAAGAGAGGTGAGTTGGAGGGAGGGATCTTTCCCTCAGTCTCTGGTCGGGTTTGGCCTGGTCCGGTCTCTGACATCAAGCTTCTGATTTTCAGAGGGTGCTTTAGATTTCCGATGTGGTGTTTATCCCACTCCTCCTAGCTCTGCTTTAGTTCGTTTGGCTTGTCTTCCTGTGGCGCTTCCTTCTTGGGGTCTGTGGTCTCCCATCTTCGTGGTTCCTACAGACTTGTGTTTTGTACAAGGTGGGTGTGGAATACTTGCTTCTTGAGTATGCATGCCCACAGGGGCTTGGGTGTACTATTTACCATCACATCTGTCGTCCTGATGGCTGGTGGTATCTTAGAAATGCAGACCTCTGTAATAAGAAACACACTTTAATGGAACTATATTCTTCTGGGGTCAACTTTCATGTGTTCCTTCAGAAGCTGTAGGGACTTGACTGAGATCTCAGAAATAAAGGAGGTAGGGGAAGACACCCTATTTTCTAAGGCATTACTCCTAGTTACATAGGATCATTCAGTCTTGTTCTCTTCAGTGTAGGCCAAATCCACCCTGTTCTAGATTTCTGGTTGGAGACCACAGGTGGCAGATGTCTCATGATTCGGCTACCCTTTGGAACATAAAATATTGCCCAGGGCACAAGCCCCCGATGCCTTTTCCATTGCTCAGGGAGAAACAACAAGGAATTTAAAATAGAAAGCCATATTCTTTGACATCAATTCTCTGAGGGAGAGCCAGTGCAATCTCTGTCTTTCCAGAAGAGCTATTGCCAAAGTCATTGTGCAATTTTGCATCAGAAATCCCTTTTTAAAAATGCTTTAATGAAAACATTTAAAAATATTCATTCCGTTTTATTTTTCAGGTGTTGTGCTTAACATACTAGTAACAAAAATATCCTTGGCACAGCAGAGTATAAGCTATTCCATTGAGGAGTTCTATACTGAGGCCTGCATCGGGATGAGTGATTATCAGCCCACACTAATGTGGATGCGTTCTCTTCTGCTTGTACCTGCGGTGTCACTTTTCAAATCAAAGAGCAAACTTTCAATCATTAGGAAATAATTCATGACACCAGTGACTAATATTGCAACATTTATTGCCATAATACAACGAACCGCTTTTGCATTAAGGAAAATCTTTCTTGCCGCAGTTGAGTGTTTTAGGGGCAATTAATGTTAGTTTTAAATATAACTGTTTTAAAGTTTAAAAAAGGTTTGGCAGTCAGGTGAGTGTTCTTATAATGGCCACCATGTTTCAATTTTACAAGAAAAGTAAAAGTGAATTATTTCTGGCATATTTTTCCTCTCTTTTCTAAGTAAAGTAAATGAATTTTATGTTGAGCCCTTGCTTATTAGAATAGAGCCCTCTCTAAAACTGGCAGAAGATGTCATTTATTTCCTTTCCTTGTGGCTCAGACATTAGTCCTCACTTGTTAAGTGATAATATCAGCAGGTAAATACGCAGGCTTTCAAATTTATAAGAAAAGTTGGGTCCTCTTCTCTTAAACCCACAGATGCCTTTCACTAGGTCTGCAGTGAGGGGAAAAATAGGATCTTTCTTTTTCCAGCTTCCCTCCTTGCTGCCATCTGAGAGACTGTGGGTTTGGGAACTTGTCTTACTTACGCCCTGGCAATCATGGGTGTTTTTAGTATCAGGCCCGGCTACAGTCAAGTCTGAGCAAGTTCTCACGGCAGAGCCAGGAGGATCAGCCAGAGCGACATAGACTTTAACCTTCCTTCCTAGGAGTTTTGTTCCGCTTAAACTTGCTCTTTCCCACAGGGCACCCAAACCCAGTGCCAAACTTCCTGCTTAGCCACCTGACTACATCCACAGGGCTATTTTCACGTTTGCTGTTCAGGACTGCAAAGAAGCATTACTACCAGTGATTCTCAAAAAATGACATATTCTCTGAAAGGCAATCCCTTCTGGCCTTTCGTGCCTGCATTGTAACCCAGAACTCACACCCCCAGCGTAGCAGCCATCTCCCCTCTCAGGAGAAGTTTGGTTGGGGCTACACCCAGGACCAGTTAAGATGTTAGTGGCCCTAACACCTGAAAATATTGTCATCCCTTCCGTTTACTAACGAAGATCATTTCAATAACAATAAAAACAACAACAGCAGTATTTTTTTTTTTTACTAGTCATAGCAAACATGTATATATCAACTAGTATATGCCAGGCAATATTTGAAGTTTGTATGTGGATAAACTCATTTAATACAACAATCATTTCAGTTGCTACTATTATTATTCTGAGTTTATGGATAAGGAAACCGAGGCACAGGAAGGTTAAGTAACTTGCCCAAGGTCACACAGCTGGCAAGTGAGGGAGGCAGAATTTGAAATCAGGCAGTTGTGCTGGCATTTGTGGGATTAACCACTGTTTTATGTTAACCAGTAGCACTAAACAGAAAAACTCAAAACTTATGTGTGCTGAAGCTGAAGGGCTTCTTTCTTGGTTTTCTAACTATAAGTTTTGTGTGAGATAGTAAAGTAACACATTCTTACTTTAATTTGGTGGCCTTGCTAAGTACTGTATGTGCCTATTGGATGGTCCAGAGTTGTGTCATCATTGGTTCCAGTCTCCCGTCCAACTACCAAGCTTGTGAGAAGCCCTCCCTCTCCTTTGATCTTCACAGGATGTCCATTAGCCTGCCCCATTTATCAAGAGGCGGTATCTCCTACTTTATTGGAAAAAGAAGGGAAAAATGCCTCAGTACAGTGTAGAATTGCAGAGAGAAGGGTGCTGTGTCCACGTCCACAGGCAGAAGGACCTACGGACTGCATGCCCTGACATCCAGGCTCCACTGTCAGCTCTGTGTGACTGGAAGCAAACCACTTAACCTCCCAGTGGGAGGGATGATGAAATAATAGCTTTGATCTTTGAAGAGAAAAAGCTTTATGTAAATACCAAGTAGGTCACTCTTACTTGGCACCTCTTAAATTCATGTGGAGGCTGATGTGCCTCATAAAATTCCAGCATGTCCTTAGTTTCAAGGCCACACGCCTAGACCAGGACTCCCAAGTTTTCCATCATAATATCATGTCTGGTTTTGTGAAGTGTCTAAAAGCAAAAATAGCCGCTAAGACTTTTTACAGAGATTTTTGTCTCAAGAGCTCCAAGCACTCTAACAATAGACATTCTATGAAAACAAAACCAACAACCCTAGACATTTTTTAAAACCTGTGCATTTTGAAACCAAATTTGTGTCTAAGTGCCTGTTGGAGCCCTGCTTTTATTCTTTTAGGCTATTAAATGTAGTGACTTGGAATAAAGCATGTGTGTGTGTGTATATATATATATATGTATATATATATATATACACACAAATATATATAGAAATATATATGAATGATTTTTTTAACAAAAAATATAAGTCAATATATATTTACTTAATTTTTTTAAATTAAAATTTTTTTTTTAGCAGATTCAAAGCAGAATTCCTTTTTCCCACTACTCCACCCCCAAAGGTTCACCTTCTTTGCATGGTGCCTGTAATCCAAAAGTAGCAGTCATAGGCACTTGCACCTGAATCATAATTTATATTCCCTTAGTGCCACGTGTTCAATGAGAGGCTCATTGATGTACCCCCAGGTGTGGATGACTGAGATGACCTAGGAGAACTTTTTTTTCAGGAATATTTGCATTTTTAAATTGCAAGTTCAGAAGAAATTCAAAATGATTGAATATTTTTAGGCCAGGAAGCGATGAGCATGGTTCATACCCTTCACTACTGTGTAGAGAATTATTACATCTATTGACAGTCATGGAAGCCACCCTGAGAGAGAAGGAAAACGGGATCTGACATTTCCCACACATGTTCCGTTCATCTGGCCTCATCCCACACATCTCTGTGACGTAGGCAGGGTTGTCACCATTCTATAGATGGCAAGTCCAAGATTCAGAGAGGTCAGGTCATTTCCCTATAGTCACACAACTAGAAAATAGTAAAACCAAGATCTTGTCCAAAGTCTTTATGCTATACTGGAAATTAGAAAAATTATACTCGGGATTCGCTTGGGTTTACCTAGACATGGAGCAATAGCGCCCCTTGGTCACTCTTCTATTCAGTTGAGTTCAAAAAAGAAGTCATTGAACATCCATTATGTGCCATGCTTTTCTAAGCACTGGGAAACCAAAGATGAACATAGCATGACCTCTGTCTTTGAGATGCTTACTGCTTCTTATTTAAGTAATAAAATATATTCCAGAAGAGCAAAACTTATTGAAATATAATAGACTTAGGTATAGTTACAACTCAGTGTACTATGACTACTAATGCATAACTTGATGGAAGCTTATGTTTAATGCGGTATCTTACTGTATTGTTTAAGAACTCCATGAGATAGAGACCCTTATAATCTCCATTTTATAGCTGAGAAAACAATATATCTGGACTGTCCAATGTGGCAGAGACATGGCTATTTAAATGTATGAATTAAAATTAAATAAAACTATAATTCAGTTCTTCAGTAGCACTAGCCACATTTTAATTGTTCAATAGCCCCCTTTGCCAAGGGGCTACCATACTGGGCAATGCACATATAGAGTGTTTCCCTTATTTCAGAAAGTCCTCTTGCACAGCACTCCTCTAAGTTATATGCCTATGGAGGAATGTGGGTATGGACTTGGGTCTGCCTGCAGAGTATGTGCTTTTAACCATTGTGAGATATTGCCCCCTTAATATTTATTGAAATTGGGTTGGGGGGAGGCAGGGAAAGAGTTAGAAACCTCTTCTTTCTTTAAGAAATAAGAAATATCTGAGATGGGGAACTAGAGACATATGAACAGTTTCCCCTGCAGTTTGTTTGTGGTTCTTGTAAGAACTGGAAACTTCCTTTCCCTGGGTCAGGAATGTTAGGACTTGCTGTTTGACTGTACTTTTCTGGAATCATAATGTGACTTTACTAGGAGTTACACTAGGGTTATGCCTTATTTACTTTGAAGCCTCAGTTCCTAACATAGTACCCGGCCCATAATAGGCCCACAGTAAATGCTTTTTGCGCTAAATTTCGAAAAAGATAACTACAGTCTCTTTTGTCTGGCTCAAAATAATCATAGTGCTGAAGAGTAACACTGGTGGCCTTTCTTATGATTCCTAGGGGGAAATAAGGAAAGACTTTTTCCAGGGCTTGGCTTTGTGAAAACAAGGCCACGTATGTGTTTATCTACACTGGGTTAAGGAGGTGAAGAGGAAATGAGCATAAGACCTGCCGAAAATCTGGGCCAGATTACACAGTATGCTATTTTAAATCTAAACTAAAGAAACTCTGTATATGGCTCCAGAGTGAGCACTGAAAAACAAAAACTGCTTCTATACCAAATTAATTCCTGTTATCATCTCCTTAGTGCAGTGAAAACAAACTGAGTCACCGCCTTTTCAATGCTTCCCAGTGTGTTATCCTAGATAACTTGCACTTACCCACCAAATGTGGCATGAAAGCTGAAAAAAGACCACCAACCACCCCATTTTGGTTCCCAGCTCATCCCCATGCTTCTTTTCATCAATGTAAGCGCTCCAGTCCTCCCACTCATCTTCCTTTCTTTCTCTTCATGATTTAGCTAAAGTATTGGCTTCTGTGTCATTTAGAACAAACAAAACCTATAGAAATATGGTTTGAAAGACAGATTCGCTGATTTGGGATGGGAAGCAAATGTTGGATGCTCTCTCACTGCTTGTTAAAGGCTTCAATTTACAGCAGAAATACAAAAGAGCCGTTCAACAGGTAGTGTGAAACAGTCAGCTTTGCGGCTTTGCGAAAGGATAAGGGGGAAAAATGCCAGGCTCGTTTTGAATTTGCATTTAACAACTAGGACCCTTATTTCTCCAGGCAGCAGAAAAATGGCAACTTTCTTAGAATGATTTAAGAATTCCCTGGAGGCATTTTGCCCGGGCCCCTTTGTAGGCCATTTTGGGAGGCTTTAGAGTCTTTCTAACAGGGCTTATCAGAGAAGATTCCAATTTAGAGCAGCCAAAGTTTACTGTCTGATATCAGCTCTAGCTTTTCATTCATTCTTTCTGTCTTTATTTTTTTTTCTTCTTCAAAAGGAGACATGATGTTTTACAGTGTTAACAGTTTTGAAAGGTCCTACGTTTCCAGTGAACAGAGTGCTATTGTGAAAAGGCTCTGAAAAGCATTATTCAGGCAAAAATGCATCAAAAGGATGTGAGTTAAAAAGAGGAAAGTTTGCCGATGTAGAGATTGGAGGCAGCATGTACTGACAGGTGCAATTATAGACAAATAATTGAATCTTTTAAGAACGAGCTGGTGAAATAAGGCAAGAGCTGTGGACTCACCTCGGAAACCTGTTCATAATTAGATACTCAGGGGTCCAGCTGAGTATCTGGATGACATACATAACCAACATAGGGAGCTACTTTACTTGCAGGACATAATAGCTATTGCATTTTGTAAATAGGGTGAAATAGCATGCTTTCATCCCAACAGAACTTAATTGATGCAAAGGTTGGAGAGAAGGCTCAGCTTGCTCCCTTGGACCCCCAGTAGTCTGGAACTTCTTTCAGGCCCGAAGAGCTTTAGTCAACTCAGCTTCTAAGTCCTTCAGTCTCAAAGAAACAAAAGAAATGTAGACTTTTCAAAGTTAACTAATTGCTTTGGTTAGTAATATTAAAGATCTTTCTACTTCCGTTGACTTTGTGTACATCCTAGTGTTAGCTGAAGACGTGGGGATAGAGAATAATCTGGTGTTTATTTCTGAGGCTGTTCTGATAAAGTCTCAAAGAATAATAACCTTCTTTCTGGTCTTGAAATATAGGTGCTTAAAACCTTGGCTCGAGGAGAAGTGGGGTTCGTGTATGTACTGCAGCTATACTTGCTCAGCAATCTGAGCAGCCGCTCTTCCTCAGGCTCCCTCTGCCTGGAGACGAAGGACGATTGAGGAGAGGGCACAAACTAGCGCAACACAGAGCGGTCGTTTCTGCTTAGAACAGGGCAACGGGCACCCCTGACGTGCCATGAATGCGTCTGTTGGACACATTGCTTCAGGCTTTCATTCTTAATGAAACAATATAACTTACGCTGCTGTAGTGTGTGATTGTTTTTCCTTTCAAATGTATAATTTCTTTTTTCCTCTTCTATGTATAGTTGGATTACGTTGTCATTGTAATGCTATTAAAGTTTCTTAAATTGGCTGCAAGTTACAGGCTTTATAATGACACCTTAACTTAAAGTCCAGGTGACAACCCTTTTCTACCATAGAGAATTGACTCCTTAATGTCTTTGGATCTCTTGTATTTTCCTTCCTCTTTCCTGTAATGGCCAGCTTTTCACTTTCCCTTCTGCCTTTCGGACTCCATTAGGACCTATGTAGACAGAAGAATGTCTTCTGCAGCAGCCTACCTCAAGTATTTAACAAGCTCAAAAGTAAATCCAGAATTTACCACGATGGTAGCCACGGCCTCTCCTGTTCTCACATTTATGAAGCACTTAGCACAGTGCCTGACCCACAATAAGAATTCATTACGGGTTGGCCACAGAAATCATTTTAGTTTCTGCTCACCTCATTTATTCATACCATGAGCTAAAAACATCTTCCGTATTTCCCTGGAGTTTGACATCTGGTCTACTTTTGGAATTATTGTTGTCCCATTTTTCTGCCTGGATCAGTAGGGGTGCTTTAGTATTTACATCATAGACTACAATGGGGGTATTCAGATTTATCCATGGTGGGCCACCTTGATCCTAATTCCAACATTGGTGCAGACTGCATGACCTTTTAAAAACCAGATCACAGGAGTGAGTCTATAGGGCCCACTCCTACTGTGGAAGAATTAGACCTTTAACTGAATCAAATGCACATGGAGGAATAATTAGCTATCTTGTGACCTTTATGTCACCTCCTTTCTTTATTCTCCAGTATCAATGATGTAATTGTAGTGGAATTAAACGTGGGCAGCTCAAAATTATATAATCACATTCAGCTTTAGTTTCAAAAACTAGTTGCTTGAAGCCTGCAGAGCTTCTAGCATCGTAAGTGGTGACATTGGGTCTCCACCCTGGCTGTGTCTTACTATCACCTGCAGAGATTTTTAAAAAATACATATGCTCAGGTGTATCCCGGACAGTCTGCTTGAATTGGTATTAGGTAGGGCCCACTCACTGGTATTTTAAAAGAGGCTCCTCAAGTAATTTGAGGGTTGAGGACCACTGATTGGCTGGAAAAGAGACTTACGGCATACTACAGTTTTATTTGTGTGAACCAACTTAGTTGAACTCTCCTCCTCACAACCTAAACCGTGGCACACCCTCTTCTCATTTACACAAATACAAGTTAAAACAGCAGAGCAGAAAGAGCATAGCTTTGATGCAGAGGAACCTGATTTCAAATCTTATCGCTGCCTCTTAGTAACAGAATGACCTTGCAAAAGATGCTTTAGTTTATGAAATTTTAGCTTCCCCATTCGTCAGATGGGAATAATACAACTTCTTTGTATGGGAAGATTAAGTTAGTAACGTGATATGAAAACATGTAGTACAATATCCAGTATACAATATGAACTCATATATGTTATCTTCCCCCCCCTTCTGTCCTTAATTTATTCATAGGTAAAATGAGAGGCTTAGATAACATTTAAATTCACCGTATCCTCTAAAATTCATAAGTCTGATTCTCTGCTTTTGACATTGTGATTGGGGAACAAACAGCACATATCATTTCCCACAAATTTCATTTATGTACAAGAAAAAAGCTATTGGCACACAGTTGACAAGGAATGAATTTGGAGTTTCTTTGAGGATCATGTCCACAAATCTCACTTGGCTGCCTTTTCAGCCTGACATGTCTATGAAGTGGCTGGCCACGGTTGGGGATGTGGTTGAAGCTGTGGGAACAAGATTTTTTGATTGAGTAATGCCATCTGTTTTATGTGGGCATCTATCTTGTGCCTTTGACCACCATTCATTTGCTTCAACCACATGACCACCTAACCTGCTTTATACTTGTAATAATGGTGGTAGCACCTGGCATTTATATCATAGCACCTATTTAAAGTGATACACTCCATAGGAGCTCACGTGAAATCAGAGACAGCTTTTCATTACTGCCTGGCTAATTAGTTTTTGTCACAAAAGTAAATATATTGCTGCCTCTTGATCTAGTCCCAGAGAGTCAGAGGAGACTGCATTTCAATGTAGCTTGGTATCAGGGAAGAGTTGTGATTCATGGCAATGACTCAGTAAGTCATCTGCCTTGCTTGTTGGTGACACATACTGACCTGCCTTTGCCTGGTCATCTGGCTCCAAATGGAAATTCAGCCAAATGATAGAGGGTCTCAGCATCTATTGTCACCTAGTTCAGGCTAAGAAAGCAGAGGACTGGGAGGGTCTTCCAAGGTGCAGGCTCAAGGGAAGTCTTTGTGTTATAGGCAGATAAATTGTCTATGGGAAAAGTCACTTTGATGATGACAATATGCTCTGCTGTTTCCCAGTGACTGGCAAAGTGTAACATGAGATGCAGTGCAATTTAAGGGTTAAGAGCAAGAGATTAGAAATCATGACAAGCTGGATTCAATTTTGGCTTTATCACAAAAACAGACAGTGGGCCAGATTTGGTCTAGGGCTGTAGTTTACCCTACCCTTCTGACCTTTAGATTTTGCACCAATAAATTACTTTAATCCTCTAAGTTTCTCTTGAGGATTAAAAGAGATAATAGATATAATAAAACACTTATCAGATTCTTGGCATAGAGTAAGCCTTTTACAATAGCTGCTCTTATTTTATTAAAAATATTATATATCGTATGATTTAAGATGCCATTGACTGTAAGGTATATTGGATTTCAGAGCTGTGAAGATGTGATAAAAGCCTTAGAATTAATGAAATTTGGTAATAGTAATTATTTAGAGTAACAAGGTTATGATTAGAATTTTAACCCGTGGTAGTTTAAAGCTTCTCATAGAACATTTCTTTGTAATGGTTTTCTTATCAGAGACACATGTCACGAACTCCTGGGACATGTTCCACTACTTGCGGATCCAAAGTTTGCTCAATTTTCACAAGAAATAGGCCTGGCATCTCTGGGAGCATCAGATGAAGACGTTCAGAAACTAGCCACGGTGAGTTCATTTTCAACTTAACTGTGGTATTTATGTCCATTTGAAGGTGAAGGAAGCTTTATAGTTATCAGCTATGAATTTGAAGGCAGCTGTTCTGGAGAAGGCATGGTGACTGTCCCTTTCCGTGTTGTGTTCTTTTGAAGCACAGTGTGTTCTTGGCTTATTAACCATCGAAATATGTGTATTGTATCTTTCTCATTCAGGCGTTGGCTAGGTAGAAGATATTTTAGGTCAGGTCATAAGGTCTCTGTCACAGGGACTCAGCTCAGCCACTGTGGTATATAAGCAGTCACAGACAATATGTAAATGAATGACTATGGCTGTGTTCCAATAAAACTTTATTTACAAGAGCTGGTGGTGGGACAGATTTGGCTTGTAGTTTGCTGACTCATTTTATTTTAGTGTTTATTTCCTAGAACTATCAGTCATAGTAAAAGGTATGCATTTATGATAGGGTGGGGTTGTACTTGAGATGATCTCTTTGATTAGTTGCTATGATAGTGGTAAGACACAACTTCAGTCAGCAATAAGCCGCTCAGGCTAAACAATTATGGTAAGTACAAAACTGGAAAAAGATTTACTTTATGCTATGGTCTCAGCAAGTTTCTTCTCAAAACAAGCACCATGAGAGGAAATGTTGGCAGCTACCTTTAAGATGCTGGAGAGCTAGACCTTATAAGCTCATGTGCCTTATTTACAGAGCCCAGGGCAAGAGAGAGCAGTTTAGCAAACTCACCTACAGGGACCAGTCTGTTAGCCTCAATGAGCAAAGCTACCAGAGGAAGACAAACTGGGATCTTAAGTTGTGTGTATTTGACAGAGATACACATTGATGGTTTATTAGACATGTGGGAATATTTTTCACTCCCACCAAGAAGTAAGTTTTCTCCTAGATTTCTTAAGACACACACCCTTTCTGTATATCTTTTGTTTCCTACTTTTGATAGGGATGTGGGAACTGGCAAATATTTCTCTACTAAAGGAGAAGCAGCAGTGCAAAAACCATGCTGTTGGTGTCAGTGAGGGGCTGAATAGGGGGTGGTGGGGACTTTGGTGAACTTGGGGAGAGCACAGCTGTTCCACAGCAGAAGGCCGATCCTCGCTACCTGCTCATGGCTGCCAGGTGGAAAGGCAGGGCTTTGTGTTGCCAGATCTCCAAGTTTTTGAGAGAGGCTGGCGATCTGGATTTCTAAATAAAATTACATGATTTTAAAAATTTTAGCTCATAAAAAAAAAATCTACCATCATGAGCTGAGGAATATATATTTGTAGACTGAATCAGGATCTTGACTTTCTACTTTTTAACTTTTGCCCTACAAAATATATCTCATTTATATTGACTATCTATTATTGTGTAACAAATAACCCCAAAATTTAGTAGCTTCAAACAATGAACACCTATGAACACTTATAGTTTCTGTGGTTGGGAATTTGGGAACAACTTAGCTGAGTGTTCTGGCTCAGGGCCACTCCTGTGGTTGCTGTCGTGATGTGGGCTGGGTCTGTCGTTGTCTGAAGGTTTGGGAATCTTCTCCCAACACGGCTTACTCATGTGTTTATTGGCAACTAGCTTTCTCAGAGCAAGTGATGAGATCGTGAGAGAGAGAGAGAAAGAGAGAGAGAGAGAGATTGAAGAGAGGAAGTTGTAATATCCTTTGTGACTTGATTATATGCTGTTCATGTCGGCCATATTCTGTTCATTAGAAGGGACTCACTCCAACCCACACTCAAAGGGAGGAGGATTAGCCTTCACCTTTTGGAGAAAGGAGTGCCAAAGTGTTCGTAGACATGTTTTAAAACTACCACACATGAGTCCTGTTATTTAATTCTCAAATCTTGGATCTGGGTTTCAATTCCACATTTGGAACCTTTTCTGTGCCTTTCAAATTTCCCTTGAAATTTTCTGGCTTCAGCCTTTGACCCACAACAATTCAGACATTTGGATAGGGATGGATGTGTTGCTTACTTATCTGACTCTGAATAGCTACGAACTGGGATTTAACTCTGCCAGGTTGTGCGCGGGTGCATGCGTGTTTGTGTGTGCATGTGTGTGCATGTGTGTGTATGTGTGTGTGTATGTGTGTGTGTATGTGTGCAAAGAGAGGAGAAGAAGGAATAAAGTAGGACTCGATGAATATGAATGTAGGTGGATCTTAGTGAGTGATCTTACTCTTTTCCTAAAAGCAGTGACAAGAAAGCAGTTTTGTTGTCCTTTATTTTTACATTCCATCAAATGATCAATTAATCCCATCATTCAAACCAATAGGTGCAAAGAACATGTTCCGCACTTGTCAAACATTTATAGCCTATATAGATAAAAACCAAGATTTTTCAGAGGAGAGGAAGTTTGTGCTCAGTCTTCAAAGATGAGAAAAAGTCAGCCAAGAGGTAAAGGAGAAGGGGGAATAGCGGGACCGTTTCAGCGGGAATAAGAAATCTCTCTGGTTTGGGGGTTCAGCAGGGAATGCCTGCTCACCAGTTTTGAGGGCTGTGCTGAAGCTCAGGGTTGCCTTTTGTATTAGTTTTCTGTTGCTGCCGTAACAAACTATGTGTGGCTTAAAACAAATTTGTTATCTTACAGTTTCATAAGGTTAGAAGTCCTTATGGACTTCTAACTGGATTCTCACTGGATTAAAATGAAGGTGTTGGCAGAGCAGTGTGCTCCCCTGTGGAGGATTTAGAGGACAATCTGTTTCTTCGCTTTTTCTAGCTTCTAGAGGCTACCCACATTCCTTGTCTCATGGGCCTCTTCCTCTGTCTTCCAAGTCTGCAGTGTTACAGCCCTCTGACATTCCTTCCATTGTCACATCTTTTTCTCACTGACCGTAGCTGGGAAAGGTCTTTTAAGGACTAATGTGACTACATTAGATAGGTAATTCGTGATAATCTCCCACCTCAAGTCCATACCCTTAATCATATCAGTGAAGATAACAAATTTGCAGGTTCCGGACAGTAGGGTGTGAACATCTTTAGGGGTCCTTTAATCGTTGTTCCTATTTATATATTTGCAAGAAAAAAAAAACCTAAGGCACATACCTTGAAAACTATTTTTACGAGGGCCAGGAAACCTGTAGGATGAGTAAGTTTTCTTTTGGAATTTACATGTCTTAGCATGATTCCAATACTCTGGGCCATGGATTGTCCTAGGTCCAACAGCTAAAAACACTTCCATCTGTTAGAAAGCATTAGGTCATTAATTATGTTTCTTTTTCTGTCTCCCTCCTTTTTCATTGTCCTTTCCCTGGAATGCATTTGCTTTCCTGCAAAAAGCCAATTCAAGTCAACAGATATTCTTTAAGTTGCTAAAGAACCTTAGATACCGTGAGGTAGGGATAGAAAAAGACTCAAAGGTAGTATTTGCTTCAAGGAACTCACAATGTAGTATGCAAAACTATAGAGCACCCAAAGTTAGCGTCAGCTGTTATTGATATAAATGAACAGATATGTAGGACAAGTGGATTTCAGGTAACTCTGCTAAGCGTGTGTGAGTTCTGAGTTCACTGTTGGAGACTGGGGTTTAGAAGGGGGGCCCTGGGCCAGCACAAAGTTTCTTCTCTATACTGGAATTGACTGGTGACAGGTTAGGAAAATCAAGTGTCTCTCAAGGGAGCCGACCTGCCTGGACTCTTGCAGTGGCTTTGACAGTTAAAAAAACCCCACAGTATAAACTTGCAAAAGACTTCAATGCAGAAGATTTTGAGTCTCTTCTAAATGCAGTGGAGATTTGGGGTAGAGGGGTGGTGTCTCACCATTGTTTTGCCTGCTCGACTCATTTCTCCTTTCCAAATATCGCATCAGCCTCCATCCCAACTTTCTTTGATTTTTTGTGTCTCACAAGCCTTACATTTCCAATTCTTTCAGTTTTATAGTCTGTCCACTTACTTTGAATAGTATTTTGCAGACCAAAGACAAATTTGGAGAGTGTTTTCCGTGTGCTTTAGAGAATATGAAGGAGGATACACTCACAGGGGGAGGAGGGTAGGACGAGTTTTCCAGAAACGATACTAAAACTGCCATTGATTTCTAGAACCACATCCCATCCCTCAATTAAAAACAAAGCAAATGGAAAACTGCTGGAAGATGGTCTTACATGAAAACACAGTTAGATTTCAGCAGACAATTTCAAAGTAAACCTTGGAAAAAGTAACCTATTGATGACATGCATATTAATGACCCTCAAGCCAGATGCTGAAGCTAGAAACCCAATTTAATGACCCAACTGCAAAGACTAAGAGATCAGAGCTAAGGTCTCACTAGGAGGGGTATAAAGCCCAATGATTGGAGGATAGTGGTGGTTAGTGAGGTCCCTTAGTGTCCAGGTGCGAAACAGAGATAATTGGTAGCTGATTTCCTTAAAGTGGTTCCCATTAAGTTCCCTGAAAAGAAGTACTAGAAGAAGTACTAGAATAAAATGAAAGATGAAATGTGCCAAAGGAGAAAAATCCATAGAGAGGACAAATGGCAAACCACAGAAATCACTATTTATGCAGAACAACGAAACAGGCCATATTATTCTCTTACTCTAGATGAGATTTATATTATTAATGACTCTGTTTATATAGGGCCTGCTTTTCATTGTTTAGTAAATTTAAGCACTAATGAGAAAGAGAGTCACACCTACTAAAAGCAGATACTTAACTTTCCATGATGTGCTGTCAACAAATCCATCTAAAGAACAAAACAACTCCCACTGGGACAAATTGGTGCCGCCTGACTCTGTCTTGTCCTGAGCTGCTTTTGAACTTCTGGGCCTGATTTCAGAGGGGCCAGGCTGTTGCCTGTAGCTACTGCCTCCCCTTGCTATATTTCTGCCTGATATTTATTTTGACATTTTAATAATGCTCAGTTTTGATAATGAAGCTATCTCTGCTGTTTTATGTGGGCAATGGTTTCTTTGCCCTGAGAACCATTTAAATGAAACTCTTTTGTATCTGAAGAAATTGATGCTGCTGCTTGGTAAATGTATTTCAAATGCATTGTTATACACGTAAATAATTTGCCCTTTGGTGAGTAATGAATAAGGCTACTGGTTTTGGCAGCTGCACTCTTTTCATACTCATCATTGCCGTCCAAGGTCTGTGCATGATAGATATGTAAAAATATTCCCAGTAAGGGCTGCTTAGAATGAGCTATAATTTAGAGACCAGCCATTTCCCACTGTAGTGCTAGCTTAAGTGGATTTCATAGATTAGTGTCTTCTTTAAGGGTTGTAAACTTAAATGCCTCCAGGGGCCAGATAGGTAGCAAACGTGTAAAATAGCCTGATATAAGATAATAAGGAGTATTGGAGCCTCTGGAGAACTGGAGGATACATATTATACCTGAAGGCCTTACAATTCAAAAATTAAAGCAAAACAAAATGTTCTTTGGCTACAATTTATGTCTACAAGCTGAAACAGAACTATAGGTGCTCCGCTGCCAGCCCTTGTATCTAAAGTTAGATTAACTTTATACCATCTTTGAGGACCAGCCCAACCTACATTCATCTTCATATCATGTGGAACATTCTCAATGACTTTTTGCTGAACAACTGGCTATTTTTTTTCCCTAGGAAAAGATGGGTATTACAGTGTTCACTAGAAATAAGTATCTCGTTGTTGAGAGGTGACTGGTTTTGAATTATAATTTTTAAGAGATATAGGCATGGCTGTCATACACTGGTGCTGAGCACATGTCAAAGATTTATTTAGCTCATTAATGAGCAAAAAGCAGGGTGGTATACCTAGTTCAAAGAAGAATTTGAGAGACCAAGACTTTATCGCCGCTGAAAGACAGATTCCTGGAATAAGGTGCAGCAGGGTTTCTGTTCTACAGGGCAAGAAACCATAACCTTGAACTTATCTTTTCTACCAGGCAGAAATCATTTACATGTCTAGTGGACAAAAATAACTTGCAGCTGATCAATTTTCACAAGGTAACTTCTATCTTACAGCATCTGGGCCCTAATCATTAGTAAATAGGAAGTCAGACAAAGGTTATATAGCTCCTAGATCAGTGCTTTTGAAACTGCAGTGTAAAATAACCTAACGATCTTGTGAAAATGCAGATTCTGATCATAAAGGTGTGGAATGGGGTCTGAGATGTGGCGTTTCTGACAAGATCCCAGGTAATGCTGGTGCTGCTGGTCCAAGAGAAGCAGGTGACCTATTAGGCAGGTGGACCTGTTAGACAATGCTCCAGTGTGTTTTTGAAAAGGTACATGGTAATCTTTTAGCCTTCCTTTCACATTTGATACTTTTTCTAAAAACTGGATTAATAGAGTATCATCAGATACACATTGTATGGTGTAAAATGAGTTTATTTAGGGCTTATTCTGGGCCTGAAAATGGACCCTCGCATCTATGAGAGCCATGCCATTGGTTCTGTTATGTGTGTCTGCTCTCACACTTTCCTGCTGCCTGCTATTTTGCCATATGCCTTTCTTTATTCATTTTTATAGGAATGAACAAACAGAAACTTGCTGATAAGGTGAATTTAGGAACTAGTCCTAGAAAAATATTGATTTCTCTTCTTCTAAATGTTAGGAAATGTAAGGGGGCTCCTCTTACCAGACAGTGAATCCCATCGTCTGATGCAGATGGCTTCAATTCAGTCTATTCATTTCTCACATCATAAAGGCATTTGAACAGACAAAGACGTGCATCACTTCTAGGAGAAAGCAATCAGGATGAATACATCACAGATGTTTCTCAAGCAGAATAAATTGGCCTCTGGCCCACTTGGAATTTTCCCTGTACTGAGAATTTTAGGTCATCCATTAATTTCTGTCGACCCTGAAACATGTTCCCCTTCACTTTCTGATGGAAGGGTTTCTGTCACTGGGTCTTGGTAATGCTGGTGAGAGAGGAGTCTTGGCCAAGGGTGAGAAGCAGTCTCTCCCAGAATGTGTTCCCAGAATGTTAGTCTCATGAAATGTTATTATGAGTTCTATAAAAAGAGGGATCTTTGGGTAAATACACTTGGGAAACACTGGATTAAATGAAGTAAACAGATTTGTTTTTTAAGTGTAGGACTTTTCAGAGCCTTTAATAAGATAATGTGCAGAGCAAATTTCCATAAGTGATAAAAAATTATTTTTCCAAATTTACCATGTTTCTCCATTTTAAGATGCCATTGACTGTAAAACACCCTCTTAATTTAATAGTGTTTTTGTTTTTTTTTCGTTTTTTTTTTTTAAAAGGGGAAAAAAGATTCAGCTGGCAAAAATTTTTTTACATTGTTTGTAAGACAAAGCTCCATTTTGGAAATGTTAAAATGTGAAAAAATTGAACTCAAAAATTGAGAAAATACATTATATGGTTGCAAAAGTCTATTTTTATTAATATTCCAAGGCACACAGTTTAGGAGATACAAGTCTAGAATATTTTCTGAAAGGGTGGAATTCATTGTGAGGAGAGACCTGATCAGCAGCTAATTTTTTTTTTTTTGCGGGAAAGAATTGTCAGAAAATTAATAATCTAGCATTCCATTTATGCTTTATCAAAACGGTAATTTATTCGTTACAAGTAAATGAGGTTGCATTGACTGGGGCTTTTGACAGCCATGAATCAAGTGTGTTTGAATTTCCAGGTATAACCAGTACTTTATCATGCTGAGACTGGTAATAATATATACAGTCAGTCTTAAACTAATAATCGACTGTAACTCACATTAGAAGTATAATTATAAAGGTAACCTTAGTTTATGAATTGCCAATTAATATTTTCCTGCCTGCTGAGGACATTAGCTTGTTCCCCAGTCTCTCATGGGTTTGCCTACCTGGCCGGGGGTGGGGAACTTTTGGATGCTTTTAGAGACTTACGCCCAGCTCTCCTGAAGATGGATGACATGTAAAATGACCATTTTAGTATCTGCAGAAAGCCTGACTTAATAAGCTCCAGGGTTATTTATTCCATGTAGCATCTTTGAACTAGTTCAACTATTTGGAACATTTGATACAAAGCTGACGAAAGACTGGAAGGAATGCACATTTATACATTTTTTAATTGAGATATTTGAGTGGATGATCAGTTTATGTGTTATTTCTAAGAGTAACTTAATTAAAAGTTAATAATGTCTACTCCAACTCACTACTTTCACTTTTATGTCTTCTATGCAGGTAGAAAAGTAGTAGCGCCTGGCAAGGAACACGACATTTCTTTAGCTAGCCTTATAGAGCTTCACTTCTGTCCTTTCTCATTGTTTTCACCACTGCCTTCCCTTGGTCTTTTTCTATTGGAGTGATGCTAGGCCATACTTCCTTGACTCCCACTGTAGTCTGTGAACTTGGATTTGGGAGCTAAGGCTATTTTGCTCTATCTATTTGTATATATTTCAAATATGATAGTCATCATCGCCATTATGATGTATGTGCCATCTATTTATACCACGATGAGACCATAACCATTAATTGGAATTAAAAAGTGAGCTCTAGATTGCTCACTATGTTTAGAAACAAATCCATTTGCCATCCGGAATAGCTGGACATTTTGGCAACTCAAATCTTTCTTTGTCATTTATAACTGTATCCTAGGGGCTTCAGAGAACCATCATATAACTGCAGATGAGAAAAAGAACCAACATATTTTAGATATTTAGAAACTCAAAATAGAGCTGCTTTGATAGCTGTTCGTTCTCTGTACCCACTTAATTTTATGCGTGCGGTAAGTGGCACCCCAAGGCAGCAGCTGGGGGTCTCTCAGCATGTGAAGAAGCTGTTAGTCAGGATGTTTGATGGGCAATGTATGGTGTGGTGTGATGTGGTGGAAAGGGTGTGAACCTGAAGTTAGCCCAGTGGAGTTTGAGTGACATCTTTTTTCAACCCCAGCTTTATTGAAATATAATTGAAGCATAACAATGCGTAAAGTTTAAGGTGTACAACTTATTGACATAGTAATAATACACTTATATGTTGCAAAATGATTAGTTAGCTAACACCTGCATGACATCGCATAATTTCCATTTCTTTTCATGTGGGAAGACATTTAAGATCTTTCTTAGCAACTTTCAAGTACTTAATATGGCATTATTAGCTATAATCACCATGCTGCACATTAGATGCCCAAAACTTATTTATCTTGTAACTGGAGGTTTGAATCCTTTGATCAGTTCTACCCATCCCACTCCCATCCCTGGTAACCACCATTCTAGTCTCTGTTTCTATGAGTTTGGCATTTTAGAATCTACATATAAGTAATATCATACAGTATTTGTTTTTCTTTGTCTGACTTATTTCACTTAGCATAATGCCTTCCAGGTCCATCTGTGTTGCTGCAAAAGGTAGAATTTCCTACTTTCTCATGACTGAATAATGTTCCACTGGAATATATATATATGTATATACGTATATGTATATACGTATATATATATATCCATTTATACATCTTTATCCATCGATGGACACTTAGGTTAGTTTTGTATCTTGCTATTGTGAATAATGCTACAATAAACATGGGAGTGCAGATATTTCTTTAAGATCCTGTTTTCATTTCCTTTGGACATATACCCAAAAGTGGAATTACTGGATCATATGGTAGTTCTACTTTTTTTTTTTTTTTTTTTTTTTGAGAAACCTCCATATTATTCTCCATAGTGGCTGCACCATTTTACATTCCCTTTCCACAAGGGTTCAAGGGTTCCCTTTTCTCCACATCCTCACCAACATTTATCTCTTGTCTTTTTGATGATATAAATGCCAGCTTTGTTACTTACGAATCTCGTACTCAGGGACAAATTATATTATGTCCTTGTGACTCAAGTGTCTTCTTCAAAATGCTAATATTCTTCTACCCAGTGCTTCACGAGGAGCAAAATGCAGTGAAATACTCTTAAAATGTATGTCATGCCATTATCTACATCAGACCCAGGTATGATAGTACTTGATCTCACTATTACAGACTAAATAATTTTAAAATCATTTCGAGACCTGAAATTCTTTAATTCTTCTTAGGAAGAGCTAACTTCTTCCTGTGATTCGATAGCCCTGACATAGAACCCTTCTTACTTTTTTCTTCTCGAAGTAAGCCAGAATGCATTTGTCAAGAACAGAAGGTTTTTGCAGTCATTTTAATTTCCACACAGAAACACAAAGGAAGGACTTTTCTAGTTTAATTACAATGGAGTAGACTCTCAAATCTTATACTTGTATTAGAAATATCTGTAGTGTAATTTCATTTCTAACAAAAGCAGAGAGAAGAAGGTTGGGATTATTTTTTAATGAGCTAGAATAGCAGAGGTAATGTTATATCGAACTATAGGAATTTAATTACCCCATTCCACAAATGTAGTTTTCATATAAAGGAGTCAAAAGGATTTCCAAACCTATTCTTCTGAACTGTGATATAAAAACCCAGGACACATTTAGTGGATGTAAAATGTATTACTGTACATTATGAGCCACTACAATGAATGGGAGCACAATAAGAAACATGGCATGAGATTGAACACACAGTGATTAAAGATCTCTTTGCTCCCTTAGAAATATTGTAATTTGCTTAGAGTTTCATATGCACATTTGTGGAATATTTTGGGTGGGAAATACTAAGGAAATATATACTAGGGAAAGGTTTCCCAGGAAATAGAAATGCTATCATTGAGGGGCTTACATCCAGAGTAGGTACAAGTAAGAATGCTGAGAGGAATAAATCACCCAGGGGGCCTCATCATTCTTTCCTGGGTCTGCAAGTCTGTCTTTATACTGCCGATAAAAGGTCATTCCCTGAACACTGGAGGGAGGGCTGATGTAGGGGACTTAGGGACTCCTTTACCGAAAAGTCTTTACAAAAACCTTTGTTTCTCTTCCTTATTATAAAAGTGACACACATTCATTGTGGAAAAGTTTTAAAGAATAGATACGTAAGGAAAAGAATATAAAGATCATTTGCACCATCACGGCAGCGATAACCGCTGTTAACATTTTGGTATATAGCCATCTAGTTTTTTTTGGAAAAGTCATTTTGCCAAGTCAAGTAAGAACTAAGTAAAAAGGAGTCCTGACTTTGTGAAAAGGAGTACTGAGGTGTTCATCCATTTATCAAAGACTTGTGCTGTCAGGAGAAACTTGATCTTTTATATCAGCAGAAGAAAGAATAGATTGGAAGTACTCAGGAAATATGGAGTTTATGACTTTTCATCAGTTGCCAAGTGGTTTAGTAAACATCATATGTAGCTAATAAGTTTTATTTGCTTTTCCTCTTTTTTTTGAGAAAAAAGTTAGTAGATACAACTTTTTAAACTAAAAAATTGCTTTCCGTATGTTTTTTAATCTTCAGTCTTCAAATTTTACCTTAATCTTGTCCCTAGGAGTGAGTGCTACTTTTGTCTAATTAACATTCACCCCTCCTATTGTTCTCTTCTTGAATAAGATCATAAACATCTTTCCCCACAGCACTTGACCTCAGATAATCATACCAGTAGGGAGTAAAGGGAAAACTGGGATAAAATACAGTGGGCCTTACCATATGTGACACTGTTGGCTTTCCTCGGGCCTGTACCTGTACGGACCTGCTAATGAGGCAGTATAGTGTAGTGTTTAATCCAGAGTGCAGGTGTTAGGGTCAGATAACCTGGATTCACATCCAGGCTCTATCACTTATTGGCTGGGTAACCTTGGATAAATTAATTAACCTCTCTGTGCCCTAGTTTCTTCGTTTTAAAAATGAGAATAATAATATCAAGTTTTGTAGAGCTATTGGGGATTAATGAGACAATGCATTATAAAACTGCTTAGCACAGTGCTAAGTGTTCAATAAATGCTAGCTTTGACATGATTTTACTCTTAGATATCTAGGTAGTCACATCAGTAAGATTCAAATGCAGGAGAGGCCCCTGGAGAGAATTTCTACTCTTGCGTAATTCTCTAACTTTCAACAACTCAGGTTTTCCCTTCTGAAATGCAGACTCTGCAGTTTATATTACAAAGGGGCTTTAGATGGAGACAGCATGCTACCTTGCAAAGTGAAGTATTTTAACCATAAATAATAAAGGTAAGACCTCCCCTAAAAGATGTCAAGCTTCTTCCGGAAGATGGAGGAGGCCTCCCGTGAGTTAATAGCACACCTCCTTTGAGTGAACATAAAGAAAGACAAGTTGCAGGAAACAGCTTGGGAAAATAAATGAATAAATACTGTTTGTGCCAATGAGAGCACATGAAATATGAAACCCTGACTAAAGTTTTCAAGCAGATTAGGAGTGATGCTGTTCGTTGATACATGCAACACTCCCTTAATAACTAACGAAAGCAATAAGTTTGGGGTTTCAAATCTTGGCCGCTCCGCCTCATGAGTTCAAGATTCTGAGAATTCAAGCCAGCTGTTTGCAGTTTGGCTGAACAATGGCTGCATTAATATAAAAGTATGCAAAAAGAAGCTATTGGAAGACTTCCAGAAAATGTTTGCTCTAGTTTTGATGCATTTTGGATGTGTCTCCACGTTTGTATACAGGGGTCCTATGTTGGTTTCTAATTAGCAAGGTTTAAACGTGCTCTGGACTAAAAAAAGGGGAGTACCTTAAGATGGCATACTTTAGAAACATTTAAACATTTAGCTCTCGCAAAAACTTTTTTTGGGATGTTCACCTTTTCCTCCTGGAAATATAATTAAGAAGACTTAGTTCTGCTGAGATAAAAGTCAAGGCTATAAACAGCAAGGAAAGGGGCATTGGATTCTGCTTCTTTGCCTAGGTGACCTAGTGAAGGCATGACCTTGCTGATTCCTACTAAATATCTTTTCCACAACTCTGATAGAATCAATTACGGCCCATTGTTTACTCACTCGGTAATATTTACTGAGGATCTACTATGTGTCAGGAGTTGGGAATTCAAGTGTGAAATAGGTAGATGTGGTCCTGCTTCTTGGGGACTTACAGTCTAGTGAGGGATACTGATAAGTGAGCAGAGATTTATATATAACTTGGTAAGTGCAAAGATAGGGGCACTTAGGTCAGGTTTAGGGAGCAGTATGGATAATCGAAGGTGGTTTCCTGGGGGCAGACTTTCTCAGTGGTCCAATTGGTAATTTGAAAAAAATCTTTCAATTACAGTTGACATATAATATTGTATTAGTTTCAGGTATACAACATGATGATTAGACATTTATATAACTTATAAAACGATTACCCCGATAAGTCTAGTACCCATCAGACTCAAATTGCTGTTATATATGCTTACTGATAGAGTAGGTGTTAATACTTTAGGACATTTTTGCATCTCATGGATTGAATGCATATTGGAAAGACCCTTAGATTGGGTTTTAGGAACTGTTGACCTGTAATTAAGTCTACAGTCACCTACCCAGAAGGAATTTCTGTGTAGAACCAGAGCCCTGAGACCAGATGAGTCAGCCATGAAGATAACTATGGTCTTAACCATCTTAGAGCATGGAACCTTTACCTAAGTTACAGCTTGTACACTGATGTAGTGTTTGAATCTCACAAGGACACTTGAAGACAGCCAGGACTCATATTGTTATCCCCTAACACAGACCCCGGTATCCATGGGGTGTTGTACACACACTTGGTGCCCAATAAAAATTTGACAAGGAAAGGAATCCCCATTTTATAGATGAATAAAGGGAGGCTCAGACCAGTGAAATGACTTGCCCAAGACCATACAGTAAAGGAATGGCAGAGAGTGAACTGTTAGTTTTTCCGAGTTCCGATCTGGTACACCAAAGCACTTCTCAAGAATTTCGGATGTCAGGGCAAGGTGTGACCAGGTGAGATAGCAGAGGCATGTGTTTGGTGTCCTGGATGCCAGTTACCACTCCTGAAGCAGGATTTAGGCTCTTTAAATCATGCTATCCTCTAAAGAGATGATGCATTAGTGTCCTCTGTTCTGGCTCATGTCTGTGGGGGAAATATACGTATTTAGTCTACACCTTTCTTAAATTTAAAATATAGCCTGCGTTTACACATCGGAGACTATCACATAAACATCCAGATTCCTGCTTCCCTTAAAGAACCCAGCCACTCTGGCAGTCAGACTGCCGCTACCCAAGGAGACAATTGGCTGGAGATGCGGTGGTGTCCTCATTTGATGGGGTACACGATCCTGAATTGGGAAGTGAAATTTCATCTTCAGTCACCTATCTGTCCTCCTTTACTGAGTAGGGGACTCTGCTAATTAGGGGAAGGGAGAGAGAGCAGAGGGATTGGCATTCTAGACAGTAGCAGTTCTCTTGGTAGCCAGAGCCAGAGAGTAAGTGTGGCAAAATAGCTTGTCATGAGATACCAGAGATGTTTCAGGTCATACCGCTCTTTACTGTCTCCTGAATGCTCACTATCCCTTACCGAGTTTATTTTGTGCCCATCAAATAATGCATCTATATAAAATATAAGTAGATTGTTGTCGTTTAAAGCAATGCTATATAGCATTTGGTTTTGTGCTTTGTAATAGAATGTTTTAACATAAACACGATGTATTTTATTCCCAACCCAGCCTCATTGGAGGTAGGCTAATTGCAGTGCTGTTTTCCGCCGGTAAGGCTCAGAAGACTTGCCTTCCTTTTATGACTGGCTGCTAGTGTATGCTCTTCACTGGCTCCCAACAGGCCTGTGCTGTGTTACCTGGCTGATCCAGGGGCCACAGGTGAGATTAAGGTACCTACCCCAGTGCAAGCCCTGGAGAGATGACTGTAGGCAAGCTAGCAGACCTGACGTATACCAAATTCAACCATTAAGGACATGGCATACGTCCTATGGGCCTGCCATGTTCAGTAACTGAGAACAGAGAGCGAACAGTGCAGTAAAGTACAAATAACATGGACACTGAGGGTCAGGCACAACCAATTTCTATCCAGCTTTATTAGCCTTAAACTTGCCCAGCTTAGTCAGCCTAAGTCTCAGTTTTGTCATCTATAAAATGGGGGATTTAGCATTGGCACATAGTAAGAATTCCATAAATGTACGTTATTCCTTTTTATTTTTTTTTCATTTTACAGACAAGAAGCCTAAGACCGAGAAAGGCTAAATAACTTTCCTAAGGTCCTGCAAATGACAGAGCCTGCCCTTGAATCTTGGTCATTCTCTCCAAAGGCAATGTGTTGAAATCACCACGTTGTGTTGTTTCACAGTGTCTGCCTTGTGGGGGTGTGAGCGTGATGTGAAGTACTTGGCATTGTGCGATAGTGTAGGTTTCAGTAATTGGCAGTGATTCTCATTAGAGACAGGGGAGCTCCACTGAGCTGAAATGCTATCTAGAGGTTCCATTACCTATGGACCCTCACTGTCACAGGGACCCCAATTCACAGGTAAATCTTTTCAGCCCCATTTACACATACAGATGGTAGTGTCGATTCTGAGTGTGAGAGATGATGATGGTAGTGGTGATGGTTAGTGACTAGAAAAGAAACATGACTTCATTAATAAAAGCTTAAAATCGAAGACAGCTCAGTGCAATGGAGCAGTGAGAATGGCTCTCCCCGCTAAACATACCTTTCTTGTCAGTTTTCAGACGTATAATCATCTTCCAGGATTCCTGTTCTTGCCTAGAAGGAAACAGGTGAGAAAGTGCCGGCTCTGTAGCCCTAATGTCTGGGAGGGTGTTGCTTTTCGTAACACGGGGATAAAAATAAAATGACCCTCTAAAGGCAGTGGTGACTACCCACAGCTTACTTGGGAGTCAGTAAAAATCTCATTTTTCATACCAGCATTCAAGAGCTGACCTTTAAAATCACCACATCTGGGGAGAATGTGTGATTTGATGCAGAACATTTTAGGGCATGCCAAAGGATGAACGGCTGAGAATGTGCTCATCAGTTTTCTTCTCCTTCAAGGAGTTCAGAACTGCTTAGGTTATAAAAGTCAGTTCTTGGGCACTTCTGAACCTATGGCAGTATTTCTTAAGTAGGTCTTCTGTGTGAAGTCGATTAAGCGCGTATATAAAGGGAATACTGATCCACGTACCTGGCATGAAAATGAAGTGTGTATGTGTGTGTGTGTGTGTGTGTGTGTGTGTGTCGTGTATGTGTGTGTGCATGTGTCCTCAGATTAAAGGCTTAGTCATTTCAAGGTAGCTAGTTACATAATAAGTTCATCAAAGGGCCATTTGGGAAAAGATGGAATTGCTTTAAAAGAAGAGGGAAACTGCGTAAATCGTTTGTTATGGAGATGTCGCACTGAGGCTGATGTACTACATGTAGGGTCCAAGGAATAATACCGATGCATATCAAAGCGGCTTTTGATTTGTGAAACTCAAAATACCTGCAGGTCCAGAAGGCATGAAAAAGAAGCCTATTTGTATTCATAATACCCTTTTCAAAGAGCCACAGATTATGTGGAAAACAGAATTGGATGGACGGTCATCTCACAGATTCATCTCCAGGAAAAAATGGTGTCTGTCTGATGTTGGGTGTCATCATTTGTTAAACGAAGGTCTGGGCAACGATGCCAAGAGCAATTCCTTGTAGCTGCTCATTCTGAGCAGTTTGGGCTGGGACGCTCGTCAGGGCCTGGATCTATCTCAGTCAGACTCCTCTAGACCCGACGTAGCACAGTTAGCATTTCCCCTGGCTGGTCTCCAGTTGGCTGCAACCTTCAGAAACAGCAAACTGAGAAACTTTCCCCTGATATGTTCTTTTTTTCTTTTTTTCTTTTTTTTTTTTTTTAATATTTTATTGGGGAAGGGGAACAGGACTTTATTCAGGAACAATGTGTACTTCCAGGATTTTTTTCCAAGTCAAGTTGTTGTCCTTTCAATCGTAGTTGTGGAGGGTGCAGCTCAGCTCCAGGTCCAGTTGCTGTTGTTAGTTGCAGGGGGCACAGCCCACCATTCCTTGTGGGAGTTAAACCAGCAACCTTGTGGTTGAGAGGACACGCTCCAACCAACTGAGCCTCCTGGGGCCTCACCCCTGACATGTTCTGATGAGGATCCAGGTGTCGGAATCGGTGGGTTTTCAGAGTTGCTGCTTATGGGAATGAAGAAGGCCAGAAGGCACTTAACCACAAGACGGCTGCCAATCAACCTTCATCCTCGCTCCTGAAGGCCTGTGAGGAGACGGGCTCCTTCCCCTTCCTCACCGGCTTGGAGAGCATTGGCTGTTGTTGAGAGGTCCAAGAGAGAGGTCCAGGGACAGATTTATTTCTGAAGCCATAAGTGAAACTGATCGGATGGCTCCAGTAGAGGGGTTTTCATCTTTTCAAAGCCTGTAATATTGGAAAATTTGCTGATGATAGTAGTTACTGGTCTGGAAGATTGGCACTGACCTGGTTGGCTTGGCCCACTGGAAAACTCTTCTTGCTTAACCGTTTCCTCCCTTCTTTCAATATTTGATGAGTACCTGCGACAGGTCAGGCAGGGTACTGGTGATCAGACATTAAACAACAATAACAAAAAAAGGTCCAGATTTCTTCATATGGTAGAAAAGACCCTCCGGGACCTAGCCCCTGCCTCCCTCATACTCATCTCTCAGTTCTCTTCCTCCCTATTGCCCACTCCTCAGGGAACGATTTGCAATTGTGCAGACTCAGGGAACTGTCCCTGACCTCAGGGACTTCAGAGGCTGGTGGAGGGGAGAGGCAAGAAGACTGACAAGTTTAGTATGGATACCTCAGTGCTCCCCTGGGGTGAGAAGAGGACCACCTAACCGGCAGAAAGCAGGAAGCAGGCAAAGGAGATGGGCGGTGACGAGAGCATTCCAGACAGAGGGACGGTGGTGTGCAAAGGCCTAGATGGGAAGCTGAAGAGAGCATAGTGAGTCCATGCAATTGCAAATAGTTCCCCAAGGGGTCGGCAATAGGGGGGAAGAGGACTGAGAGATGTCTGGAGGAGGCAGGGGCTAGGTCATGAAGGGTCTTTTTTGCCGTATGAAGAAATCTGGACCTTTATTCTAGGGCAGTGGTGCCAGTGAAGGTTTGTCACTGTGTTACCATATGGCCATTGTGACTGGCCCTTGAGCCCTGGGGGTGGAGTGTCTTACAGTGGGACTTGTCAGGGACTTAGGGGTGGACCAACTGCTTGGGTGGCACTGAAATTAAGTGAATGCTTGTCACTCCTCTTAATCCATGAGTGGGAAGCAGAGAATGAGGGATGTTTCTTTTAAAATAATACCATTAAAGCCCGATGTAAAAACTGGGAAATGTTAAATAATAAGTCATGTGGCCTCCTTTGAAATTGAGAATGCTCTTAGAGAAGCTGAAGAAGGGGCAATAAATCTGAAATGGCCAGAAGACACTTTAATAAAGTTATCCATTTATTCTCAAAACCAACCTTAAAGATATGGGAAATGGATTTAAGAAACACACAGAAAAGTCCTGACTGAAACAGTGCTGCTGAAAATTGCCTAGGTCGATGTATTCTTCAGTAAAAGTTGTTTCCTGCTGACACTTTTTTTCTCCTACGGATGGTCCTCTTATATTTGATGACCAATTTTCCACAAGGTTTGCCATAATGTTTCCTCAGAGCTTAGGTTTCACATTTTAATTCATTTGATGGCTGTTCTTAACCTAAGACAGTATATGCTGTTTCCACGATTCAGGTCATTGTATTCTAGCTGACAAGACGTTACTCAAATCCCAACCCTCCTCTTTTTCTCTAGTTGTTTTTGTCTGTTTTGGTTTGAGGAGAATCACCGGTAGAAGAGACAGTCTCTACTGGTTCAAGTGGAGCCTGTGACCTGGTACATTCAATAATTTGACTTATCTCTACCTCCCTATGACGTATATTTTGGGCTCCCATAAGTCACCCCCTCCGCCAACCCCTAGATGTTATTGTTTCCAGTAACTTTCCCACTTTCCGAAGCCCTGTCAAGAGTCCATTTACCCATCAAAATCCAACAGAAGCTTCAGATTCTTCATGTTCTGAGACAGCAAGCACTCTACAGTTTCACGACAGAGAGAAGTATGTGGTGGGTGGGATAAAAACCGCAGTTTTATTATTATTATTATTATTATTTTCATATTAGTCTGGTCTCCCCAGCCATATGACACCTTTCTTGAGCACAGATGCGTATCTTTAGCGACTTTTGTAATCTCAAGTAGAGCTTAGCACAGTAGAAGTCAATAAACGTAACTTAAAAACATGTATTTCGATGTTATGACTTGCCAAGAGCTATGGTGATTTTCATTTAGAGACGGGTGGTAGAGTCTAGATACCCAGGTGGAGCTACATTTGCATGAGGCATTTGGACAGTGGTAGTTGGAATATATGCAGTGACTAGACCCCAAATCTGGGAACCTGAGGCGTGGCTTCCTTTTGCCAAGGGGAGACTTCAAAGACATGGTGTGAGTGGTCTGTGGTTACAGAGCTGCTGTAGCTCTGGGACTGCAGATGACTAGTGTCTTCCAGCTCTGAGTTTCTAGCATTTCTTATACTTTTATTTTACACGGAACTAGCCCAGGGCAAAATAATGAAGCCACAACTCCCCACGTCTCCCCTTCTGCTATCTCTGGAAGCTCATCCCAGGACACTCTTCCGGTCAGGAAGCCTTGCTCTGCAAACCGAGCATTGGGGTCATCATTGCACCTAATGGGATCTGGCTTTATGTGTGACTCTTGAGAGTTTTTGTAGTTTAAATGGTCAAAGAAACAACCACAGAAATTGATGTCTGGTGGGAAGTTTCCTGTTTTGTGCCATTTGAGCGATGGCTTAAGCAAGGCAGCTTCTATTTTCACTTCTGTTTCCCAATTTTTGTTGATTTGTATTGCCTTAATATTTCTATCCCAACGCTTTCTGTTTAGCTATCAAATTTCACTCCTGTTCCAATTCTATTAATCATTTGTAATTTAATCAACATTAAGGGAAATTTGGCCAAAAGTGAGAAGATACTTGTTGCTTGTAAACTAAGTTTTGATGTAGCAAAAAGTCAAACTCTAATATCTCGGGATGTGTGGTAGAAGGGTGAGTGGAAAGGTGACCTAGAATGGTTAAACAATTAAGTGTATTCTTTCACATGCCAGCTGTTCAAACTAAGACAGAAAAATGTTATAGAAAATACGATGAAAGCAAGACGGTGAAATACAGAACGCTTTTCACGTGTTTTTATCTGCATTTTATCACAGGTACAGACATCTGATGTCAGGGCATCTTTGAACGGCATTCTTTCCTTATGGGATTGATCCTTTTGTTATGACATGAGCACCACGCAGAACAGGTGCTTGTTAGACTTGTGTGGCGCAGAGTTCTGGAGGCCCCAGCTTTAGAGGCATTGAGTCTGTATTTGCTAGATAATGAAGGGTAGTGGTGGGAAGGGCAGGAGGCATGGAGCCTGGAAGGGGGCTGGGGCCATGTGAGTGGCCGGAGGTACTTTGGGAGTTGGGGGAATAGCTCTGTATGCTCATCCTGGAAGCATTTCAGTATTTCAGCACCAGGAACTGCTGTGCCACTGTGACTGGCTGATAGTGGTCATGCACCCACAGTGCACTTGTTGCTGAGTTTGACATTAGGAAATGAGCTTGACTCCTAGCTCTCCCAGCCAGGAGTTGTGGAATCTGGGCAAATCATTTGCATGTTGAGCTGCAATTTTCCCATCTATTCAATGGAAATAATAATAGCTGCTCTGTCTCAAGTTAGTAGCAAGATAATTTTAGAGTTAGATGTATATGAACCACTTTACTAAATTGGGAAGTCTTCTGGCTAACTCTCTTTATTATCGTGATGATTTAGCATCATCATAAAATTCTGTTGTTTAGTGATAAGTTCAAATGTGGACGTGTTTAGGGTTGTTTACCCAAATATTACATTACTGTGCTTCTTGAGTTGTTAGGTCTGCTTTTGTGTGTGTTTTTCTTGTGCCCTTCTTACGGTATGGGCTTGGAAGCTACATAAGCAAACTTTGTTTGCACAGTGTACGGATAAGGATAAATAGGATCGGAGTGAGGGCCTGAAGGATTCTTTTATATGTAAAGTAAATCAAATGTAGCGTATGACTTTTTGTTATGTTTAGTACATCTTAGGGCTTTTTCAAACTCTCTTTGCTAGCTTCTTGCTTTGGGCCTGTGTCCTGGCTATGTGGATAAAGGAATTATAGATGTGGAATGATGTGTGTGAATATGTTAAAATATATACTACCAGTAAGTAGAGGTCAAATTTTTAGTGAAGGTGGTAGAGAAAATACATCCCTCATTCACTCATTCACTCCCTCAGGCATTTATTAAATGACTTGTGTAGCCCCTTTCTTGAAGAAAGGACACCTAGGCTTCCTCAGAAGTTTGTATGTATTTTTTTAATCCAGTCTAAGAATATAGCATGACTCTCAGGAAGAGGTTATAGCATTATTTCCTGGGATGCAGAGAATGGGGGAAATGGGAAGCAAAAGGACCCTTTTTTTGTAAATTTCTTTTCCATCAAGAGTTCTTAAAAAAAAAATAAGTTCATTTCTTTAACGGGAATATGTGCCCAAGCAAGAGCTTCAGGTGCCTAACACCAAACATAAGAAGGCTGTTACATGGTGTGCTTCTGTATATCACCATGGGGGACCAGTGTGTATTTTGTTGGTGTGTTCACTCTCCACGGACTTTGTTCCCGCAAGCTGTGACTACTGCCCATCTGGCTAGGCTAGAACTTTGGCAAGAGTGGTATACTACCAGTAGTGATCTGAAGATGGCAGCATTGGGCGACCTATCTCATTTTCCTCGGCACGCATTCTGTGGAGCTGGTCCTGTAGCTTATTCCATAGCAGTGTTTGAATTTCAGATTGTCACTCAGAATTTCTTCTGCTTAATGACTATATGTATGTAAATGACTCTGCTTTTATTTTGTGGAAGAGGTCAGATCTATCATTCCTGTTTTGATTTTCAGCTAATGATTCTATGCAATTATATTCAAATAAAATATTTATAAATAATTACATATAATTAGTGGTGTGCAAAATTTGGAATTCATGCATGTCAGCTTTGATGAAAAGTACCCTTCAATTTGGGAGGTGTTAGTCTCAGTATTATTATTTGTTTTTGTTTGAAAGACATTAGTGGCCAAGAATCTGCAATTCTCTTATTGGTGTTCTTATAAGGTTCAGGATTTTATTTCCCTGTTATTGTTTATTTGTTTTTTAAATAATAGGTAGGATATTTAGTTGGTAAATCTCTAGGGAATATATTATAGATTCACATCTGGAGAATCCTCTGAGTAAAACAAATGATATTTTCTTAAAAATTTCGGAAGCAATTAGTTATCCTTGAATTCTGAAGGTCTTTAAGGGGTCATCCAGTGCCTCTCTAAGCAGGCTTTGCGTTTAAAACCAGACAGAGGAAATATGCAGTTGCCCCCTCATCCCCATTAGTGATTGTGACCAGGGCACTCTGCCTTTTGAGGTCTCCACTGGTATTGAAAACAGAAAGAGAAAAATTATCCTGAGCAAGTCCGTTATTCAAGTTTTGCCTACACCTGAGGTTCAGGGGCATTTTGCCATTTCTCTTTATCTGTTAGCCACACATGGAGCTGCAAATGGAAAACTGTTTCAGAGCAAAAGGACTGATTCTCGGGGGAAAGTGGGCTGTAGAAACTGCACTGAGGCACCTTCCTTGGTTGAGGATAACAGGAAACCAAAGGGAAAGGTAGATAGGGAATGAGCAGATGGAGCTGTGTAAGGCCAGAGTTTCTGGAAGGACTCCCAGGAAAGAGATGGGGCCAGAGAGCATTCTGAGTGGAGGGAAGGAGTCTGCACACAGGGCCTCTTTCCTCTGAGGTTGCCCGTATTCTAGAAGCACACGGACTAGAGATACACTGATAGATTTAGCCTTGAATCTTTAGATGAATTAATGCAGACTTTTAAATTTTCCTTAAAATAGGATGGGATGCCAAGCTAAGTGAAGACCGTGTATATGAAGCATCAGAGTTTCTCAGAGGCTCCCTCAGCTTGTTTTGATTTAGGTTGTAACCATGATCATGCCTTGTGTACGCTGATATAGCATAAGGAAAATCAAAGATGCTCTTCACAGGCTGACCTAAATGCTCTCATGACTGGCTCCATATGTGTATTTTGGAGGCTTTAGAACATGACAGCACATTTTCCCATAAGCTCTTCTTATGCAATGTTAAGGCTTCAAGGATTTCCAGTCATGTGCTATCAATGCAATATAAATTAGAGAAATCAGCAGAAGACACACTAAGAAGATGCTGTGGGAGTCTGCTTTTCCTTTTTGAGATATCTCTTTGTCCATTTTTTGATCGTAAGGGAAAAATCATGTGTCTGTTAATCTTTTACCTAGAAACTTTAAAGTGTGACAATCAAGCTCTTTAAAATACTGAGCTCTAGATCTCTTAAATATCACCATCTAGACTGGTTCTGGGTAAATCACGTCATCTCCTTAAACTTGAGTTTTCCTTTTGGTAAAATAGGAGGCTGAACTTCCAGTCTTACTGTTGTAGGACTGTGTGATCACTTCTCTTTATTGTGTCCAGCATTCTGTAACGTTTTTTGGAAGACAGACTTGAGGGCTATATTTTAATTTTTCAAAACAGATTCATGTCTCTTATTTTGTTTTTTCTCATTAGGCCTCTGACATGGACTTCTCCCAATCTCCTGCCACCCCTGGTCCAAGTCATGTTCTAAGTCAGTCAACTCTCTTGTTTCTTGGCTGCCACTTCCTTCTGGCGGGTCTCTCTGCTTTCACTATTACCTCTCTATGGTCTATTCTTTATCCAGCACCAGCATGATTTTTTTGAAAACTAAATCAGACATGTTTGTCTCTGGCCTAAAACTTTTCAATGACTGCCCTTTTTTCTTGGAAAGACAAATATATTCCTGCCTCAGGGCCTTTGCACATCCTCTGCTGGGAACGCTCTTTCCCCTAGGTCTTCAAGCAGATTGTAGCTTAAATATTACTCCCTCAGAGAGATCTTCCCTGACCTCTCCATCTAAAATAGCCATGTATTCTGCTTAATATTACCATTACATGGTTTTATTGTTTGTATAGCATATTTGACTTGAAGTTATCCTGCGTATTGATTTTTGTTGTTATTATTGCCTGTCTCATCTCAGTATAGTACGTATACTTTCTGGGATCGGGGACTTGTTCATTGTATATCCTTATCAACTAAGGCATAGTCTGGCATACGTGTATAACAGGTGCTCAAGGAGTGTTTGTAGAATAAAGGAATGAATGAGTGGATGTCATGGGCAGGAAAACCACATGCTAGAGAGGTTGTGGTCACATAACTAATTACAAACAGCTCATGCCTTCTTATGTGTTTCTTTCCTCCAGGTCATGCTGCCAGACAACAAGCCTAACTTAGAGATAGTTCTATCGTTCACTATTTATTTATTCACCAAATATGTATGGAGCTCTTATTATGTTTCAGACATTATTCTATATAGTGGTTCTCAAGCAGGAGTGATGTTGCTCCCCTGGGAACATTTTTCAATGTCTAGTGACATTTTTGGTTGTTAAAACTGGTCTGGGGCGCTCTATTGGCGTCTAGTAAGTAGAGGCCAGGAATGCTGCTAAACATTCCAAAACGTACAGGACAGCCCCCCGACAGAGAATTGGTCAGCCTAAAATGTCAGTAGTACTGAGCTTGGGAAGCCCTGCTCCAGATGAACAGACAGATACCTGCTCTCATGGAGTTTACAGTGTAGAGGGGGAAAACAGATGACAAACAGTACATACCACACAGAAAGAAATGGAAAACCGTGTCAAAAGAGTGGTGTAATGGAAAAAGCAAGAAAAGTCAGAACAGAGTAAGGAATTCTGGTGGGCACAGGGTGATGGGGGTGGGAAGGGCTGTAATTTTAGTTTCCTTGGGAGGTGAACTAGGAAAGGAAATTTTTCCTCTGGAGGTTCAACTCCACGACCTGGATTGGCCCGGGGGATTGGCCCGCTCAAGGTCAGATCATCTTCACACAGTGAAAAAATACAAAACCCTCCTGAACCAAGGGGTATCTTAATCTCCAAATAAAAATAGAGTCAACTGCCACGGGCTAGAAATAAGTACTATTTTCTGCCTTTTCAGGAGTGTTCAAATTCTCTTCCTCAACACCTTCAGGACTCTATCATCACTAATACAGGGGAGTGTTAATTTGATGCAAGTTTTATTGCTCATTGTCAGTTTCTCACTTTTCACTCAGAGCAAAATGGTGTGATTTCAGCCTCTCTCAAGAGCATTGTGAGTTTTTTGTTTTTGGTGATACAAAGGTTTCTGTCTGTCTAGGTTGGTTTCCTAAACTCAACAGAAATCAGTGTAGACTTTAGTATCTTGGGAAAGCTGTAGTCGTTGATGCTGATAAAACTCAAGTCAGTGAAATGGTTCTTACTATATATATTTATCTATATGTATATACACACATACATTGTATATGTATGTGCATGTGTACACATAGATAGACATTTAAGATCTCGCTAAAAGTATAATATTGAAATTGTGGTTTTGGTAGTTTGATAGGCATGTACTTGCTTTCTTAGTCTCTCTCTTGTTTCTTTACCAAGCATTGGCACCTAGTAGGCATGCAACAAATATTTATTAAGTGAATAAACAAACTGCAAAAATCAGTTTGGGATTATTAGGTTGCAAGTTACTTTTTCACATTGCATGAACTTATTTATGTCACTGAACTACAGCTTGGTAAATATTGTAGCATATTCTTATGGCATTATCTCTGTGACATATTCATTCATTTCTAAATTGGCATTTTACTATTTTTAAAATTATTGCAGGGGATATGAAATTATTGCAGGGGATATGCAGGGGATATGACTCATGGGATTTCTGAATCTAAGAAGCGTCAGACTTTTAATAGTTAATAACTTTTCTGTATGCCTTTAACCTAGGGAGGGACTATTAAGCAAGAAAATAGATTTTTCTTTATTAAATATTTAAATAAATATTTTTGATTCGAATGTATTTAAATTGACATTGTTGAAGAAATTATGCACAGTGCACCATTTTACTTTGGGTGCCATTTTATTCTATGGAAGAATTTGTTGACCAGTTCACTGGATGTCTGTTGATTCTTTCTTTATTTTTTTTTTCAGTGCTATTTCTTCACAATTGAGTTTGGCCTTTGCAAGCAAGAAGGGCAGCTGCGAGCATATGGAGCAGGACTACTTTCCTCCATTGGAGAATTAAAGGTATGAAGCTGTGAATGAAAGTATCCTTCCCAAGCAAACTGGTTCAAGGTCATGAAAATATTGATTTGTTTGTCTGTGCATTTCTACTTGCAGATAGTCCATAAATATTTAACACAGAGTATTTGGCACCTCAGTGTGGGTGCTGACCTAACTTTTTGCACTTCTGAAAATGGGTCATACCTTTCTGGGTTTGTGGTGTGACTCAAATGGATGAGCAGCCATGTGCACAGTCAACAGGAATGACAAATGTATGCTCAAATGTTGGCTAACAAATGACTGTCCTAAATTTAGTGCTGAGAAGTGGACAATGAGCTAACAGTGATCCTACTGATTAAATTTCCTTGTAAGGCTGGCTATGGCTCCCATGGACTCCCCGGCATTTATTTCTTAGAGAGAAATTTGAGATGATTTTAACTTCTTCAAAATTAATTTGTGTTAAAACATTTGTGGACATACACAATTTGGGAAAAAGAAACCCAAATAAACAGATGATCTGAGAGGTATCTATTATGTGTAGTAATGCTTAAGGAATGCTATCTTTTACCTTAAAATACTGTAAAATGATCATTTATTCAGAAGGGGCCTGGGGCATCTGATAATTTAAATACTCTGGTCACTTAAGAATTACTATCTGCACCAAGTTTTGTACAGCAAGTTTTGATGAATTTAGAATGTGATGTGATATATAATCTGGAAATGGTTCTGAAAATTTAATCTTTCTTTGATTATTTAGATTAAGATCAGGATTATGGACTATCTTAAGGTTTTTATTTAGAGTATTGATTATCGTTATATTGTTGGGAAATATATGGCAATTAGAACTTTTTGGCTATTTCTATTCTTGAAAGATGTAATTTGACTGTAATTTTATAAAGTCCTCTCACTTGATGACTTCATTCATTCATTCCCCAAACATTTGGTTGAGCACCTTCTATTTGCCATTTACTGTGCCAGTCACTGGGGGATACAAATACAAATAATAATGATGAAGAATAAGAATAAGAAACAAATAACAGCTACTTCAATGGACATTTAAAGAAACCTTACTATTTTTAGGTGCTTTAGACATATAAACCCACTTAATTCTCCTAACAACCCAATGAGATATACAATATTATCATCACCGATGAGAAAAACTGAGGACAATAAAGAATCTGCCCAAAGTCATACAGCTGGAGCTTTTTAGTCCAGGCAGTCTAGCCTCCAGAATCCAAGCCTTTAACCAGTAGGCTACACGTCCTGGGATCCCTGTGACTAAGGAGTTTACATTCTAATGCAAAAGATAACCAATCAGATAAAACAAAGTGTAGCAAATGTGTCTCGCAGGTATTAGGCCATCCCTGGCAAGGCTTCCTGATTAGAGCCTGCTGCCCAAGCTGATTTAAAAAAATTTTTTTTTATTGGGGAATATTGGGGTGCAGTGTGTTTCTCCAGGGCCCATCAGCTCCAAGTGGTTGTCCTTCAATCTAGTTGTGGAGGGCGCAGCTCAGCTCCAAGTCCAGTTGCCGTTTTCATAGCCGGAGTGCTAACCATTACACAATGGAACCGAGTTGCCGTTTTCAATCTTTAGTTGCAGGGGGCACAGCCCACCATCCCATGTGGGAGTTGAACCAGCAACCTTGTTGTTAAGAGGTCACTCTCTAACCAACTGAGCCATCCAGCTGCCCCTCGGGCAGCTCAGCGGCAGCTCGTTGTCTTCAATCTATGTAATTGTGGAGGGCACAGCTCACTGGCTCATGTGGGAATTGAACTGTCAACCCTGGCGTTCAGAGCTTGCGCTCTAACCAACTGAGCGATCCGGCCGACCCCCAAGCTGATTCTTGATGAATGGAAAGGGTGAATGGGTAGAGGATGAGATACCCAGATCAGTCATTGGGCAGCAGTGTGTGTACTCTCGTCAAAGTCTGGCCCATTTAGGGAGCTGCCTGAGATTAGGCATGGCTGGAATAGATGATAATATTTAACATTTTTAACGTAACAAAAGCCTGATGTAATGTGGTAAGAATTGTTTTACTAAATTCTCAACAAAATAATCCATTTGGAGTTAATCTCAGCTCAGTGACCAGAATCCACAGCAATAGCCTGATGTCATGTCCCTGAAAGACCTCTCCCTTCTATAGCGTGATTCTTGCTTTCCCCGAAAAAAGAATTAGCCAGAAAATGATGTAGCTCTTGAGCTACATCTATTTACATTCTCCTCAGAGGGTTCATAAATTACGCCAGAAACAAAAGAAACGTATCTCATTGCCCCAACTTTCGTCAGGGCCCTCTGATCTGGTTAATGAGGCATGTGTAGGCAGCACTGGGGTGAATCTGTTATTTTTGTTCCTATGGGTGCGGACAGAATCGTCTGGAAATGGAAATCAGCCAGAAATATGTACACTGAAGGGCATTGTCTGCCGTGAATCTTCTTGTTCTGGTCCATCACCTCTGGTCATTAGCCTTCCATTCTCAAATTTCAGCACTCCAACATCCCTATGATTGCTACTTTGGACCATTTTTACAATTCAGAAATTCTTTCCATAAGAAATATTTTTTGATTGTTCACAGAGAATACATAACATGATGTAAATGCTTTCTGTAGCACCCCTTCTTTCATCCCATCCCATGGCCTGCTCTGCGTAGGTTTCAGAGCCCGCTCACATCACTTCTGAACACTTCTGTCTAACTTTTATTTGAATAAACAAATGACAGTCCTGGACCCAGGTAGGAATAACTTTATTAATAGTGTTATAACAATTCCAGTCTAAACACACAATTTTGAATGCAATTAACCTTGCCGCAAAATATTTTTTGCTCTTCCAACTGCAGCCCAAATGTAGGCCCCAGATAAGTTGTTGGAGGTTTTGGTGTAGTCTTTATAACTTTTACCTGAATATCCACAATTCACCTCTTCTTGAACAGAACCCATTTTAAAATTTGTGCTTTATGAGGCTGGATTTTCCTGAGTGTACATGTTGTACTTCAGAGCTGACCTAGTACTTCCAAGTGGTATATCTATAGTTTATAGGGTAACTTTCATTATTCCAATCTATTTTTTTATTTTTTTACAGCATGCTTCTTTTTTTGGACAACTTTTTGACAAAGCTTATTTTTATCTTGAAGACAGAAACACAAAATATGGAAAAGCTTGTAAAAGCTAACATAAATTTGATAACCAAAAAGATTATTTAAAAAGAAAAAAATTTCAGCAATGGTTGCTTTGTCTTTTGTTCTATTTATCTGTTCTGTCATGAACTTTCAGGAATTCCAAAAGTGTGTTTGGGTAGGGCCTTTTCATATCTTCATCATATGGAGAGAAGTTAATAATGAGCTAAGTGGTCTGGAAAACTGACTTTTAAAAAAGGTTGAAAATAGGATAATTGACTGCCATTCACCCACAGTCTGTCTAGCACGCGTCTTTCCTTTCACACTTTTTCTTTCTACCAGAGTTGGCCTAACTATTTAAGTCTCTCATTTAAAAATTTTATCATTCATTGATTCATTGATTGATTGATTGATTCATTCATTTTATTCAAAAAACCCCAAATTGAAGGTCTTGGATTTCAAGGAAGTTGGAATCTTTAATGAGGAAGTTCTAAGAAAGTGATTTATATGGATTTTTGTTGAATCCAATCCTCTTGCAGAAGCAACAGTGAAGCTTGTTTATATTACGTGGCAAGCAAATGATTTCTAATCGAATTGGCTGAGTCTTATTTGAAAAACAATCTATCACAAAAGCAACAGGCAATTCCTCCTTCTTTTTCATGGGTATTGGTAAAGTCTAGTTTTTCATTTCCTTAAGGGTAAACATTGTTTATTTATTTATTTTTTATTTTTTATTTTTTTTAAGGGTAAACATTATTTTTTTTGTAAATGGCCTTAGCACAGACCCCATCGTAGTCGCTGGAATATTATGTATAAATACGTCTGTTCTACTTTTCAGGTTTGATGAAGCCGATGGTTCAAAAAAAATTATTATTATTTTTTGGCTTTAGTTTTAGGGTATCCTTGCACAGTGAATTTATTGTACAGTTCTTTTATAGCTATTAATCAGCATTCACAGAACAGGTTTATATTTATTACAGTCATTTGTATTTACTATCACTTGCAGCAACTTAGTGAGGTGGTCAGAACTACTGCTTGGCCATAGAGAAGAGACTCTAGACACTGTAGGTTCTCTGAGGATGTCTGGTATATCAGCAGCATGGCTAGAGTTAGGACTCACTGCTCCTGAGCTCCCACACCTTTACCCTGTTCAGCTAGCTCACGCCTCCCTTCCTCCTCTCTTTTCCTTTCCATCACTCTTAGTAATGACTGAGCAAATGCTGGAGCATTGGGAGCTGGAAACAGGTCTTCAGTCTTCATGAAAGATTGCTTGAATAGCTAGGTGGTTTCCTCGTCCCTGCAGCTTATTCAAACTGATGAAACTTTCAATATCACTGATTTAGAAAAAAAAGTACGGTGCCATCATCACCCAGTTTGGCAATAGGGATGTCAATGCCACTTTGTGTTTGGTTAGCAGGAGGAACATTTGAGGGAGACTTAAAAAATATTATATACATATGAGACCAGACAATTAAGTTCGCGAATTTTCTACCATGTAAGTGCATAATACATACATACATACATACATACATACATACATACATATGTATGTGTGTATGCAAATGTACATATTTGTTGTTCTGACTTGGGAAACGATAATTGCACTGTGAGTGTAGGGCTGTTTGCAAATTTTTATTCAGAATCTAGGGCCCAAATTACCTATAATCTTGACTTCACACCTGAGTTTTTCCCCAACTTTAACCAGTCCTCATATAGGTTCACAGGGTTTGAATCTAGAATAGTTGAGATAATAATTCAGTGTCATTGCAGAGGCAGGTGGCTGGGAGAAGAAGGAAGATTTTAAACTGGGTGAAACAAGGGCAGGCACTGTTGTAGAGTAGGACCTGGAAGCCTGATAGCTAGGGCCATGTTTATTTACTTGTGGGTTCTAGACCCCTGGGGGATAGGAGCTGCACCAGTGGTGGAAGCTGTGACTGAATGCATATGTACACCAAGCATCATCCTGAGACTATATTAGCAATGATAAATAAATATATTGAGCATTTCTTATGTGCCAAGTACTTTGCATGCATTACTTACTACAGCCCTGGGTTACAGATACTATTATTATTTTCATATTTCCACATTAATAGTTCCAATTTTCAGATGAATACTGGAGCAGGCTTACAGAGGTGGAATAACTTCCCCAAAGTCATATAGGAACTTTAAGTAACAATTGGATTCTGGCAAATTTTTGATGTTGAAAAGAGACTTTTTAATTTAAAAGGCTAGCATGGCAAGTAAGTCTTAATTTGTGCACTAAAACCAATTAGTTAGTAATTGAGAAGTTATTGGGTCTTCTGTTAGTAATTGGGTCTTCTCTGTTGGGAAGACCGTACCCGGGCCCAATGGGAAAGGCTGTTATGGTCAATTAATGCTGGCTGGTATGGAGGGAGAATGGGGGTGTGAGTGAAGGCCCTGTTAAAATTGTATTGCAAGAAGAGCTTTAGAATTGACCAATTCTAATTGGTCAATGGAGGTCAATCTTTTCAGTTTATCGAAGAGGAAACTGTGTCTCAATCTGGGGATTTTTCACGTACGCGTGTGTGATATCACACCTCTGGGAAAGCTACGTTTTGAACCCAGGTCTCCTGGCTCCCACTCTTCCGCCCTTCTCTTTAGCATTATGGATAAATCTAGTACAGTCTTTTGAGCTAAGAGAAGGTGATTCTCTAGCATTCCTGTACTTTAAAAATGGCTTGAGAGTAATAGACCATCAGCCAGATCCTGTCAGCATTATAAAGCCTCTGTCTGCAGAAAGTTGGATTAATTCTTGCAGACGTCAGCATACCTGAACAACACTTCAGGAAGGATTCACCACGGAGTTCCCTGGGGACATTAAGCAGTTTGGCTTGATGTTTAGAGAATCCATTCTGGATTCTCTAGAGTAGAGGGCGTAAGAGCTGCTTTCCCAAACCCAGCAACTTAGAGAGAGACATGGATTGTGGTTGAGGAGCAAACTCAGTAGGACTTCACTCCAGTGAGCAATGGATTTTGGAATCAATGGAGACATGGATGCTTTTTATATCCCTTGGGCCACACTCTAGTATTCAGAAACAGGGGACCTCATGGGCTGCATGGATGTTCCTGGCAGTCCTCACACAGGACAGATCCCTGTCAGGTAAATGAGACCATTTATAGGTGTGATCACCACTTTATTTGTTCACCTCACTCACTGGCTGCTTCCTAAACTCCAGGCTCTTGTTATTCTCCAGGCCAATCCTTGGGTACCATTATCATCCCTATACTCATAACAGCCAAGGAGCAGCACTGGTCCCACACTCCATGGATGGAGAGGTCCCCAGTAAGGACCTCTCAGGCTCCTGAGGATAGACTGCATTTTTGAGAGCTTAGAACAGTTTTTCCTTTGAATATTACATGCAACAAATGTGATAGGCATTGCTTAATGGTCTTTGCCTCAAATTATGTGTTGCAAATCCACTGACTTTTCTTGAAGTCTGGGGCAGACTACCCTGTCCTCTGGGATTTTTCTTGGTCTACTCTCATCCCCTTTGCCAGTGAAAATGATGACACAAGCTCATCTGAGTATCCAGTGGCGTCATATTACATGATAAAATTTTTAAAAACTACACGGATTCCAGTCTCTGTTATTGCATCCACACATTCTGGAGGCGTCCTCTACACATAATGACTGCTAAGGTTGCTAATTTCCCATCAAAGCATTGCAGACCCTAGCAGATGAGCTTCACCCTCTTCTTGTATTTCTCCTTGATCCAGTGAAAAGTCTCTGGCTCAGCAGGAATGCCCCAGGGGAGCGGTGGTTTAAATGTTCTTACAGCCTGTTCTGCTTTGACTCTGTCCATGCTCCTGAATGTGGAACTGAGAGAATAGAAACACCAAGGACACTGAGTCACTCACATTCCTTTCTTTCACATGTCCTGAGGAATAAATGCACAATAAGAGCAACATACTAAAGTAAAATGCTCCGAGAGTATATGGCTGCGAAGAAAGCAACTTCTGATTCTGAAACCTGTGGTGAATCAACAGGAGGTCTATTCTTTATAGAGGAGCAACAGCTCTTACAAAAGGACAGTTTGTTTCTTGAAACTGAAGTTGTTTTAAAAATGTGGTCAGAATTATTAGTCATGTGGAACCAAAATGCCCTGATGTTCGCTGCACTGCATTGAATCTACCACAAATGCATTTGGAGGTGTAGTGACCTTCTGCTTATTATCAAGTATTTTGTGCGTCAAAAAAAAAAAATTAGTTCAGTCTGAGAGGCTCCCTGATTCATATATGCATTGATGTAGACAGTGGAAATTGTGAGAAAGCAAATCACGCATAGGGTAGGGCCATGTGCCCTTTCTCTTGTACGTCAGTCCTTTGGTTCACAAATGTATTTTGAAACTTAGGGAAACACACCCTTCTTCATGAAAGGCTGCAAATCAATCCATGTCTTTTGAAATTGTTGGGAGAATGCACCAAGACACTTGGCCAAGGTTAGGAGTTGTAGTGGATCTACCTAATAGAAACAAACAGAGAAGCAGCCAAAATGAGGAAACAAAGAAATACATCCCAAATGAAAGAACAGGAGAAAACTCCAGAAAAAGAAGTAAATGAAATGGAGGCAAGCAACCTATCAGAGACAGAGTTCAAAACACTGTTTAAAAGGATGCTCAAGGAACTTAGCAAGAACTTCAAAAAAGAAATAACAAGCATAAGAAAGGACATACAATCATAAAAAGGAACCAGGAGAGAAGAATACAATAACTAAAATGAAGAATGACTAGAAGGAATCATGAGCAGACTAGAAGAAGCAGAGGATCAACTCAGTGATTTGGAAGACAAGGTAGCAAAAAACACCCAATCATAACAGCAAAAATAAAAATGAATAATAAAAAAAAATGAGGATAGTTTAAGAGACCTCTGGGACAACATCAACTGTATCAACATTCACATCATTTGCTGTCTATGAGAAACTCACTTCAGATTGAAAGACACACACAGACCAAAAGTAAAGGTATGGAAAAAGATATTTCATGGAAATAGAAACAAACAAACAAAAATCTGGAGTAGCAGTACTTATACCATACAAAATACACTATAAAACAAAAGCTATAATCCCACTTCTGGGTATTTATCCAAAGAAACCCAAAATGCTACTTCGAGGGTACCTAGCATCCATATGTTCATTGCAGCATTACTTACGAGATATGGAGGCAGCCTGGGTGTCTGTCGATGGATGAATGGATAAAGAGGAGGTGATACATATAGACAATGGAATATCACTCGGTCATGGAAGGGAATGGGTTCTTGCCATCTGTAGCTGCATGGATGGCCCTGGAGGGTGTTGTGCTGAGTGGAGTATGTCAGACAGAGAAGGACAGATGCAATGTGGTTTTGCTTATATGTGGAATCTGAAGAACAAAATAAACAAGCACAACAGAAACAAACTCATAGAGACAGAGAACATTTCGATGGTTGCCATCTGGGAGGGGGCTTGGAGGTGGGTAAAAAGAGGAAGGGATGAAGAAGTAAAAATTGGTCATGGGATGTAAAGCATAAGGAATATAGTCAATAAAATGGTAACAACTGTGTATGGTGTCAGATGGGTACTAGATTTATTGGGGTGATAGATGGAAGAGGAGTTGGTGGACAGGGTGAAGGGATTAAGAAGTGCAAATTGGTAGTTACAAAATAGTCATGGAGATGTAAAGCAAAGGGAATATAATCAATGACATGGTAATAACTATGTATAGCGCCAGGTGGGTACTAAACTAGTCAGGGGGATCACTTCTTAAATTATATAAAGGTCTAAACACTATGGCTGTACACCTGAAATTAATATAAATTAATATTGAATGTCAACTGTAATTGAAAAATTTAAAAAGGGGGGAAAAGGCAAAAGGGAACGAGAGGTCCAAATTTCCAGGTATCAAAAAAATAAGTCATGGGGATGTAAAGTACAGCATATGGAATATAGTCAATAATATTGTGATAGCATGGTACAGTGTCAGATGGTTGCTGTACTTATCATGGTGATTGCTTCTTTTTTTTTTTTTAATGATGGGAATATTCATTTGCTGGGCTTCATACAGATTTCAGTGTGGAACAAGCAAGACTACTTGCATTTTTGTTATAAATAATAGAGGAATACATTTTTATAGTTGAAAATGTTATTGTACAGAAACTGTCTTCATTTTCATACATCTGAAATCCCACCACTTTCCCTAGAAGTAACCTCAGAAAGATGTCTGTATGTACCTGTCTTGATATCGTTCTATTCATTCTTTAGGTATATAAATGTTGGAGAATTATGGTGTACGCCTGAACCTAATATGATATTGTATGTTAGCTCTATTTAAATAAAAATCTTAAAAAGAAAAAAAAAAACCACTTAGCCCAAACCTCTCTGAGGAAATGGAGGCACAGGGAGGTGAAGTGATTTGCTAGGGTCGTCTAGTCAGACAGCAGCGACTCCTGGACTAGAGCCCAAGCTTTCGAATGTCCAGTTCAGGGCTGCTTCTGCTACCCCTTTTCTCTCTCTCCCCCAACTAATTTACCCTTTAAATTAAGAAAGAGACAGAATCTAGCAGAGCATTGATCAAAATATAGTTCACAACCACTTATGTCTGAGTCACCTTGGATGCCTTTACAATCCAGACCTACCAAATAAAATTGAGGCCGGGGTACCTGCAATTTCTTCACGAGCTCCTTAGTGATTCTTGTGTGCATTCCATTGAGAACCATGGATCTACAAGTAGGCAGGGAACATGTGGCAGGAAATGACCAGTAACTTTTGGCGTGACTGAATTTATCCTGAGAATCCAATCGTTCATTGTTCCTTGCTATTTTTCTGGTCAGTCCTGCAGAGAGTTGAATGGAGCTACTGATTGTTCAAAGAGTAATTACACTGGCTTTCCTATTTTTCTAATGCCTGCTCTTGGCATAACTATAACTATTAATACTAGCTCTTTTTTTCCAACCTGGAAATATTTATCTGCTGTATACTGCTCTGCTGTACTTGGTGGAAGGTAAATGAATGCTTTGCAAATATCCTCAAATACAGGCCCACTCCAGACTATTGATACATAGCACTTGGCCTCAAAATGTCTCTCAATGAGTCCGCAAGTAGTTTAGTCAGAGTCCCAATTACCTCTCCACATAGGTAATTATTACTTCTGCCATTTAAGTGAAATTTCAGTACATTGCTTATGGCAATAAATTTAGGACTGTATTAATACTCTCCCTGCTTCTATTCATGGCATAGATTAAAAATTCCAATTCTTTTGGGATATAACTTTGAATTATTTGTTCTTCAGTATGAATTGGGCTGATAATAAACTAAAAAAGAAAATACCATAATCTCATTTTTCTCCTCAGAGCCTAACAGACTTAAAAAAACAGACCCAAAACCCTAGCACTTAATTTACTGCACATATGGGAGAGTTCCATATTTCATAGCAGAGTAGTAACTGAGCAGTTCTGTAAACTTACTGAGCTATGTTGTAGAAATGTGACATCATGGCACTTTGGAAGTCTTACTACGGAGTTTAACGAGTTTTGTGGTATATTTTACAGCATGCTCTTTCTGACAAAGCATGTGTGAAAGCCTTTGACCCGAAGACAACTTGCTTACAGGAATGCCTTATCACTACCTTCCAGGAAGCCTACTTTGTTTCAGAAAGTTTTGAAGAAGCCAAAGAAAAGATGAGGTAAACTTGTTTTTCTCCCATCTGGAGAAAATGACTTCTTATTTTTCTGGCTCTGTTTCTTTCTTCTAGCTATCTCTGGTACCAACGAGGGTCCATCGCATATCCTCCTATTTCTGTTTATTTTGCAGGGACTTTGCAAAGTCAATTACCCGTCCCTTCTCAGTATACTTCAATCCCTACACACAGAGTATTGAAATTCTGAAAGACACCAGAAGTATTGAAAATGTGGTGCAGGATCTCCGCAGCGATTTGAACACAGTGTGTGATGCCTTGAACAAAATGAACCAATATCTGGGGATTTGATGCCTGGCCCAGTGTTATCGCCAGCATGATTCTTTTGGGGCTTAGCAGTCAATGTCATATAACACCAATAGCTTTCTGTGTCATGGCTTCCCTAGTCAGCATGCACTTATGTATATCTCTACCTACTTGTAACTTACCGTGTTAATGTGTGAAACACCATAAAGAACCCGGTGACAGGTAACCAATCACTGTATGAAAAAACTGTAATATGTTTAAATGTCTTAAACTGATTTGACATTCTTGCTTAGTGCTTTTAACCAAACTGCATCTATTTAAAAATTGTAGCAAATAGATCTCTTATGAATCTAGCTTATGACCTTATCTTTCTCAGATCTGAGCCTTTCCTCTGCGTTCATTAGATAAAATGAAAATAGCAGTGAAAGTGTTTCTATTTTTTATAGTATCAGTGCTTTCACAGCATTATTTGAGATAAATCGAGAATCGTATGAATTTCCTGTTACATTAAAAAAGATTCAATATGCTGTTTCAAAAATTGTTGAGGTAACACACTAGTTGTGATTTTTTAGGTTGAATACTTATACAATGTAAGAAAAGAGATCTTTTTATAAATGGAATATATAGGTTGCACTAACGTTGTAGAAACTGAGTTGTGGCATGCTTCCCAAAGTATTTTGGAAGGAAGTACTTCCAGAAAGGACTTTAGGAAAGATGAAACTGTGAGGAATAAATCTTGGGACTGTTAATTTTATCCTGGAATAGAGTGAATTATCATGCTCAGGTGTTTAACCCATTTCTCTTAGAGGACAATGAAATCATAGAACTTTGCTTTTAAAGATGTAGAAATTGAGCTTCAGAGGAGTTAAGTGATTTGCCCAAAGTAGCACAGTTAGTTGTGAACCAACATTTATAGCCCATTGCATATTGCTTTTAGATTGCTAAGAAGCTTAACTTGATATATGTATTTATGTGTAGCCAGAGAAGGGAAATTAATGCTTATCAAAACTAATGTTTGTCACTAAATAGAACTTGGTTTGTGATTAAGGCTTGCCAACAGCACAGATGTTTCTTCTCACAGGCCTAAACCAAGCTGGATCTCAGTGAGTCTGTCCATTTACCCAAAGTTCGGGCAAATTTGGGCAAATGAAAGTGATACATCTCAAATCTCTGGTCATACTTTCCATAAAAGGTATAATCAGGTGATTAAGTGAAAAAAATAAAAAACTGCTGAATAAATGAATGAATTTTATCTTCTGATTTCCTTAACAAACAATACTGTTCCCCTTATTCTGCTTTGGTGGTACAGGGTCCTGGGCAGAGGCAAGAGGAGACAAGAAAAAGTAGAGAAGGAAAAGATGACGAAATGACTTTTAAATTAGTAATTCTAAAATATCTACTGAAGCAATTTCTAAGGATGTTATTTTAATAAGAAATTACATAACATTTCAAACTAATTCATACTCTTATATAGGCACATGATGAGTCAGAAATATTTGGACTAAATATATTAAGGAAGAATACAGAGAAAGGGTTAAAACACTGATCAAAGAGGGAAAATTAAAATGAAAAATCAGAGGTTTGAATAATGGTTATGTTAACTATCAGGGATCTTTTATTTCTGTAGGATTCTCAGAACAACTGAAGTTTTGAGAAAGGATTTGGTGGATAGAATGTGAGAGTCATGCAATTTAAACACTATTCTAGGTGAAAGAGATAGGGGCTTGAAAAATTATTGGTGGTAGAGAAATTATGAATAAGCTGAACCAAATTAAAAGGATCTAAAATGATCAAGTAGTAGTATTTGCAGTAGTTTTATTGATCTACAAATACATAGTTTCTTACATTTTGCTTTGCTAGATCTCGATAGTCCTGTGTAATTATTTACTTATAAATATTAATCCAGAAAAGGAATCCAGAAATTTCTAGAACTAGTTGCTGAATTTTCTCAGAGGAGAAAATTAGTTAAGAAACTCTTAATGTCTGCCTTCTGTGTTGTTTCCATAATTTGGTGTTGGTTTAGACACCATTACAAAAACCCATGAGTAGCTAATAAGCTTTTCCCTCCTAGATGACAAAAGGGAGCCTCTTAAGTTAAATGTATTGCAGGAAGAATTATATTTAATTCTAAACAAATTCCCTCAATAAAAATAACATTCCAGCTGTCTTCTGATTGGCTTATAGTGGAATCTTCAGTTTTCTAACATGTGAAAAATTTATGTTGTTTAAAAAATATTAGAGTTGCAAAGTGAATAGGCTTTCCCACAGAGCTTATATAGGTATCATACAAGGAGGAGGAATTACTGTACTTGATTCATTTTAGATTTGTTCTCCATCCAGAATAGCAGTTACCATGGTTTTCACTGTGTGAAACAATGGGATCTTGGTTTCCATTTGTTGTGAGCGTTTCACATGTAAATGCCATTACAACTAATGGTGGGAAAAATCCTATAAAAGTTAACAGCCATCATAAGAAAAGTGTTGGCACAAGAAGTCCTCGAATGAAAACAGTACAACAAAATAATCACAGGCAGTTTTTTGTCATCTCTGATACCTGCTTAGTGTAACCATTCATCTCAATTATGCCTCATGACTCAAAGCTAAATTAAATAGATCCAAGGGCAATTACAAATTTAAAGACACTTGCTCACTGTCATCTCACTATGAATCACTACTTTATTTTCACTTTGCTGCTGACTTTAGTAATCAGCTAATCAGAAATCAACCCAAGGTTCCTAGCAAGACCAGGTTTCATACGTATCACACTGACAAAGACTGCCAGCCTCTGATTAGTCCAGTTTCCTTCTCGAAGCATTTTTGTCTGTTGTGAGTTAGGATCAGGTATCCAGTGTATTCTTGGATAATCAGTTGATTTGGCATTGTAGGAGCATAATAGATTGTTCATAAGTTTATCTTTTAAGAGTAGGGAACTTTGACCTAAGTTGGTTTAAATTTTATTTTTTTAATTTTATTATTATTATTTTTTTTACTTTAGCACTGAGGGTTGTGAAACTTGATTTCTGGCTTAGTATTTATTTATTGTGTAATTTAGAAATGATATTTTATGGGGATGATATATCTGTGCTTATCTTGCTTGCACATAGTAAATGGGCCTGAGCCTAATGAATGTAAAGCATTGCAACATTTACTAACATGAAAAGTCTAAAATGAAAAACAGTGTGCTTTAACGTGGAAGCAAATAGAAACACAAAGTTTCATTTTCAAATGGAGTCATGGCTCACATCATCTCATTTTCTTCCTTCGAGGAGGAAAACATTAACACAAGATGTAGTTGTCCTCCAATTCATTTGATCTAATTTTCAACTTGTAGAGAATCAAGCGCTGATGCTTACTCTCATAAACCTTGTCTTACTTATAATGAAAAAGAAGGCAGCCCAGAGTTTCCATGTGTCTGTTTTTTCCCCCCTTCCTTTTCAGTTTCCAAGACATTGTCTTCTTTTGGGAAATGATCTTTATGCAGATTGCCATACTTTGGGAAGAGTCAAGGGAATACTTGATTAAGTGGGGTACTGCTTCTTCTAATACAAGATTTACATGTATTCAAAATAAACCAGTTCTGGAACATGAAATGGTGACGTTTACATAATGTGACTCAAGGTCACAAACATTTATTCAGTGAGTTAGACCATAGCAGGGACTGTATCAGGCAATATTCTAGACACTGACGGTATAGTGGGGAATCAGATAGGAAGTTTATGCCCACTCAGAAGTTATAGTCTAGTGGAGAGATACAGGCAACAAATCAGGTTATTTGATTGAGATGGTGGCAAATTTTACGAAGAAAATAATAAGGGTAATGTGATAAAGAAAATGGAAGTGGGAGTATGGTGGCCAGGGAAGGCCTTTCTGAAAAGATGACATTTGATGAAAAACCATGGGATGAGAAGTAGCCAGGTATGTGCAGAGACAGTGTTCCTGGAAGAGAGGACAGCAAGATCAAACAAAGGCTCTAAGGCAGAAATGAGGTTGATGTGTTTGAGGAAGAGAGAGATTGCCATTAGGCTGGAGAGGAACGACAAGAGAATAGCATGGCGGGGCAAGAATGCATAGTACAGGGATTCAGAAGGGGTCAGGTGTACTCTGAATGCAGTGGAAAGTCCTGAAGGGCTGTAAGCAAGACAGTGACAAGATCTGATTTACATTTTTAAGGGGTTACTCAGGCTGCTGTGTGTAAATGAATTGTAGCGGGGTTGGGGAATGTGGGTGTGGACGAGAGTGGAAGCAGTAAAACCAATTAGGAGGCCATGGCAATATTGGGGGGAGGGGATCTGCAAAGTCAATATCTTGCTGGAAAATGGTGGAAATTATTAGAAATCGTTGTAATTAAGTAGGTTACAATGTTAAATGGTGGGTCAGAACTGTCAGATGAAAACGGGGAAACTGAAATAACCCGTACCTCAGTTGATTATCATTTGGCTGGAGGAGCACATATCCAACTATATCCTGTATCTTGGCAAATACTTAATGCTTCCTTTGACAAAACAACATCATGTTAAACTCGCTCTGGCCAGTTTTTAAGGACAAAAAGCCAGACTGGAAAACAAATGCAATTTTTTTTCTTGTGACTTACAGATACGGACTCCATAAGAAAAATGAAGTAGAGACTAGGCGTCTTGGTGAACATTGGTGGTGCTGACATACAGGGTAGTTCAGGACAAAAAAAGCTCCGTCACTCCAAGCAAACTAAATAGCTTTGCTCAATGTCCACTCTGGCCATTTCTGTAGGAATAGGCCATAGAAAAGTAAGTGAGTTAGTTAAGTCTATTTCCACTCTTCTCTCTGCCTCTCATCTCCCCAAATGTAAATTTCAGATACCCTAGAAAGGTTCACTTGTTGTGATTTCTTCTTTGCAAGAAGGATGGGTCTGGTGCAGCAGCTGGAAGTGTGTTTCCTTCTTTGGGAAGATCACAGTGAGCCTGATGTGCAACCCAAGGGCATCTGTGGTTGTGGAGCCTGCACACAGCATTCTCATCATCCAGTCTGGATATAGTTTTCATAATTGAACAACAAAAACATCTGGCAGATGTGGGAGGGTAATTTGAAAGCTAGATGGCACAAAGAAATCAAGTTCATTTTCTTGTCAAAATCAAATCTTTAAAAAAGATGCAAAGCTAGCTCTCACTAGAGAAAGATCATATTAATTATAGGAAGGTGGTAGGAGTTTCCTGGTCTCCTTCCAGATCCCGTGCAGTCTCCTAACTTTTTAGTAGTTCATTTCCATGGAACTAGCAGGATGCTGATTCAGTAGGTCTATTATTCCCAAAGGTTTGCAAACCACTGAATACATCTAATGTACAGCTTGCACCATTTCAGTGAACAGCTAACTTCATAGACGTTGATGAGACCAATTATTGGCAAGTGAATTTGCAGTGAAGAACACATTAGGTTTGCCACTATAGCAGTTATTTGTTTATCAGGATTGATGGAGGCAAACTTCCTTTTGATCATTACATCTGATTGATCCCCGCACATGGCATTGTGAAAAAATGAGGTTCCCAAACCAGATAGTTACTTGGAAGCAAAAATCTCCACCTTACAAGGGAACAACATGTTCCCTTATCCGTTTCAATGTGAAAGCCTAGCCATTAAGTTGGAATGGATCCTAATTAGCCTCCTCACAAATCTCTAAAACTTTTTGGTCGTTCCTATTAAGTGGAATTTAAAAGAAACCTATGTAAAGAAAGAAAGAAAAAGAAGCCTAGCTTTCTCCCTTCCTCAGGTATAGTCAGTATCAAAGAAAACAACTTGCAGGGTAACACTGCTGAACACAAGTGCAGACATAGCAATCCTGATTTGAAGTGGCATTGGAAAGTGTAATTTGATTCACCCAGCCAAATGATTACTCCAAGTACAGACCATCAGCACGGCCCACTCCAGCACATTTGAATTGGTGATCAGCTGACAGCTAATTGCCAGACAGAGTCTGCCTCTTGAGCTTCTGCCTGGGAACAGAGGAAATAAATCCCCGTGACTCCTACCTAGCCTGGACAGAGATATTTTTTGTTTTTTTGTTTTTTGTTTTTTCCTTTGAGGGAGGTTATCACTTTGCTTACACTGGTAGCTGTTGTTTACTCTATCCATCCCCTCTGTCATGCAGGGTGGCATGGAGGGTCTCTGGTCCCGCTCCCCACACAAGAACGCAGGATATGGCGAGGCCAAAAAGGAACACCATAGATAGGGGAGTCAGACCACTATAGTCTCACTGGCGGCTGGGTTAGAGACACAGGAAGCAGGAGCCACAAGATCCACAAACTGCCATCCATTTCTCTGCCAACCAACCAAACTCTTGCTAACTGCAATCTGCCATGCTAACTGCAAACCGCTCTTGCTAGCTCAGCCACCATCTTGCTAGCCCCCGTTTTCTGCTAGTGCAACCACGGCAGTTATATTAGTGGCCAGTCGCTCACTGGTTACAGCTGACGGCCAACTAGCCACAGCTGATGGCCATCCAATCACAGTTGATGAGCATTTACTACCTGAGCCAGCACCTTTCCATGTGAGGCCAAGAGCCTGGAAACTGCCTTCCTGGCTCTGTTCCCACACCCTCTTTGTCCAGTAACTGCACCATCCTTTTCCTTCTGTGAATCACTCCCCTATTCTTTGTGCATACGTTGGGTGAGCCTCACTCCATCTTCCAGTTGCAGGGATGGGCTTATGATCAAGGTTTGGTCAACTAGATATTTCCTGCCCCTGCCTACGATGATTGGTGCAGAGGTGGGCCACGCCCTGAGGTGGGCCAGTTATGGTCAAACCCTGGACTTTTCTGGAACCATTGGGAAAGAGGTGTGCTGCTTTTTTCTGTCACTGGTAAGTGGTGGTGTGTGAGTCTAAAATTTCTGGAAGCCATGTAGGGAATGCAAAGCCTAGAGTAAGAGATAGGGGCAATGTCTTAATGACATTGTCAAGGTCATGGATTTAGCTGTACCTGAAGCTAAATGTTCCTTTGGACTTTCCAGGTCTGTGAGCTAATAAGCGGCTCCTCCTCCCCTGTTCTCATTTTCTTGCTGCTGCCACTGACACGAAAAGAGTGCTAGCACCCAGGAAGAAAGCAGAAGAGGAGAAGCAGGGATTTCACACATGCTTACTTCATATTGTTCCTCTTGGTTTGGGAAATCACAACTTCCTGAAGAAGTACTATTTACATTTTTTTTGGGTGTAGTCTGTGCCATAGTAATATGGGAAGCCTGACCTGTTTATCTTCCTCAAATGCTGGGAACTGGATGACATCTTCCAGTGAGACGTGGCCAGCAAAATTTTCAATTAAAGTGTTTAATTAGACTCTAGGTGACTATTTGAGATTCAATATGTAGACCTCCAATTTGTTTCATGGAAAAAGAATATTAAGGGAAATTAAACTTTAAATAAACGGATAAGACTTTTTCTCTTGTTTCTTTCTTTTTTTTTTTAACTGTAATTCTTAGGAGGATCTGGTTTTCATTAGGATTGGGCACCTTTAAAGAAAAATTCTCTCCCAGAGTGTAGAAAAGAGAACATGGACTTTGGAATCATGTAAACAGAGGTACAAATTTTCCTTTTTTTGTTTATAGGTAGGTGACCTCTACAGACTGATTGATACCTTCTGAGCTTCAGTTTTGTTTTCTGTAAATGGGTATGAGAATACTTCATTTAAAGAGTTATCATGAAAATTAAATATTATGTATATGTCTAACCATAAAAATTACTTAACAAATGCTAATTTCCTTCTCTTATTTTTAAATCTATCAGCTCTTTGATATCTGCAGCTTCTCCTGTACTTTTAGATGGTGAAACCATTGTAACTTAATGGTCCAAAGAAGCACTAAATCAGTGTTAGGGGTCATTGTTTTTATTCCTGTGACCTTTCCTACTTTCATTGGACAATTTGGGTAGAACTGGCTGAAGCTCTTTCAGATGTAAATCTGTAGGCTTGTGGTCATTTGCATGATGGCCTTAAATCACTACCTGGAAATTCAAAAGCAATGGATACTCACCGATTCAGTGACCTCAGAGATGTTTTGCATTTCTCTCTGGACATCAAATTTGTATCTATGAAATGGTAATAAAAACCTATTCAAATTAATGAAACAACATAAAAGTTGGAACTTTCTGGAAGAAAGACACTAGCAAATCAAACTATTCATAGTTCATTGAATTGTGGCTCAGAGCCACCAAACCGTCTGTCTCAGAAAAACTGAAATGGAGGGCAGAGTGGTTGGTGCGTGTATATTCCAGTCCATCTACTAAAAGGCAGGTCCAACCAGCCTCTGTGTCAGAGGTACTGTGTTCCCAACGCTCCATTTCAGAGAGCAATTGCTTAGGTTTGTCTCTGATGAAAATGACGTTCTGGTCAAAGGGAACAAATTAAGGCCAGACTATAAATGCATTTTATTTGCAGAGCAGAAAAGGGAAGTGCTAAGTGAAAATAGGAAATTGGAATATTATGTGTTAGGAGAGCAATTCCTTTCATCCTTGCAGCTAATGGACCAAACAAAAAGTGAACAATTTGTTTCGTGTGATGATTCACTAACGCTAACTGACAAGGTTTCCATTTCTGAATCCTGTTCCACATGCAGCCGCTTGTTTTGTAGTGCAATAGTACAATTATCTGTCTATCTATTGCACTGCATAAACAGGATGCCTGAAATGTATGTGAGGAATAACCAGAGGTGCTTAAATCCTTCCTGTTAAATGAAGGAAAGAGGGAAAGGCAATATGGAGTGTCTCCTACTTGCTCCGACTGCAATAACCATTTGCTTCCTTTGTGATATCCTCTTTTGAAAATTCACTTTTAGAAAAATATTCTAATATGGGAAGGGAAAAAGGAGCTGGATCCAGTTTTACTGTGAGCTTTGTTCTTGCCTCCTATTCGTTTTAGTTGTAAATTAAACAACTTTGAACCGAATGCTCGTTCTGACCGCCAGCCCAGGCACACAGCAGTTATCCTTATGCGTGGCTTGCCTTTACGTGAGGACCTATGAGAGGCATGAAGACTGACATTTGACAGGTGAACTGAATTGGATCCTCATTTCAGGAAGGATTATAATCAAAGATCAATCAACTTTAGCTTTATTTTCCATTCCTAAACATTTACTTTGTTGACTTTTATTTTTGTATTATTTGCATAATTTGGGTTAGCTTGGCAAGCAATGGGAGGTTTATTACATATGACTCATGGAATCCAAGAGCAGGGATGTAGTGGGCCTCCCAAAGGGACTTAGAGCTCATAACTGGAAAGACTTCAAAATTTTCTCTCTGCCTTCACCTTTGCCTTTTCTGCACATCTGTTTCATTCCACTTTCCGGGACTCTCTTTTATCTTTTTATTCTCTGCAGATGGGAATCTTTCTACTCACCATTCTGTACGGTAGAATATGGTGACTCTAAAATTCTTGAGTTTTGCATGGTATCGTTTTAGCCAACGACAGTCTCATTGCCTCTGAATTTCAAATTTCGAATTCTTGGGAACGAGACTCTGATTGATCCAGTATGGATCAACTGTCTATTCCTGACCCAGGTGGCTGTGGTCAGAATGGGAGGGTAAGGGGATATAAATATGACCACAGGGACCCTTTTCTGCAGGTGGGGAGGCAGTTCTGGGTCCATATAGACCAGTGTCTAAACAGAGCTAAATCAGAATCTGACCATAGCCTTGCTCTGGAATCAGACCTTCTTGGTTCAGATTCCACTTCTACCATTTAGTAGATGAATGTCTTTTGACAAGTTACTTGATCTTGCTGTCCCTAAAATATGGATAACACTGAGCATATGAGCTTGCTACTTCTCTCCCACAGAGAAATAATTTCTATCTTAAGAACTCAGTGCCAACTCTCCAAATCACAAATATTCTCTCCTGCACACGCACACATTGCCCATTTTGTTACTTCTTTAGTCCCAAGAGTAATGAATAAATGCATCATAATTTAACCATTTCTCTAAAGTGGTTAATTTGGGTTGTATCTAAATCTTTGTGGATAAATGTCTTTTCACCCTATTTCTATAGACTGAATTCCTAGATGTAATGTCACTAGGTGAATAAGTATGAAGAATTTATAGTAACTGGCACATATCATAGAATTTTTCTGAAAGAGATGATATCAGCACCAGAATTTTGCCTGCAGTAGTTAATAGGGTTACAGGTCAGTCTTGAATCATAGCTCCTACAAAAGCTGGAAGGGGTCTTTAACTTTGAACTTTAATTTTGATTGAATTCACATGATGAAATAAAAATATGCAGAATTAGTATTTGGTTAACATAAGTATAATCATATATGATAAACTTTAAAGATGATAATGAGACCAGAATTTCAATTCATCCTCACTAAGGAATGAGTACAAATCTTAGCTAAATGTGACTGAGCAAACAGTTTGGTTCCACTTTTCTCTCTTGTACTGTCCAAGTTTTTTGATCCTTTTCTGTGTGTCTCATGGTGTTCTTGTTCCATTTTAGAAGGTTACTTCCTTTGAACAGGACATTTCTTACTCTTTGCAGCAAATCTTTAGTTTCCTACTGCTTCTTAAAATACAGAGTCCATCCTAGTGTTCAAAAAAGACTGCTTTCCCTTTCTATGATGCTAAATACGTCTCATCTGTTCCTTACTACCCCAGCAAGGTTCACACTGTTTTTAGGGTCCTCTTCAGAGTTGCTCTCTATTTGATGGACAGCCTGATTATGGTGGTTTCAATCTAATGCTCTGGATTTGGACAGAAAACTGGGTCAAAATGTGCAGTAGCATAATCACCGTTACATTTCCTATATCATGCTGTTGTATGTCCTTCTGGACTACAGCAGGTAAGTTTAATTATTTACCTACTCAACAACCCCATGCATGCAGCCTACACTAGTGAATGATGAATGCAAAGTTACAACATAATTTATTACATCAAAACTCTTATTCTGCTATAAAAGGAATCAAAGGGAAACTTCAATGTGGAGATTGTCATTTATTTAGGAATTCAGGATCAGCCTTCAAGGCAACTGCATGGCCTTGATACTCTTATAACATCATTTCCATTTCTGTAATGGTAAGACTATACACAAATAGCAGTGAAAATCAAAGTCACTGCCCTGTACAACCAGGTAATGTTTTTCCATGTTTATAAAGGACTTACTTTAGGAATGAATCATTTGATCTCTGTGGTTTGCTTGCCTAAATTATGGTGTAAAGTAACATCAGAAACCCTTTAATCTTATACAATCAGGGCTGTAGTTAAAAGGGTTAATTAAAGAAGCTGAATAAAGCGGAAAGTTATTTTTAAAAGACCCTAAGGAATTTATTTACATATAAATTTATATTCATTCACCAATATTTTGCCCTAGACTCACTGTCGTTATTCTGAGTCTGGGTCCCCTGACTGGAGTTTGGCGTCATCTTTCTTGCATCAACCACACTCAGAATTTATTGTCGATGAGTTCTGGTTCCGCTTCTTTAAGTGGAGCAATAACCCAAGGACATGGGCACAGCAACCCAAGTGCTGATGCCTTCTACATTTTCATGATTCTTTAAAAATACTTTACGATTGTCTCACTCACATCTAATCTGACAACATAATTTTTGGTGAGTCACCTTTGTAAAATCTTTATTAAAGCATTCAATACAGTTTTCAAAGAAGCCATAACTCTCTTTTTGCATTCACATTTCACTGACTTACATGTTATTTTATTAAATTATACAATTATGCAATTACAAAAACAAGCGTAAGAGGCATAAACAGGATTGGGAACAAGCATAGCTGACTCTTGGCAAGCACCCAACTCAACTGATGGGAGCAGAACAAGAGTGGTCTGTGCCAGTGGCTTTCTCACTGCTCTGGACTCCAACGGAAAGGCTTTATTTACAAGGAGATGGGGAGCATCGGAGAGTCTGGCAAGTTGCTTAAGTGGGGTTGGTTAAGAGCGGTCTACTGTACTTCCAAGATCCCTAGTAAATGTTTTATAGGGCAATTTAAATGCTATTTACTATGGTTTCAGGTAAGGTGTGAGGTAAGTCTTTTGCAGAAAGCAAAACCTTTTAATTTGATATTCTGAAAGATTTTATCTTTTAGTTCACTCTAACTCTTGTCTTGATGTGATTCTTGTCAGTTTCCATACCGGAGCCTAGATGACTCTTGCGATACAATGGCTTCTCATTTCCTTCATCTCCCCTCTTCCACATCTCTGGTCCTCCACCCTCCTGCAGCTCTTCATTTGCTTCCCACCTTTGTCGCTGTGATCAGTAACAACCTCTCCATAAGTTCTGTCCAGAAAGCTACTTCCTGCCACCACCATCACTTCATTTTTGCAGCTCTCTTCAGTAATCTCAGCTCCAAAGGTCCTAGTACTCAATCTTTTCACTTTCACTTACACCCCTCCCCCACACCCTGTGCATATGCGTTTCTTTTCTTTTCCAACTTAAATTCCATGGTCAAACATGACCACTCCCCGGCAGACACCTTCAACTCCCTTGATGCACTCTCTTGCTGTCTAAGTTTTGTTTGGGAATAGCCCAACCTTGGACACATCTAATTATCTCCTTGCTTTATGGGTGTAACAGGATGTGGTCCTGAACAGGCATCCCAACCATGTGATTCGTCTCACTTTAAATTCACGATCACTCACCTTCAGTGGACCTCATGCAGGCTGGCCTTATGGAGTCCCATTGAATTTTCCACCGCCCTCGATGATTATTTCATACTTCTGTCTCTTTAAACCCTCACATCTCTTGCTCTATCCTCTCCGCTGACCTCGCTTCCTATTCCACTGAGAAAAATAAAAACAATCAAGAGATTTTTCATAAGTTCCCTTCCAAAGCTACTTGTCTTTTAGCATTAGTTCTCAGACATCCGTCTTCTCTCCTTTTTATCAATTGTCCGCCTCTCTTTCATCAAGTTGTCCTCTTCTGCCAGATTATTCTTATCAGTATATGAATAAAAATGCCATTCTCTCTTTCGTTAAATAACTCCTTTTAAAATCTCATTTCTCCCTCTAGCTACTTTACTTCCTCATTTGTCTGCTCCTCCTGTCTATATAGCAAAACTTGTTGAAGAGCAATTTGTACATACTGATTCTTTTCCTCTCCCCCCACCCTCTGAAACTCATCCCAGTCAAAGCTTTTCTCCCTACCACTCTACCAAAACTTAGTGGAATCACTAGACCTTCACGTTGCAGGATCGCATGTTTCGGTCTTTATCCTTCACCTTTCAGTACAACATTTGGGCCAATGGATCACTTACTCTGAACATCACTTTATGCACTAGGTTTCCATAAACCTTGTTTGGGCCTTCTCCTATATCTCTGGCTGCTCCTACTCAGTCTCCTTTGCTGGTTTTTCCTCATTTCCTCAACCTCTTCACATTGAAGTTTCCCAAGGCTTGAATTTCATCGACTCTTTACATTCACTTCTTTGAAGCTTTTAATTAATCTTATGGCTTTAAATGTCATCTAAACTTCCATGACTCTTTCAGGATCTATTTTCACCTAGATCTCATCTTTGGTTGGTAAAATTCCTGTTCAATCTCCATTTTAAAGTTTAATGGAAAACTCAAACTTAGTATGTCCAAGACTAAGTTTGGACATACTAAGTTAGTAAGTCTTAAGACTAAGACTAACACTTTCTTCCCTAAACTTGCTTCTCCTGCAGTCTGCCTTATTTTAGTAACTACAACTCTATCTATTGAGTTGTTCAGTGCATCATTTAGCTATCACTTCATAACAAACCACCCCACTCTCAAGGGCTTAAAACAACACTTATTTATTGTTAATCACATGTCTAAAGGTTGATTTGGAGTTGGCTAATATAGACTGGCCTCAGCTAGGCACCTTTGCTTCAGGCATCAGAGCTTAAGGCTCCACTTCCCATTGCAGGTCTGTTGATCACCTGAGCTGCTCTACTCCACTTGTTCTTATTTCCTGGAACAATCAGCCTTGTCAGGACGTAGTCTTCTCATACTGATGGCAGAGGGCTAAGAGGGCAAGAAACACCATCTGCAGACAATCATTTCTACACACATGTCATTGGCCAAAGTTAAGTCTGTGGTTGAGCCCCATGGTCAAGGAATGGTAAGACGGAAAATGCTCACCTTGAGAAGCATGCTGATGCCTGGACACATGAAGAATTAGGATCAATAATTCAATGGACTACACTCAGCCAAAATCTCCAGTATCACACTTGATTCCTCTTTCTCATACAAGCCCTCAACATTTAACTAGTAAATCCTGTTGATTCTACCTTCAAAATCCATGCCAAATCTGACCACTTCTCACCACCTTCACTGCTACCACTCAGGTCCCAGCCACCATCATATCTTGTTTGGGTAACCATAAAGACTTCTATCCAGTCTTCCTGATGCTGCCCATTTCTCTTGATGGTAACCAGAGTGATCCTGTTAAAATATAAGTCAGACATGTCATTCTTTTCAAATTCTTCTAAAAGCTTCCCAACTTAGAGAAGAAGCCAAAGTTTTCACAATGGCCTAAAAAAAGGCCCACGATCTTCAGCCAATGCCTTACCTCTAGGATATCATCTTTTTCCTTCCTTACTTGGCTCCAGAAATGCTGCACTCCTTGATATTCCTCTAAAAACTCAACTATACCTCTGCCTCAGGGCCTTTGCACTCACTTTTCTCTTTGCCTGAAGCACTTTTGCCCAGATATCAACATGTCTTTCTCCCTTAACTTCCTTCAGTTCTTTGCACAAATGCTGCCATCTTAGAAAGGGCTTTATTATTTAATTTTCTCTCCCCAAATTTTGCTACCCCTAATACTCCCCATTATTATTTCCTGCCTTGTATTTTTATAGTACTTATCACCATCAAACATATATCATATTTATTTTTTGTCTTTCTTTACTGGAATGAAAGCTCTCTTCTTACTCCTTCTAGCTGAGATTTTTTCCACCTTTTTGTTCACTGCTGTATCTGCAGTGTCTATAAAAATAGTCTATACCTTCAATAAATATTCTATAAATATTGAAAAATATAAAAAGCCTAGAACTTCAATAAATATTCAATAAATAGTAGACCTTCAATAAATATTTTTTAAGTGAGTGAATTTTACTGTTTTATCAGTATTTATTTCTTAAGGGGCAGAAATATTTACCTCAGAAATGTTTAACTTTCTAAATAGTGTTGATTAATCTAGTCCTCTGAAGCTGGTTATGGATTTATGAGTTGTTTCATCGGAAAATTTTTATAATTTGGATGATGATTAATTATTATTAAAGTACATAATAGAGGATACATAGTCATTGAAATTACTTCTTCTCAACTGAGCTTCATTTTCATCTTTCCTTTCTTCTTTAATCCATAGTATTTACTCTGAATAGCACAAAATCTTTATTCTTTGTTCCCTTTCTTTTGCAAAATGACTGGTTTTGCAATTTCAGCAAAATAGCCTCAGTTGGGGAAATAAATAAGTTTAATTTTCCTTTAGGTTTTGAGATGATTAAAATTGAGAATAGGTGGGATGTTTCTTTCATATGTTATTTCTTCAGCTTTATAATTTTATGTTCAAGCTAGTTTATTTTTCTAAGCCCTCCCTTTTTCCCCCTCCTCTGAGGGCAAAGTAAATCGCTTTACCTTGCAGAAACATGCCAGCAGCATCCTGCAAAATCTTCGAGGAAGCTTATCTATTGTCATTAATTTTGGAAGATTCATGGATTCCTGTAAAAGATATAAAAAATCAGTGCTTGGAAGCTGATGATGATTATTTTTTACTTTTCTTCCCTTTCATATGCAGGGGGGTGGTTGGGCATATTTCCTTAGTTTTAATGATAGTGATACATGATCAGAGATAGTCATTCTTCCCCCACTCCAGTGGGTGTGGGTAGTGAAGGCTCATCCAAAAAATAGAGCTTGGTCTTCAGTAAGAATTATGTGCATCTGGATGAAAGAAATTGGTTTGGGTCTCCTAGCATATATCAATAAGTTTAGTTTCCTTTGTATATCTTACAAAGTTCCTTTCATTTCTTTTACTTTATGAAAGGTGATTGAAGCAGAGGTTTAAAGGAGCTAAATATATTGCTGCAATTCCCTGCAACTATTATGTTTCCTTCCATATGTCAGGCTGAAGACAATTATCAATAAAATGTATAGAATTATTATTTGGCCCTGACACTCACCACTTATCACACACATTTATAAAGGCACAGGGGATATGTTGTGTTAGGTATTCCAAGTCTTTACAAATAAATCTTTTGATCTTTGATTGTTTTAATTTGTATTTAATTTTTTTAAAATTTACATTTTAATCTTATATAGAAGAAAAAAATCCTCACTACCCAGTTTCTTCAGGTTCCACATTTTAAAGGTTTTGTTGTTGTTGGAATGCATTATCTTACCCCCCTCCCACCCCGCACCGCCCAAAATGATCAAATGATAGTTTTTCTTTATGTGTAAAAAATTGAACTTAAATAGTATCATTTTTAATGGCTGGTATATATTAAGAAAAATACTTCATGTTCATTATTTGATCTCTTTCCTAAAACCAAAAGCAATAGATGAGTGGGTTTGTGAGAAAGAGTAGTATTCTCCTATAGAAACCTTTTCCATTTGTCAGTATTATCTTATAATATTTTCTTTGGGGCCCAGTGATTCTAAGCATGATGTCTCTTCTGGAAAAAAATATAGGACTGTCGTGCGGGGCGGCCTGCGGGGTCTCTAGTCCCACGCCCCACATAAGAACACAGGACATGGTGAGGCCAAAAAGGAACACCCATGGAGCCACAGGTAGGGGAGTCACACCACTATAGTCTCACTGGAGGCTGAATTTACACGACGTGTGACCTGCTGTCCACTTTACTGCCAACTGACCGACTCCCCTCGCTAGCTGCAATCTGCGTGCTAACTGCAATCCGCGCTTGCTAGCTGAGCCACCATCTTCTTGCTAGCCCCCATTTTCTGCTAGCTAGCCACAGCAGTTATATTAGTGGCCAGTGGCTCACTGGTTACAGCTGACAGCCAGCTAGCCACAGCTGATGGCCATCCAATCACAGTTGATGGCCATTTACTACCTGAGCCAGCACCTTTCCATGTGAGGCCGAGAGCCTGGAAACTGCTCTCTGGGACTCTGTCCCCACAGGAGCCTCTACCTTAAAGAAACAAATAGGAAGAAAAATGAATGGACATATCACTCTGGACGTACTTTGTAGATATTTCCAAAGTTAATTTCTCCCTGAGGAAGGGCAATAAACAGGCATTCACTTTGGAAGGTCAAAGTCTTATTTTTAGCCATTTAAAATGGGAATGTTAATAAGAACACAATTAGAGTAAACAGTCTACAGCCCATGTGAGAATCATCAAAGTTATGAACAAGAGGAGGCATTTAAGTGGTGAACATAATTGCTGAAAATGTGTTTGGAAGAAAAAAAAGATTAGACTGAGAACATGCGAAGGGATTTTAATCAGATCTTTGCTCCTTTTTATACACTCTCCTCAGCCCTCCTCCCCCAAATATCTGCCAAGCTGTGGCCTTCCTGTTGGGTCTGGAGTGGCAGGAGGGTGACACATCAGAGAAAGGAAGTGCCTACCCGCTTCCCCTTCCCATTGCCCACCTGGGACAGTGTCCTGGCCCAGACATTCCCAGTAGGTTTGACCGCATGCTAGATCCAGGCTCACAGGCACTGGGAAGAAATGGCGTTTTCCTTGTGTGAAGACACCCAGTGCTTGAAAGAGAGAGGTGCTGAGAAGGCTCTCTTATTTCTATGGAAAACTCGAAAAAGGGACTGGTGGGACCCCAGGACACCGTTGTTAAAACTTCAAAGCACTAGAATAGGCACTGTTGTAAAAAAGAGGCTTTAAGTTTCTGCTTTTGGAGATTGTCAAGGAAAACATTCAGTGCATCAACAGCTATTCACTGAGGCTTATTTTGTTTTAATGTTCAGAGTTTTCACATCTGCTGTCATATGGCTATGCCAGGACATTGAGTGCACATGGAATTCCTTGTACCGCATGATTTAGACTGCTCTTGTCTGATGGCGTGAGGCCCCACCCAGCCTGACGAGCCAGGAGAGCAGTTGGGTGATGGAGACCCTGGCCTCTGTAGCCAGACTGCCGGCCTTTGAGTCTCAGTTCTTGTGCTTACAAGATGTGGGACCTTAGTAAGGTATCTAATCTTTCTGTGCCTCAGTTTTGTTATCTCTAATATGGGGTCAACAATGGCATTTCCTTTACAGAGTTGCAGTAAAATGCTGAGAACAGTGTCTGACACGTTGTAGCGTATGACCTAGGAATGGAGGAGGCTGAGAATAAGAATGATTCTACTTTGCATTTAATGTGAGATGTGACTGAACTCTACAAAGTAAAGTGACTCATTAAAAAGTGTGACAGCAGCAATAAATTTTGTTCTACCCCAACATTTAGGTGTAAGACATTTCTTTTACTTCTCTAAATCAAATTTAATCTGATTCAAGCCTTCATCTAATTATGTTGGCTGGAAATTCAATCTCAGTAATTATTAAAGTTTTCTCTGCCTCCAAATTGTGCAAAGGTGAGGTTGGGGTGGGGTGGAGGAAAAGGATGTGAATCCTACAATAATAATACTTGGGAATGATTCTCATGTCTTTGGTTCAAATGGATCTTTGCCCAAGCTCACATCTATCCTGGATGGCGAGAGGTTTTTTTTTTTTTTTGCTGCTTCTCCCCCTCCCCGAGCTTTATTGAGGTATAATTGGCTAAAATTGTATATATTACAATTGTATAATATGACGATTTGATATACGTATACATTATGAAATGATTACCACAATCAAGTAAAATAACACATTCATTACCTCACATAGTTAAGTTTCCTTTTTGTTTGGTGGTGAGAAGCTTTAAGATCTACTCTCAACAAATTTCAAGTGTACAATAGAATATTATTAACTGCAGTCACCATGCTGTACATTAGATCCTCAAAACTCATTCATGTTATACCTGGAAGTTTGTACCCTTTGACAAATATCTTCCCATTCCTCCCAACCCCAGCCCCTGGCAACCACCATTCTACTCTCCACACAGAAGTGATACCATAGAGTAATTGTTTTTCTCTGTCTGCTGATTTTGTCACAAGCCGGAGCTTGGGTCTTTGTGAGGCTGGGTGACTAAGCACCTACTGTCCAGTCTCGCTACATATACTGAGCAGTCATTACTTTCAGGGGTCCTGCCATCTCCTTAGTTTGTGGAACCTCTTTGTTGTAGAATCCACAGATTCCAATCCCTTTCTTAGTCTTGGGAGAAGCTCTCCTTCCAAGCATTCACCTTACCCCTTTTCTTCTTCCCCCACAGACCTAACATCGCTCCCTAAATGAGTTTAGACTTTTAGGGAAAAAAAAATCCAGAAAGATACATAATCTTTAAGCAATGCCTACTTGGGGCTGGCACTATGAACTCCCCTAACAAGAAAACATAAACACTTGGTGGCCATTTGGAACAGGGAGGGAACATTACAGAAAAAAGAAAACACATTAATCTCACCATTTTGGTGTCAACATTGGTTTGGAGTGTGGAACATGGGAGTTGATTTTCTCTAGAGTTCCTCATACACTCCTTTCCCACTCGTAAGAGTCATATTTTTAGTTACTCACTGAAATCAACAAGTCATGTTAGATGGCAGTCAGTGCAGTTGTAGTAATTCTTGCCTATTGTATGGCCCATGTATTTTCTTTCATTGGAAAATGCAGCATGAGTCTTCCCACAATAGAAATTTCAAATGGCAGAAGTACAGAGCAGATCTGAGGGACCCAACACGCCAAGGTAACACTGAATCATTTATATTTGGTTTGAATTTTAAAATAGAGCTTTTGTTGAGAAAAGAGTTGGAGGAGGTCATCGAGAGGACATGACGGCTGACCACCGGTTACCCACAAGTTGGATCCAGGCGACTGGATGCTTCTCGCCCCTCCCCTGTCCTTGGAACGTACCATTGCCATAGCAGGAGGCATTTTAAGATCATAGCCTTGGGAGTAAGGTGGTACTGAGACCATTTGGACTGAATAGTGACTGAACCCACGTAAGGCCTCCATGCAAACTTTTAAGATTCTGGTGGGCAGATACAGACATCTACTTGTCTTGTGGTTGCCCACGACAAACCTCATAAGTAAGTTCCCTTGCATATTCAAACTGGCATCTACCAATCTGGAGTGGTCTGCCTCTTTCCTTTGGTCTCTTCTTGCCCTCTGTGTATGGGGGCCAGTTTGCCAGCTAACACATAGAATTGAATTAAGCCAATTACCTTTACTTGTGTGAAGTACTATGTTTTAGATTTTTAAAAATACCGTGAACCAGTCTTTGGTTAGCCATGACCCTGGATAATATAATGTGACCTTGGAGGAATCCTTGACAACCTGCCATTCCTTACCATAGTCTCACTGGTCTCTTTCTCTTCTCTTTTCCTTACTATTTCTTTCCCTCCTATTCTATTCTCTTCCTCATTATTTGCTCTTTCTATCTCTTCATTTTCTCTGTCCTCTTTCTCTGTACTTTCCCAAATTTTCTATTACAGAATAGTTATTTTCCAGCCCCATTGAGGACAATCGGGACTAACGAGATTGTTAATTTCTATGTGGAGGTGTTTTCTTTCCTTGAATCTGAGAGCTACTTTATTTTCTCATTGAGATAATATCACGTATGCATAATACGGTGTCCATTTGTTATCCTTTGTTTTCTATCTTGGGTGTCTAAACTATAATTTTAGGAAAGAAATATAATCTCAGTAAATATCATTCCTAGAGTTCTCATCAGAGAAAATAAGATCAGCTTTCTCTACACCAGAATAAGTATTTGAGTTTCTAAACTGATAGTCCCTTGGATCTTTTTAAGATCAAGCAGTACTACTGAGGTCAGGATTTTAATTGCTAAAGTCCAGAAATTTTTGTTTCCATTAAGAAGCCGTTAAAAAAAAGATGTCCCATTCTGTTTCCATTTCTACAGCAGCATTTTTCTGGAGGTGGTCAGTGTCAGTTACCATTGCTTCAAGTGAATATCTCTAACTATCTCTACCTCTGTCTCTATCATCTCTATCTCTATCTCTATCTCTATCTCTATCTCTATCTCTATCTCTATCTCTATCTCTATCTCTATCTCTATCTCTATCTCTATCTCTATCATCTCTATCGTATATATCCACAAAGATCAGAGTTCAAAATCAAAAGAATAAAGTCTTCCAAATAGTTCAATTTAATTCAACACATTACAAAGGTGATAAAAATAGTTCCTATCTTCTAGAACAAGATGCAACAAACTATGTCCTGTGTGCTCTACATGGCTCACTGCTAGTAAATAAAATTTTATTGGGACATAGCCATGCCCATTTGTTTCCATATTGACTCTGGCTGCTTTTGTGCTACAGTGGCAGGGTTTGATAGTTGTGACAGAGACAGTATGGTTTGAAAAGCCTGAAATATTTACTGTCTGGCCCTTTGTAGCAAACATTTACCAATCCCTACGATCGAAGCTAACATTTAGTGTGGGAAGCAGTGTGGAGAGTGGGCAAGGAGACACCTGTACCTTTTGGCTCAGCTGTATTATATGTTATGTTGCACGAAGAGGTAAAACCTTCTGTGTTTCCATTGTATCCTGTATATACCATTGTTTTTATGGCACTTGTCACTGTGTAATTTCAGTTATTGTCTTTAAATAGCTATGTCCCTTACTGTTAGGTTGTGTTTGTTCAACAAACACATATTGAAGATCTACTTTGTACCAAGCATTGTTCTAGGACAATGAGATAGGACAATAAACAACAATAAAATCTCTCTCTCTCTCTCTCTCTCTCTCTCTCTCTCTCTCTCTCTCTCTCTCTCTCATTTCAAGGAGTTCACAGTCTAGATCTGGGGTTGCAAATCCAAATGACTTCAGGGACCAGGCTGGTAATGTAAATGAGTAAAGCAGCCCAGGTGTCTTAGTTTGTTCAGGATGCTATAACAAAATACCATAGACAGGGTGGCTTATAAATAATCCACATTTATTCTCACAGTTCCAAAGGCTAGAAAGTCCAAATCATGGTGCCAGCAGATTCAGCATCTGGTGAGGACCAGCTTCCTCATTGATAGCCATCTTCTCACTGTAACCTCACATAGTAGAAGGGGAAAGTATGCTCTCTGGGGCCTCTTTCAAAAGCATGAATCCCATTCATGAAGGCCCCACCTTCATGCCTAATCATCTCCCAAAGTCCCCACCTCCTAGTATTATCACCTTCAGGGTGAGGATTTCAACATATAAATTTTGGGGGGACACAAATATTTAGACCATAGCATCAGGTGTAAGACACAGATCCACTTTCTTTGACTATTATATAAGATGTGTAAAAATAGTTTTCACTTCTACAGACTTTGTACTATTTCCTGGTTTTCTTGAAACATGAGTTCCTCTTGGATTATCCTTCATTTTTCCAGTTTTGATAGGGACATATTTGAGATACATTTCTCTGCTATGAGAAAAACAACAGTGTATGATGATAAATGGGGTCAAACACTTGGCTTTAGTGTCAGAGAGGCCATAGGGACTGATAGGGACTATGACACACTGGAGATGAATACCTTCTTCAAAGGAAATGCCAGGTACTTAGCTCCAAGCATTATTGTCATAGAGGGCTGCTACTCCTTTCTTCCTCCTACCCACCAAGAAGATCTGTATATTCTGTGAATGACTAATCTTTAAATGTTGACTCAACTAAAACAATTTCTTACAGAATCAGCTCAATATACATGCCAGTCAAATTTTGTTTATAGTCCATCGGTTTGTGTTCTTGTGTGAGAACTGTGTAACGTCCTGGGGAATAAGTACCTTGTTATAATAATAATACTATTCTCAGTGATTCTTTAATCATGCTATTATTATTCTATTTTATGGGTAAAAAGGAGGTTCAGATAGAAGTGACTTATCTGAGATTCTGAAAAGCACTTTCTCTTTTCTCAAGAAAATAGTACGGAAAATACAGGACTTTTTTGAAAATTTAAGGAGAGATTATCTGCAAAACTTTTTTCCATAAACTATAATGCATTGTATAATATGATAAAAAAAGGAGCTGCAATATTCTCTGTAAGTGTTGAGAAAAGACAGGTTCTTGTGTTCGTGGCAGAGATAGACTTTGATGTGGACCTTCACAGAAGGCTAGGGCTTTGGAGGGGTGGAGGACAGCATTCCAGGCAGATGGAACTGCCTGGGCAAAGACCAAAGCATCATTTCTTAAACTGTTTCTGGGAAGCCTGGTAGAGCACTGGTGTTTGAGAAATTTTGGCCTAGAAATATGTAGCTTTAATGTTCATTTAGGGAACTGAGTATAATTGTGTGACTGAAACATGGTTGGGTTGACTGGACACATGTTTGAAGAGGAAGGAAATTGTCACATTGGAGAGTGTCTGATGGGCCAGGCTTGGGAATTTGAACTTTATTCTGTAGGAAATAGTCATTATCGGAGGCTTTGGGCAGGCAAGAGATATGCTTATATTTCAGTTTAAGGAGGGAATAAACTCCTTCAACAGTGTCAGGCATGATGGATAGCTTTGAGGAATTGACCAGAGGCTGGGAAGCTGCTTTGTTCATCTAGGAAGATAACGAACACGTGAAAATGAAAGGTAAAGTTGGGAAAAGTTTTCCATCATCTTTCTCTTGTTTTTGATAAAGATGCATTTTTATGTTGCTTTTATATTAAGGAAAAGTAATGAGGTATTTGGATCTAAGCTGAAGGATTTTTGCATTACTGAATATGTTCCTTCTGTCACCAGCCATTTAGAAGAGAGAAGTGAAAGCTTTGGACAGAATGATAAACATTAGTTTTCATTTAGAAAAATTTAACTATGCAAAGAACAATCCATTTGGATGGTAACACTGGATGTGTTGATAGTCCTGAAAATGGGTATACTAGATTTATGTGCTGGCTCTGCAATGACATGCTATTCTAGGCTGATTATCTATCTATCTATCTATCTATCTATCTATCTATCTATCTATCTATCTATCTATCTATCTATCATCTACTTATCTATCTATCATCTATGTATTTATTTATCTAGGCTGTTGATAGGAGCTCTTAAACTCCCCTCCTCCCATTTTAGTGGCAAAATTAGTCTTTGCTTTATTCAATTGCTTCAGAATATTACCTAGTTTAGCAACTGATACCAATTTGTTTTCTTGTCATCATTTCTGAGTTGCTTAGGCAGGTCATTTCAGTTATATATGTTTAGAATGTTTTTCTTTCCTCTGTAGAATGCTTTATCTAACAGATCATAACTTGTCTGCTTCTGTTGAAAGCTGGCTTTCCAGGCCTGCTAGAGACAGGCTCTTGGATAAGAAAAAAATAGAGAGACTGTCTCTATGATGTTTTTCCCATGTTTAGGTCAGCATTCTGCATCCAGAGATGTTTAAAGAATGCTGGTGTCTGATATCTTTTTGCAAGTCTCTAATTCCTACTTTAGTTTGTATATAGCCGTTTCAAGTGAAAACTAGGAAAAAAATTTGAATAGAAGGAGTTTATGCAGATGGATTCAGATTAGCATTATTAATTAACCTCAGCAATTTGTGCTGGTTAACAATCGCCAATACAGCACACTTTGGAGGATTACTTATTAGGTAGTATAAATGTCCCTTCAAAGACATTCTTGCTATTTCATTTAAAAGGCAATGAATTAGCCCTGGACATCTGCCATCTATAATTTCTATGTAGTGGAACTGCCCTTCTATATAGCATATTGGATTTTAGTGCTGGGAAAATTTCTTCATCAAGTAACATCTTGTTTCTCTAGCAGGGGAAAGAATTGAAGATGAGAACAATGTCAGGAGTGATGATAAAATTTACGTATTACTTTTTGAAGACTTTCATTAAAATATAGCTAACATACAATATTATATCAGTTTCAGGTGTACACCATAGTTATTCAACATTTGTATACCTGAAGAAGTGATCACCATGATAAGTCCAGCGACCATCTGATACCATACTATGCTATCACAATATTATTGACTATATTCCCCATGCTGTACATTACATCAGGTATATAGCATAGTGGTTAGACATTTATATAATTTAAGAAATGATCTCCCTAACTAGTCTAGTACCCATCTGGCACTATACATAGTTATTACCTTATTATTGATTATATTCCTTATGCTTTACTTTACATCCCATTGACTATTTTGTAACTCTCAATTTGTATTTCTTAATCCCTTCACCTTTTTCACCCTGCCCCCAAGTTCCCTCCTATCTATCACTGTGATAAATCTAGTACCCATCTGACACCATACATAGTTATACAATATTATTGACTATATTTCTTATGCTATACCCTACATCCCCATGACTACTGTATAACAATCAATTTGTACTTCTTAATCCCTTCTCCTTTTCTACCAACCCCCAACTCCTTTCCCATCTGGCAACCATCAAAATGTTCTCTGTATCTATGAATTTGTTTCTATTTTATTGTTTGTTTATTTGTTCTTTAGATTCCATTTATAAGTGAAGTCATATGACATTTGTCTTTCACTGCCTGACTTATTACACTCAGCACAATACACTCTAGGTCCATCTATGTTGTTGCATATGGCAAAATTTCATTCTTTCTAATGACTGAGTAATAGTCCACTGCGTATATGTACCCCCTGTTCTTTATCCATTCATCCATTCAGGGACACCCAGGTTGGCTTCATATTTTGGCTATTGTAAGTAATTATGCAATGAACATTTGGATGAGTACATCCCCTTGAAGCAGCATTTTTGGTTTTTTTGGATAAATACCCAGAAATGGAATTACTGGGTCCTTCTTTGTCTTTTATTATAGTCTTTGTTTTAAAGTCTATTTTGTCTGGTTTAAGTATTGCTACCCAGCTTTTCTTTTCTTTTTTTTTCATTTTCATGAAATAACTTTCCATCCCTTTATTTCCATTGTTTTTATGTGTCTTTTGATCTGAAATGAGTCTCTTGTAGGCAGAATATGTAAGGGTTTTGTTTTCTTCTCCATTCATTCACCCTATGTCTTGAATGGAGCATTTAATCCATTTTTTAAAAGTAATTGTTGATAGATATGTAGTTATTGTCATTTTATTATTTATATTTTTGATCTTTTATTTCTTCCTCTTCTTAAAGAAATCCCTCTAAGATTCTTTGTAATACTTGTTTGGTGGTGAGGAACTCCTTCAGCTTTTTCTTGTCTGGGAAGGTCCTTTCTCTGTCCTTTGATTCTAAATGGTAGCTTTGCTGGGTAGAATAGTCTTGGTTGTAATTTCTTGTTTTTTATCACTGAATATTTCTTGCCAATCCCTTTTGGCCTGCAAAGTTTCTGTTGAGAAATGAGCTGACAGTCTTATGGGAGCTCCCTTATAGTTAACTAACTGCTTTTCCCTTGTGCTTTTAAGATTTTTTTCTTTGTCTTTAACCTCTTGCATTTTAATTATGATGTGTCTTGGTGTGGGCCTCTTTGGGTTCATCTTATTTGGGATTCTCTGTGCTTCCCGGGCTTGTATATTTATTTCCTTCACCAGGTTAGGAACATTTTCAGTCATTATTTCTTCAAATAGGTTTTCCATTCTTTGCTTCCTCTCTTATTCTTCTGGTACCCCTTTGAAGTGAATGTTGGTTGGCTTGATATTGTCCCAAAGGCCCCTTAAACTGTTCTCATTTTTTTGGCATTCTTTTTTCTTTTTGCTGTTCTGTTTTGGTGTTTTACTCTACCTTATCTTCTAGATCACTAATTCAATCCTTTGCCTCATCTATTTTATTATTGATTCCCTGTAATGTATTCTTCATTTCAGTTATTGTAGTCTTTATTTCTGTTTCTTTTTTATGCTTTCTTTCTCCATTTTTATGTGTTTTTTATCTCTCTATAAAAGTTCTCCCTGAGATTATTAAGCATCCTTATACCCAATGTTTTGAACTGTGCATCTGGTAGGTTGCTTGTCTCCATTTTGTTTAGTTCTTTTCCTGAAGTTTTGTCATGTCCTTTTATTTGGGACATGTTTCTTTGTCTCCCCATTTTGGTTGCCTCCTTGTGCTTGTTTCTATATATTAGGTAGAGCTGCTATGTCTCCTGGTCATAGTAGAGTGGTCTTATGTAGTAGGTGCTGCTTGTTTGGGTTTTGTGAACATTTGAGAGATTTTAGGAAAGTCTTCAGCATTAGCCAAGGCAGGCGGTTTGTATGAAAAAGCCACTGAAAATGACTTGGGTGTGCCCAAATGTTGGGTGGGGCATAGTCTCAGAATCCCCAGGGCCAGGTGAACGAACTAACCCTGTGCATGCTGAGAAGAGGGAGGGCACAACAAAGAAACAATGGCTTCTACCAGCTCCTCCTTCTGAGAGAAAGCTGCCCCTCCAGCCCTCACTCTAAAGCCAGACACATCAGTTCTTCCCCATATGTACCTGGCACTTTTCAAGCTGCTGCCCCAGAGCTGGAGTTCAGAGTAAGTCCATCAGCAAATAAATTCATGTGCGGGCCTCCAGGAGGAGCACCTGGGAGTGCAACTGCTCACCACGTCACTCAGCCACAACTCCACAGGTTTTCGTAACTAGAAGTTATGGGGACTTCTCTCCCTGGCACTGGAACCCTGGTCTGGGGAGCCTTGTGCAGCACTGGTACTACTCGTTTCTCCAGGGAAGCTCCGCAGCCAAGATATCCCTCCCGATTTTTAATGGTCAGGCACTGGTGTGGGATTAGCCCATTCCATGTCTCTGCCCCTCCCCTACCAGTCTTGAAGTGGCCTCTTCTGCATGTCCCTAGCTGTAGGGCTTCAGTCCAGCAAGACTTTTGGTTGTTCTCAATTATGGTTGTTTTGTAGTTTGGTTGTAATTTTGATGTGATCATGAGAGGAGGTAAGCACAGTTTTTACCTACTCTGCCGTCTTGACCAGAAAATCTACATATTATTTTTTGACAAATTGTTTTAAATCTATTTTTAAAGTGTCAAGCTAATATATATTTAGATCAGGAAATATATACAATGTAACACATTTTTTTTTTAAACAACTCAAATTTTATGGTATGGAGTGTGATAATTTAAAATCTAGAGATGGATGGAGCTGGGTTCACCTATTAGGTGTGACTTGGGTAAATTACTCAACCTCTGTGAGCCTCAATTTCCTCAGTGCAAAATGAGGATAATGAAAGTACCTTTATAGATTGTTTTTGATGATTAATCATACAGTGCTTGGAAAGCACTTAGTGTAGTATGTAGCACAGGGTTGGGCCCTTAATAAATTGTAGTTATAATTATTGTTGAATCCAATTCTCCTAGGAATTAATCTATGTCTTGTTTTTAAGTTTGATGTATAATTTTGGAATAAATTCTTTGAGGCATTGCTTTGAAGGGTTTAAAATGAGAATGAATAGTTTGGAATCTAGGATTTGCCATTTACTTAACTGTATGATCATGGACAAGTCATTCATTCATTCATGAACTCATGCATTTATTCAATACAATTTGGTGCCTTTATGTGCCAGGTTCTAGGCATTGGGGATAAAGAGATGAAAAAGGAAGCGAAGACCTCTATTCATATGATGCTTACATGCTAATAAGGACTGTTAGACAACCAAAAATATAAGAAAATAAATTAAAGAATAATGAAATAAAACAATTTGAAATGACATTATAAAGAATGTAACAGGCCATTGTGTTGGGGGATAATTGGGAGGGGCAACATTAGAGAATGTGGTCAGGTCTAAGAAAATGTATTTCATTTAAGACTGAGATCATAAAGCAGCCAAGCATGCAGAGACCTGTGAAAAGAGCGATCTGCATAGTGAGAAATGTAAGTGTGAAAGCCTTGAGAAGGCTGGTGGGGTTGAGGGACAGAAAGAGGCCTAGTGTGGCTAAGGTACAGTAAGCAAAGGGAGAGTGGCAGGTGCTGGTTGAGGAAGGCCTTGTACTCCATGGTAAAGTGTTTGGATACAATTTTAAGAATAATGGGAAGCCACTGGAAAAAAAATTTTTTTTTTTTCTTTTCCAAGTCAAGTTGTTGTCCTTTCAATCTTAGTTGTCAAGTTGTTGTCCTTTCAGTCTTAGTTGTGGAGGGCACAGCTCAGCTCCAGGTCCAGTTGCCAGTTGCAAGTTGCAGGGGGCGCACCCCACCATCCCTTGCGGGAGTCAAACCGGCAACCTTGTGGTTGAGAGGACGCGCTCCAACCAACTGAGCCATCTGGGAGCCCAGCGGCAGCCCAGCTCAAGGTGCTGTGCTCAACCTTAGTTGCAGGGGGCCTTAGTTGCAGGGGGCGCTTGCGGGACTCGAGGAATGGAACTGACAACCTTGTGGTTGAGAGCCCACTGGCCCATGTGGGAATCGAACTGGCAACCTTCGGAGTTAGGAGCATGGAGCTCCAACCGTCTGACCCACCGGTTCGCCCCTGGAAAATTTTAATCAGGAGAAAGACATGTTCCGATTTTTATGATTTAATCCTATGGGGGATCTGTTTCTTACATGTAAAAAGTGGACAGTAATGGTGGTCAAGTGGTAGGATGCTAGAGGATTAACTGAAATATTGCAAATAAAGCACTTGACTGGCATATATCACCACAAAATAGTGATTAGCTATTGTAATTTTTGTGTAATTGATGTTGTTTTTATTATAGCTGCTTTGGACTGAGTTGTGCCCACCCCTCCCCAAATCATATGTTGAAGCTCTGATCCCCAGTGTGACTAAGAGAAAAGGCATTGAGGAAGTAATTAAGGTTAAAGGACATTATAGGGTAGAGTTCTAATCTGACAGGGTTGATGCCCTCGTAAGAATGGAAGGAGATGCAGTTTGGATGGCGTAATCTCTGTTCTCACGTGGTTTTCTGTGTGAGGAGCAGCAAGCATTTGGGGAGACACACTGGCCAGGGACAGAGGTATTGCCCATTGACCTGATGGGAACAATGTTTATTTTAGCTAATACTCTGAGCACATGAGCTAAGCAGTCAATTACTTCCAGGTTCATTAGTTGTAGAGAAATGCTTTACAAGTCTGGTTACATACAATGACAACTGGGAGAATTTTAAGATTTATAGATTCCTGGATTCTACCTCCAGAGATTTAGATTTAGTGGTTCAGTGATGGAGTCCCGTAATCAGTATTTTTGACAAAATACCTCAAATGCTCTGCCAAGTTTGGAATGTACTGGTTTTAGAATATTGCCTAGTGACCTAAAATGACTTCATGAAATATGCTGAAATACATCAGACTTTTATCTGGATAACATCAGGCCCTAGGAGATTCTGATTATTTAAACTTAGAGTTTATAGGTTTTCTATGAAGTGCCTCTATATACAACATGCTTTTAAGAAGCTATGCAGAATGATGGTTTTGTACAAGTCCTCTGGACTTAAATTTATAGGCAAATCCCAGTGATACTATTTACAGGCTATGCAGTTTTGGGAAAGTATTTGCCTCATTTTATTCGTCTATAACTGGTATAATGATAATGTTCCAAATCCCAGAACAAATCTTACTAAAACCAATATAAGATGAAATACAAAATCTGAATAATCCTATAACTATGAAATAAATTGAATCCATAATTAAAAACTTTCTCACAAATAAAACTCCAGCTCAGATGACTTCACTAGTTTATCCCAGAAGATAATAAGTAATAGTGTCAATCTTATACAAACTCTTTCAGATAAAAGAAATGGAGAAAATACTTTCTATTGGTTTATGAAGCTAGCATAACAATAATAAATCCTGATAAGAATATTGAAAAAAAAACCCAGAGATATTATTATTCAGTCATTGTACAAGAGTTAATAGCAGGCTTGAGGCTGTTATCCTTAGAAAATCCTGCTCGAAAGGTTGGTCCTTGGCTGGTATCTGGAAACTTGAATTTCAGGAGTGTTTCCAGCATTCTATAACTGAAAAGAGTGACTCACTGGGTCTAAGTCTTTTGTACAAACAACATGGTTTATGCTGACTACTTGCTTTCCTTCTAGGAATATGGAATTTTAGTATGTGCTAGGCAGAGTTCCTATATGACCAGACCCCAATAAAAACCCTGGCCACTGAGTCTCTAATGAGTTTCACTGATAGATAAGATTTCATATGTGTTTTCACAATTCAAGGCTGGAGGAATTAGCATGTCCTATTTGACTGCACTGACAGAGGACTCTTGGAAGCTTGCTCCTGGTTTCCTCCACACTTCAGTTCTTGTGCCTTTCCTCTTTGCTGAATTTGCTTTGCATTGTTTTGCTGTAATAATTCAGTATGGCTAAATGCTGAACCCTGTGAGTCCTTCTAATGAGTCATAAAACCTGGAGATGCCTTGGGGTCCCCAGCAGATTCACGACCAATTCAATATGTCATGAAAAAGTAATAAAAAGCATAAGAACTATTTGCACATGACATGAACATGTGTGTAGAATTTTAAAATAAGTTTAGCAACATTGCTAGGTACAACATCAAATTGTTTCAAATTGACCATGTTTCTAGATAATACCGATAGACTGTAGGAAAATACTGTAGCATCAAATAGTATTAAAGACCCTAAAGTAAATGTTATGAATGTGTAAAAACTCTTCACAAAAGAGTTTTTGTGAAATATAAAATATCATTGAGAGAAATTAAGGAAGACATAGATATTTTGATGCATGTGCTATATTCGTGGATTAGAATGTTCAATATAATAAATATGAAAACACTTTCCAAATTGATTTATAGATTCTATGGAATATAAATTAAAATTCAATTTTATTTTTTAGTGAAAAGTATCAAGCTGAGTCAATTGTTTATCCATATGGAAAACAATATTCTGTATTTCACAAAAATTCATTTTAGATGAGTTATAGGCATAAGTATGAAAAAGCAAAACAATAAACAATAAAACTTCTAGAAGAGGACTATTCAGTAGAACTTTTTGTGATGACAGAAATATTACATAACTGTGCTATTTATTACAGTAGCCACTAGACCATGTACTTACTGAACCTTTGAAATGTTTCTAGTGTGAATGAGAAACTGAATTTTTATTTCTTAAAAATTTTAGTTGACTTAACTTAAATTTAAATAGCCATATGTAGCTAGTAGCTACAGTAATGCACAGTGCAGTTCTTAAGCATATTATAGGAGAATGTCTTGTAACCTTGACATAACAAAAAGATTTTTTAAATGCGACAGCAAAATTAGCAACTAAAAAGGAAACTATAATAAATTGGACTACATTAAAATTAATTTTCGTTCATCAAAAGACACTTTTAAGAGAATGAAAAGTTAAGGCACAGAGTGGGAGAAGGTATTTTCCGTACAAAAAATTAACAGGATGCCAAGGATATAGTATGGCATGCTCTGACTCTTTCCACATACCCTCCACTTTTTGATGTGAATGACTGATCCTTTCTTGATCTTAAATAAAGTCGTATGCAAGTGGACCTTCAAGCTCCATTTTCCAATCACATTGCTGCACATATAAAGCCACCACTCTCTAGGTTATAAAAGTGATATCCAGTACATTCTCATACCTTTTTTTTACAATCCAGAAAGATTACACAGAGGAGGGCAGCTGTCCATTGTTGAAATTTATTGGCTCTCCTTCAGACTTCAGTTGGAAAGAATCTGGGAGGAAGGGCTAGAGACAGTAGCTAAGGTTCTGTTCTTCATTCTGTTCCTAATACTGTCACTCTGGATCCATCCCTCACCGCTGAGATTCATTTTTTAAAATCTGAAAATCAAGGGAGTTGCTGGCCCCTGAGGACCTTGACTTTCCTAAGTCCCTTTCCCCTTCCAGCTACAACAACGTTGCAAAGAGTCGTGCTGTCAAGGGGATTGGCTAGTTGTAATTGTTACCGCAGAAGCCAATTTGGGGAAAGGCACATTTCCTGGAGAGAGAGACAGTCTTGTTCAGAATATATAAAGAACTCCTATAAAGAAGAGGATGATAAGAAAAAAGGAGATAATAGAAATTTTTCAAGAGATTTGCACAGGCACTTTAAAAGGAGGGCATATAAATAAACAATGAACATATGGAAATGTTCTCAACATGATTAATAATCAGAAAATGCAAATTAAAACTACGAGACAATACTACTTACTCTCTAATCAGAATATTAAAATTCAAAACACTTTAAAAATGCCAAGGGTTGATAACGATGTAGAGCAGCAGGAATTCTCACACCTGATGGTAGGCATGTCAGTTAGTTCAACTGTTTCAAAAAACAGTTTGGTATTGTCTCCTAAAGTTGAAGATCTGTATACCCTTTAACTCAATAAGTATTTTCTGAACAGAAACAGAAGGACACATGCTCTAAATAACATGTCTAAGAATATTCATAACAACATTATTAGTTATAGCCCAAACCAAGAATAACCCCAAATGACTATCATGAGTAGAATGAATGTATGTATCATAGTAGGTTAATAGAATGGAACTTTATTTTTGAATCGGATTTTTTATAATAATGAAAACGAATTAAAGGCATATATGACAAATCCTCAGCTAATATCATAATTAAAACTGAAGTTCTTTGGTCTACATTCAGGAACAAGACAGGGTTGTCCACTATACCACACTTATTCAACACAGTACTGGAAGTCCTCGCCAGAGCAATCAGGCAAGAGAAAGAAATAAAAGGCATCCAAATTGGGAATGAAGAAGTTAAATTGTCACATTTTGCAGATGACATGATGCTATATATAGAAAACCCTAAAGACTTCACCAAAAAGGTATTAGGAACAATAAATGAATATAGTAAAGTTGCTGGCTACAAAATCAATGTACAAAAGTCCATTACATTCCTATATACTAACAATAAAATTTCATAAAAAGAAAAAAAAACACACAAAACACCAATTCCTTTTGTAATTGCAACAAAAAGAATAAAATACCTAAGAATAAACTTAACCAGGATGTGAAAGACCTACAGACTGAAAAACCATAAGACATTTAAAAAAGAAATTGGAGAAGACACAAAAAAATGGAAAGACATTCCATGTTCATGGATTGGAAGAATCAACATAGTTAAAATGGCCATGTTACCCAAAGCAATATACAGATTTAATGCAATCCCCATCAAAATCCCAATGGCATTTTTTAAAGAAATAGAACAAAAAAATCATCAGATTTGTATGGAACTGCAAAAGACCCCAAATAACCACAGTAATCCTAAGAAAAAAGAATAAGGCTGGAAGTATCACACTCCCTGGCCTCAGCTTGTACTGCAGAGCAACAATAATCAAAACAGCATGTGACTGGCAGAAAAACAGACACACAGACTAATGGAATAGAATTGAAAACCCAGAAATAAACCCACATAAATATGGACAGATAATTTTAGACAAAAGAGCCAAAAACGTACAATGGAAAAAGAAAGGCTCTTCCATAAATGGTGCTGGGAAAATTGGAAAGCCACATGCAAAAGAATGAAACTGGACTGCTGTCACCATATGCTAAAATTAACTCAAAATGGATCAAAACCCCCAAACATAAGACCTAAAACAAATTGCATAGAAAAAACATAGGAACTAAAATTATGGGCCTTGGGTTCAAAGAGCATTTTATGAATTTGATCTCAAAGGCAAGGGAAGTAAAAGCTAAAATAAATGAATGGGACTATATCAAACTAAAAAGCTTCTGCACAGCAAAAGGAACCATCGACAAAATAAAGAGGCAACCAACCAAATGGTAGAAGATATTTGCAAACAATGTCTCCGATAAAGGGCTAATATCCAAAACAAAAAGACAAACAGTCCAATTAAAAAATGGGCAGAAGACATGAACAGAAACATCTCCCACGAAGAATACAAACAGCCAATAGATATATGAAAAATACTCAACTTCACCAGCTATTAGGAAAATGTAAATCAAAACCACAATGAGATATCACCTCACCCCAGTTAGAATGGCTATCACCAACAAGACAAATAATAACAAGTGTTGGAGAGACTGTGCAGAAAAAGGAACCCTCATACACTGTTGGTGGGAATGCAGATTCGTGCATCTGCTATGGAAGATGGTGTGGAGTTTCCTCAAAAAATTACGAATAGAATTACCATATAACCCAGCAATCCCTGTCTTGAGTATATACCCCAAAATCTGAAAACATTTATTTGTAAAGATATATGTGCTCCGATGTTCATTGCAGCTTTATTTACGGTGGCTAAGACATAGAAACAATCAGTGTCCTTTGATAGATGATTGGATAAAGAAGATATGGTAGGTATATATACACAATGGAATACTACTCTGCCATAAGAAAAGATGAAATACTGCCATTGGTGACAACACATATGGACCCTGAGATTATTATGCTCAACGAAATAAGACAGACACAAAAAGTCGAGAACCATAAGATTTCACTGATATGTGGGATATAAAACTGAAAGCAACAAAGGAACAAGACAAACAAATGAAAAAACAAAAACTTATAGACACAGACAACAGTTCAGTGGTTACCAGAGGGTAAAGGGGTTGGGTGGATGGTAGAAGAGAGTAAAGGGGGTCAAATATATGGTGATGGAAGGGGAACTGACTCTGGGTAGTGAGCACACAAGGTGACATATAGATGATGTATTATAGAATTGTACACTTGAAACCTATGTAATTTTACGAACATTGTCACCTCAATAAATTTAATTTAAAAAAAGAAAGAGGGGGGTGGACAGGGAGGGAGGAAGGAAGAAAGGGAGAGGAAGGAAGGAAAGAACCACGGAGGGAGGGGAGAGTAAGACCAGAGGATGAAAAGGAGGAAGGAAAAAAGAAACAAAAATAGCTTTACAGGTTAAAGGTGCGATTATTCAAACAAAAACACAAAAACAAAACAAAACAAAAAAGAAAAATAAAAAGAAAGAAAAGTAAACGAATTACAGCCACACAAACACCATGGATTAACCTCATAAAGTTGAGCAAAAGAAGGCTGACTAAAGAGAATATCTAATGTCATATTCTACTTATCTAGAATTCAAAACTAGGCAAAACTGAACTGTGTGTTTAGAACTTGGGATAGTAGTTGTCTTGGTTGGGAAGTGAAGATTAGTAATCCAAAGCAGGCATGAGGGAGCCTTCAGGGTGTTGATGTTTTGTTTCTTGACCTGGTTGTAGGTTACATGGGTATGTTTGTTCTGTGATACTACTGTGAGCTTTGCGCTTCTGTTTTGTGCACTTTTCTGAATATGTGTTTTACCTCCATAAAATGCGAATTAATGAAAAGCACAAATTAGATGATAAAAAGTAGACTGCAACATAGACTAAATATAGAGAGTAAAACAGTTCATCTTCAATGTGTAAGGAACACGCATTCTTTTCAGAAATATGAAGCAATATTTTATCCTTGCATTAATGTCACTGTTCAAGACGATGTTAAGTCCAGGTTTTGGCTGACAGTACAGGACCCACAAGTGGGTTAGCTCAGCTGGGCAGGAGAGAACAGGCCTGGCGTCCACACAGCAAACACTGTGAGACAGCCTGGCAGGTGGAGAGCTGGTATCTGGGAGGCCTGGCAGTGGTCTGCAGACAGATGTCCTGGCTGGTGGTTTAGGGCTCTCCAACTGGCCGTAGGCAGGCAGCGAGTGTCCAAGCAGTCGGGTGGTTGGTGGTTGGTACAGCGAGGACTCACAGCACGTAGTACTGACCACGCCATGCAGTAGGGCCCAGGGACTGGCCTCCATATCGTGAGAAGAACGGGAGGGAAAAAAATGGGATTCAAATCCCAGAGGAATATGGTACAAGGCAGAAAATCAGTTCATGAAAATCAGGTACAATGTAGAGGTGTGGTCATAAGAATCACAGAGCCTGGAGCCATTTTGAGACTAGAGGTGGAAGTTAAATATTTTCAGCTCTGCAGCTTGGAGGCTAAGAGAGGGAACCAGGCTGGTAAACGATTTCTAGTACCTAGGAAAAAAATAATAGAGACATAAAATGATAGAGTCAGAAGGGATCTTAAAGCTCATTCAACCCCTTCATTTTACAGGGAAGAAGACTAATATTATTGAATGCCACCTGTTAATTGCTTTTTATAAGTAAATCCATCTGATCCTTGTACGACCCCGTGAAATAAATAGTATTATCTTTATTTTACTGATTGGTCAGAGAAATTAAGTTCCTCGGTGTCAGCACTGTCGATGCTATTTCCACTTGAAGTAGTAAGTTACGGCAGAGTTGGGTTTAAAATTCAGCCTTCTTGACGTCTAGGTTTATCCTGTTTCCAATGTGACAGAACTGACTGGAATTTTGTTTACATGGATTGACTGAAAAGGAGAGGATCTAAAATTTCAATACCTCTCCTATCTCACTTGAGTTGAAAACATGGCTGACTGGTAATTTACACTTTGTTCACTGTATTTGAGATTTGTTGAAAATCTGATTTTTGCCTGAAATGGCCTCAAATACAGGAATGCTTACATGGATCAAATTGTATCTTTGGTTTCCAGTTAAATTTTCCTATGTACAGCCTTAGTTCAGGAAAACCAGAGCATGCAAACTGAAAGAAAAAAAAAAAGAAGACGACTTAGGAAAAAATCAAATGGAAAACTTCTAGCCAACTGTTCTGAAGCTCTTTTTTGGATGAGAGGTGAGCCGATGGACTGGGAAGAGGCTAATAACACCCTTGCAGCTTGCTATCACAGACCTATGAGCCCTGCAGCAGGAGTGGGGAAGACAATAGAAGCTCTCTGCTGGGATAGAGGAGGAGAAATTTCCAAAGCCACCTGAAAAGCCCAAGTAATTACAGAGAGTCACCTGAAATTTAGCCAGAAACAGCATGGACAAGTCACTAACACCTTTATTCATCCTTTCTGAATTGCAGATAAAAGCTTTTAATGTACTTACTGTATGGAGACATAAGAATACATGTAATTTTTATTGTAAAATTTCTTTCAACCATTTCATGAAGAATTCTATCTAAGAACAATATATTGTTATTATCATTTCTTTCAGCTTTGTGTCTAGGGAGCTTTCAAAAGAAGCTACAAATGCATTGGGTGGGTCTAAGTTAAGTCCTCATCCTCCAGGAGGTTGAAATGTGGAGATGGTAGACCATTTTCTCCCCAGCACCTACATGCAGAAAGGCAAATGAGTACATATCAATATGCATATACTATCCAGAGATGTCATTGTATTGTTATATTGTGTTAAGCACCCTTGCATTAGCCATAAGAGTTTTCTATTTTCTATGTCATGCTATATGCTTAACCCCTTTTTCCCTCCCTGTCTATGCTCCTTCCCTCCTTGCTCTCCTTCCCTCCTTTTTCCCTCCCTTCCTTCCTTTTAGGCATTTATTGACTTAGATGAGACGTGAAAGTTTTTTATCATGGATATTTTATTTTTCTATGTGATGCCAAATACTCTTAAATATTTGAGATTTGGAAGAGTCTGTTTGGTGTGTTACTGAAAACAGGCAGACATTCTATCTCAATGCTCCAGGTGTGAAAAACATGTGGTTCTCTCAGTCCAGATTTCATTTTCTCATTTACTAAAAGATACTAACCTATAGAAAAATATTTATGACTATGACATGAAAAAGAGACTGTGCACGCTTGATGATAAACAGACTAGGATCTCGTGACAAGATGGGGTAGTAGGAATTGTAGTTATTATTTATCATGAGGAAAATGGGAGCAGTTTAGACAGTTTTCAATTTTTCAAGAAAACTCAGGAATTTCAATTTTTAATGGGTGATATCCTTTTTTTTTTCAAATATTGGCAGTGAGTTAAAAATCTTTTGAAATACTCTTTAGGGCAAACAAAACATGTTTGTGGTTCAACTTCTGTTCACAGGTCCTAATCTACAGTGTTTGAGGAAAGATCTTGGTAAGAAATTTGGATTTTCATATGCATGCAACATCATTAAATAGTGTTAGTAGCAATGATAAAATCTAGTTTACTATTCCAAAAATGGCTTTGGAGATTGGCTTTTAGACGGGCAAGAGTGGAAGACAGTCATGGCGGTGGTCCAAGTGAGAGATAATGGGCCCTGGTATGTGGAGGTGGCAATGGAAAGATAATCTGAGTTACTGTCAACAAGGAAAGAGCAGAATCTAGGATGTCACATGGATCTGGGCTGAAGCTGTTGGGTAGAGGTGGTGACATCTACTGAGATGCTTATGATGGTAAAGGATTAAGTTCCGGGAGAATCAGAACTCAATTTTGGAAAAGTTCTTTCTCTAATTTCTTACATTGAATGCTTAGTTCGCTTATTATTTCTTTAAAAATTGATAGCATTTTTGTTTGAGCCTGCTAAGATTGTCATTTTTATTTTTTGGTGGTTTCCCTTCAAAAGTCTACCATATTTTTTATTTCCTTTTTTATCCAAATTTGATTAAAGGGTTATTTTAAAATATCTAAGTGGTTCTGGCTTTGCCAGTGACTTCTTTTATTACATTGTGGTTAGAAAATGAAGTCTGTTCAAATTCTGCTTTTCTAAACTAATTGAGATTTTCTTTGTATTTAGTTTAAAATTGGTTCTTTGGGAAAAAGTACCTATTTTATCTCAATTTTATTTTATCATCGCTTCAACATCTCAGAAGGCCAATCAGAGTTTCTTACTCACATCTACTTCAAGAAAGAAGAATTATTGTTCTATTTAAACTAATGGTTGATTTGCTCTGTAAGTGAAAATATCTTATACAAAATTAACCTCATGAGAAGGTAATGTCATACCGTTTTTCACATATAAGTTTTCAAGTGAATGCAGTGAGCATTTGCTATAGAATTATTTACTTCAGTTCCAAGTTTGACCAAAGGCGATTTCATTTTGGACCTTGTCCAAAGAAGCTTTACATCTTCCAAGGGATTTAAGCAACTGAGGGCTGGAGTGTTACAGAAGGTCTCCAGGACACTTTCTCATGATGAAACTCTGTTCTCAGCCCTTGCACATCCTGCTGATTCCAGGGATGCGCTGCTTTTCCCATCACAGATGCTTCTTAAGTGCGTACTTACTTTGATTCCCTCAGATGCTCGCATCACCTGTTTCTTTCACAAACCCTGCTTTTGGGGAGTTCTTTGACAGCATCTATGACGCACTGAAGGTCACGCACATACATCTCTGAGGACTTCCCTTTCTATTGAAATGTTTTGCTGCTGCTCTGGAATCGAGTGACAGTCTTGTCACTACCACTCTTTCACGGGCTCTTTCAGCCTTGTTTCTCTTCTTTTTAGTAAGTGGTCAAGCAGAGAAAACCCTTGCCAACCTCCCTTTTCTCATTGTAGTCACCTGTTTATTTATTTATTTTTCAGATTTCCTTTATCCTCAGGTGCCTACCTGGAACCAGATTGGAAAAGTATAAAGTGTTTGTTTCACAAGCATGCGTAATATTTGTATACTTGTTATTATAATAAGATATTTAATAGTAAACCTGTTTGGGTATTCGACATTGTTTTGGACTTCTAGTTACACATTTGTATATTCTCTTTGTGAATTGAGTTCAATTTTCAGTAGAAAGAAAATATTGAAAAGAGCCTAATGAAGTACATTATAGTCAAAAGCTTATGGAGGAAGAAAATTTCTCTTGTGCAGTTTCTGAAATATCATCAAAGTGAAGATTGTGCTAAAGCTTCGAGGCCAGGTAAAGAATTAAATTCTTTCCCACATGGTGGCCAGTATTTCTAGTGTACATTGAAAATGAAATAGTCTGCCAGTTATTAAGTAGGCTTGAATATATTATTATAGGAAGGAAATTATATGGGATTTAAGTGCCAGCTTAGGAAGAGAGAGGCCTAGACTAGCTTTCCCGCCTCCTCTGGCCCCCATTTAGTTGCAGCTTGCTTCTGAAAGAAGCAATCAGCAGTGGTTTATGATGCTCAGACATTTCTCTGATGCACGCTCCATGAAAATCATTGATGTTTCTGCTTTAACTAGATTTAGCTACTTTGAGTTGAAAGCACTGCGCTGCCTGAAATCCTGTTTTACTAAACCCGCCAGTGAGTAAAACCACTGAGTCCTTCAGGAAAATTCCATTGCACAGTTAGAGAAAGCTGTTAATTACAGCTACAATCAGCTCTACCTTAAAGGTACAGGAATTCTGCCTGCTCCAGCCGGTCTTTATATCCAGCTCATGTGGTTCCATTCAAGTGGTACCATGTGGCTTAGCCTCTTTTGAATGGGTTTCCTGGGCTCTGATGATTTTTGTGTTCCTGCAAAATGCTTTGTGAGCAAGGCCACAGATCTTTCAGATATCTCCTTTCTTTTCCATTCCTGGGATTCCAGGCTTTTCCCACCTGCTTTTCTTCCCCCTCACCTTTAGCAAAATGGCTACTTCTTAAAAACTAAATGTAAGCCAGCCCCACACTTGATTATTTGTAGAAATGGCCCCTTTACACAGAATATGTTACCTTGGGAACTGAGACAAATTGTAGGCTTATGTATTATAAAGTTTTTTTTTTTACCTTAATGAAAATTTAATTTGTTATGAATGGTTCATCACAACATATGCCAAGAAAAACGTGCCAGAAATAACAATCTGAAGGAACACACGGGATCTAATGCTTCCATAACTTTTCCAAGAGTGAAAGAGATCATTGAAATAACACATGTCAGATGCTATTACTGTCATATTGTTGAGGCCATCTGTTAAAAACCAAGATCAGAACCTGCTGCATTCATTGAATTTGCAGTTCTGGAAATGACAATGTCAAATGAAATTAAGTTAATTCTGTTAAGAGGAGTTTACCTGAGGGATTAAAATATTTTTTTCAGAAAGATAAGCCCATTTTATTCATGTAGATATTCATATAAACATAGCAGCCTTTAAAAACAAAAGCACTAAAATTTGCATCATTACACTATTCAGGTTTTAGAACACAATATGGCAATAATCCTTTGTCTATTTAGATAGATATTTGAAAGTATGCATGTAAAGAATCAGAATATGCATACGTACCTGATAAAGTTGGCACATGGAATACTTAGGGACTTTCAAAATAAATCAAGGATGGCTGCAAAAGAATATGATTTGTTTATAAATGAAAAAAATGTGCTGTTTTCTTTGATATTCTGATGAGGCCTGAAAAGTGGGATTTAAGAGTGGTTTTTAATGAGATGCTTTCTCACTTTCAGCTATACTTGCTTTCATATTGAAACATCAAGCTGGTTTTATTAAACAATAGCTACATGGGCCTCCCAGTCTCTTAGAATGTTTCTTTGGGCAGTATTTCAAGTGGCCCTGCTAACGTTCCGTTTGTCTGTACTCTCTGTGTTTTCCCCCATTCGCCCACAATGCACCCTTCCCTCACACAGATAACAAAAGAGGAAGAATTCTCTTTCTCATTCCATTTCTTAACTCTGATCAGGCTACGCGTCTGGGGCTCTTGAGTAAAAGCATATTTGCCTAATTCATCAGCTCCAAATCAGTGACTAAATGCACTAGGCAAGTCAGGACAATCCTCAGGTCTTCATTTCTTTATCTATTAAATGCTTGGCGTGGATTTAATAATCCATTTTTCCATCTCTAGACGTCCAGGATCCTAGGGAAAATAGAGTCCTGTATATCCCTGCAAAGTGGTATGACATGCTTTATTTAAGTTTTGTCTCAGCAGAAGATGTAGAGTTAATGATATAGCAAAATCGCCAAGAAAATGTGAGACAGAACAATAATGTTTGACACAAATCTATTCTCACTGAAGATGAAGACATACTTTCTGAGTAGTTCTCTAATATTTCTTTAGGTTTTTTAAAAAAATCTTATTCCATGTTTCACCGCAAATTCAAATCTATCTGTCTGTCTGTCTGTCTGTCTGTCTGTCTATCTATCTATCTATCTATCTATCTATCTATCTATCTATCTATCTATCTATCTATCTATCTTCATCATCATCATCACCTATCTATCAATTATCTATCATTTATGAAGTTTCTTTTGATGTTTAATGGCTTAGATGCATGAAGTTTGTTTCTCCCTTATTTTTAGGGCTATATTTAAATAGAAAATGACATCTGAGTCGGTGCCTCCTGGCCCTGCCTCACAAATGCCGGAGTGCCAGACGTAGACCTGGAGACCTAAGGACAGACCCTCAGTTCCCTCTCACCTGATGCTTGATCTGCAGGGCAGATACACCCAGCTATAAATTAAGAATGAAGGTCTCTAATTCCACTGTAGCGACCCTGTCGACTTAGGAAATGGAGCCAGGGTCTGTCTCAATCTCTCATTACTCTCTGGTAGCATTTTATTCCCTCTGGTGTGGGAAGGTGGAGTGTAGCTAGTAAGGGAGTGGACAGTGGTGGAAGCATAGGCAGAAGTTATCCTTGTGGACAGAGCAGAAATACAAGGAGAGAGGCAGAAATGCCCCCCAACCCTAGCAGTTCATATATAAACAGCAATGATGATGAATTTGGTAGATTGCTCAGATTCTTCGTTCTACATACAACACTTAGGGAACTGATGCCTATTGCTCCAGACTGCTATTAGGATTTGTCTTAATGAGATTACCTTTTTTTACAAATGGGTATTGGAGATGAGGATACTTTATGCTTTGGGCTTTATACTTCTAATAAAGAGGAATCTGCTTATGTGCTTGTGGGGACAAAGCCCCAAAAAGCCGTTTCCAGGCTCTCGGCCTCACATAGAAAGGTGCTGGCTCGGGTAGTAAATGGCCATCAACTGTGATCAGATGGCCACCAGCTGTAGCTAGTTGGCCGTCAGCTGTAACCCGTAAGCCATTGGCCACTAATATAACTGCCGTGGCTAAGCTAGCAGAGAAGAAATGGGGGCTAGCAAGAGCGGATTGCAGAGAGGCGGATGCCGCCGGTGAGAATATAGTGGTATGACTCCCCTACTTATGGCTCCGTGGGTGTTCCTTTTTGGCCTCACCATGTCCTGCGTTCTTATGTGTGAAGCGGGAGCAGAGACCCCGCCGGACGCCTCGCACGACAGTGCTTGATTGAAATTTCCTCTGAACTTTTTTTATTATAGTGATATTACAAGATATTAATTCATTGTGAATCATCATAATTTGAGCGAGGGTCTCTAGCACACTGGGAAAGTTTTAACTGTCTCTTACATATATCTGATAAAATGCAATGAAAGATCATTGTGTACTATATGCTGGGCGCTGCAGGGTACACAGAGGAACAGCCTTGCTCTTCTGGATCTTACAGTTCAGTTTAAAAGTGTTAATATTGCATTTAGTGATTCTAAGATAAATGTGTAACATTTCTAAAGTTGGGATTCTTCTCATAGTTGATGGCATGAGATAGTTTAATTGGCAGCATTTAAAACTTTTTAAAAAGATTTTTGTTAAAATATAGCTAACATACAATATTACGTCAGTTTCAGGTGTACACCACAGTTATTCAATATTTATATACCTCAAGAACTAATCATCATGATAAGTCCAGCAACCATCTGATATTGTACTATGCTATTGCAATATTATTGACTATATTCCTCATGCTTTACTCTACATCCCTATGACTATTTTGTAACTACCAATTTGTACTTCTTAAGCCCTTCACCTTTTACACCCTGTCCTCAACCCTCTCCCATCTATCACCCCAATAATCTTATAACAATCTGACACCATACATACTCGTAGTTGTGACAATATTATTGATTATATTCCTTATGCTATACCCTACATCCCCATGGGTACTTTGTATTATAACAATCAATTTGGACTTCTTAATCCCTTCCCCTTTTTCACCCATTCCCAATCCCCTTCCCATCTGGCAACCATAAAAATGTTTTCTGTATCTATGAGTTTGTTTTTGTTTCATTTGTTTATTTATTTTGTTCTTTAGAGTCCACTTATATGTGAAATCATATGACATTTATCTTTTGCTGTCTGATTTACTACACTCAGCACAATACCCTCTAGGTTCATCCATGTTGTTGCAAATGGCAAGATTTCATTCTTTTTCACAGCAGAGTAATCCATTGCACATATGTACCACCTCTTCTTTATCTATTTATCCATTCAAGGACACCCAGGTTGGCCTCGCATCTTGGCTTATGTAAATAATGCTGCAGTGAATGGATGAGCACATCCCTCAAAGTAGAGTTTTGGTTTTCTTTGGATAAATACCCAGAAGTGGGATTACTAGATCCTTCTTTGTCTCTTGTTGTATTCTTTGTTTTAAAGTCTGTTTTGTCTGGTATAAGTATCATTACCCCAGATTTTTGTTGTTTGTTTTCATTTTCATGAAATATCTTTTTCTCAGTCTGTATGTGTCTTTCAATCTGAAGTGAGTCTCTTGTAGGAAGCATATGTAAGGATCTTATTTTCTTATACATTCAGCCACCCTATCTTTTGATTGGAGCATTTAATCCATTTACATTTAAAGTAATTTTTGGTAGATATGTAGTTATTGCCATTATATTATTCATAATTTTGATTTTTTTTTTTTTTTTTTTTTTGGTCTTTAAGAAGTCCCTCTAACATTCCTTCTAATGCTGGTTTGGTGATTAGGAACACCTTTAGCTTTTTCTTGTCTGGGAATGTCTTTATCTATCCTTTGATTCTAAATGATAGCTTTGCTGCGTGGAGTAATCCTGATTGTAGGTCCTTGGTTTTCATCACTTTGAATATTTCTTACCAATCCCTTCTGGCCTGCAAAATTTCTCCTGAGAAATCAGCTGACAGTGTTATGGGAACTCCCTTATAGGTAACTAACTGCTTTTCTTTTGCTGCTTTTAAGTTTCTCTTTATCTTTAATCTTTGGCATTTTAATTATGATGATCTTGTTGTGAGTCTCTGGGTTAATCTTGTTTGGGACTTTCTGTGCTTTCTGGGCTTGTATATCTATTTCCTTCACAGATCAGGGCAGTTTTCTGTCATGATTTCTTCATACAGGTGTTCAATTCTTTGCTTTCTTTCTTCTCCTTCTGGTACCCTGATGATGTGAATATTAGTGTGCTTGATGTCCCAGATGCCCTTTAAACTATCCTCATTTTTTTTTTTGGATTCTTTTTTTCTTTTTGCTGTTCTGTTTGGGTGTTTTCTGCTACCTTATATTCTAGATTGCTGATTCGATCCTCTGGCTCATCTAATCTACTGTTGATTCCTTTTAAGTATTCTTCCTTTCAGTTATTGTAGTCTTTATTTCTGACTGGTTCTTATTTTATGTTTTATGTTTCCTATCTCCTAGTTCAAGTTCTCTTTGAGATCACTGAATATCATTATAACCAGTGTTTTGAACTCTGTGTCTAGATTGCTTGTCTCCATTTTGTTTAGTGCTTTTTTCTGGAGCTTTGTTTTGTTCTTTTATTTGGGAAATGTTTCTTTGTCTTCCATTTTGGCTGCCTCCCTGTGTTTGTTTCTATGTAGGGCTGCTATGTCTCCCAGTCTTAGTAGAGTGGCCTTATGTAGTAGGTGTTCTGTGGGACCCAGACTGATTGGTTGTGAGGACTGGCTGTGACTATAGCGGAGGAGCTGTGGTGCAGGGGCTGACCCTACAGAGCCAGGTTTATTTTAATAGACCCGGTGCCTGCACAGTCTGCCTTTGGGTGTGTTGTCCGTGTAGGTGGCAGGGTAATGCTCTGGCTCAGTCCAAAGCCACTGGGCCTGCCAGAACCAGAACCTCCTGGGAAAATCCTTCTGTAGGCCAAATTCAGTTGTGGTTCATGCTTGCCTGGGGCCATGTGGCATAAGCCACAAAGCAATGAAGAGATGGACATCCCCCATGCAGTGCTTGGAGGTGCTTTGAGAGGCCAAGTTGCAAACCAAGGTTGGCTCTCACTAGTGCCAGGCTTGGGGCTGCTCTGCTAGACATTTGGGACATGCCAAAACCAGATGCTTCTTGTTTGCACTTTGTGAACCTTTGAGAGGTTTTAAAAATGTTTGCAGAATGAATGAGCTAAGGCAGGTGGTTTGTACGAGAAAGCCACTGGAAGTGGCTTCAGTGTGCCCGAAAGTTAGGAGTGGCGTGGTTTCAGAATCGCCAGGGTGGGGCAAATGAATGGTGTTAGCCAGGTTGATGGAGACTCATCTATGACACCTGTGTCTGCATGCCAGGAAGGGGGAGGGCTCAACAAAGAAACAGTTTCTGCCAGCTCCTCCTTCTGAGAGAAGGCTGCCCCTCCAGCCCTCACCTTGAAAGCCAGAGAATTCAGTTCCTCTCCTTGTGTCCCTGGTGCTGCTGCTACAGCACGGGAGCTCAGAGCGAGTGCGTCTGTCTGAAAGTAAGTCCATACGTGATCCCTCTAATAAGAGAACCTGGGAGTGCAGCTGCCCTCTGACTCACTTAGCTACAATCTGGCTTTCACAACCAGAAGTTATGGGCCTCTCTCCCTCTGGGCTGGGAAGGGTCTTGGACCCCTTGCTTCTGGGGGGATGGGGACCATCCACAGCTGAGATATCTTTCCCAATCTTTAATGGTCACATAAGGGTTTGGGACCAGCCCGTTCCGTGTCTCTGCCCCTCCTACCAGTCTTGAGGTGGCTTCTTCTGTAGTTGTAGGGCTTTGGTTCAGCTAGACTTCAGTCAATTCTCAATGGCGGTTGTTCTGTGGTTTAGTTGTCATTGATGTGGTCCTGAGAGGAGGTGAGTGTTTACCTACTCTGTCATCTTGACTGGAAATCTCTAAAATTTCTTGATAGTAAGTAAAATTACATGTCTTCTAGTTAATATCTTCAGATTCAATGAGAATTTTGGGCAAGTTTCCTGCCATTACACTTAATAAGCACATGCTGTGAGTGATTATGAGCTAGGAAATAAGAAGCTGTAGTTCTGTCAGTTGATTTCAGTTTCCAGTTTCTATCAGCTTTGTGTGATCATTGTATCAGCTGAAAGTGTTTTTAGGATTTAAAAATATATCGTCTTACAAGATGCAAACCAGTTACCTCATTTGACATTCAGTAATCAGGTACCTCTTGCAACCCTGGAGGGAACACTGGGTTTTCTAGACTTACTGAAAGATGAAGACTTCAACAATGTGGCAACTTTTAAAGGATTCAAAGATAAATATGACTATATATAATTTTTTTCCATCATAACTAAAAGACCATGTAAGGTGTGTGGGGACAGAGTCCCAGAGAACAGTTTCCAGGCTCTCGGCCTCACCTGGAGGGGTGTTGGCTTGGTTATTGGGTGGCCATCAGCTGTAATCATATGGCCATCCACTGTGTCTGGGTGGCCATCAACTGTTACCGGTTAGCCATTAGCCACCAATATAATTGCTGTGGCTACACTAGCCTGTGGGTTGGTTGGCCGAGAAGGGGACGGCAGATTGCAGACCATGTGGCTCCTGCTTCCTGTATCTCCAACCCTGCCACCAGTGAGAACATAGTGGTATGAACCCCCATCTATGGCTCCATTTATGTTCCTTTTTGGCCTCACCATATCCTGTGTTCTTATGTGGCTAGCGGGACCAGAGACCCTGCATTACAAAGTGTCTTCTCTTTATGCAAGGCAGGATATGGCATTTTTGGCATTGGTATGAAGATTGGATGATGCCCAAATTATTTTTATTCATTTGTGCATTTGGAAAACATATTGAATGCCTATTATGTGCAAGTTGCCCACCCAGTCTAGGAGAGTATAATAGTGAGAGACCAAGAGATATCATTACAAATTTTGCCTTCAAGGACTTTGCAATATAATACAGCAGAGTACTTACAGATATTTAAATGAGCAAATATTTGAAATTATTGACATTATTAAATGAGGTAATATATTTAAGTGTGTTTAGAACAGTGCCTAGAACATTGTAAGTGCTACATGAAAATGTTTATTAAAAGAAATATATAAACAAAGGAAGGTCAATTTATAATATAGTATAGTATAGTGTGGGATAAGTGATCTAAGAATGGTACCAAAAATTCTATGGAAATTCAAATAGAGATATATGTTCTAGCTGGGAGTGATAAGAGAGCCAAGGAAAATTTTGAGCCAAGCTTGTAAAGAATAGTAGGATTTCAATAGAAAGAAGAGAAAGCACTCTGGATCCAATGAGTGTCAGAAGAAAAGTCCATGTACACTAGCTTTTCTTATTACCCTAGAGTGTATTTAATTGCTGCAAGTGGGAGCTAGGAGACAGAAAAAGGCTGAAGACACAGGAACCAGGGGGGATCAGTAACAGAGTATGACTTGGGAAGAGGTAAGAGGGGATGGGCTTTAGACTAGCAGAAGGATTAATCTTAGATAAGAAAAGGAACATCTATTCCTCTGAGGCATGAAAAAGGAAGAAAGAATAGGTAGGATGCAGTTAAATTAATTTGGGGTTGATTCCTTCAGCACTCCTTAGCACCTGAAGTGTAGAGGCAAAACAGAGGTAGGAATGCAGAGTTGCTGCAAGGTTGAGTTGTCTTGGAAGCTGCAGCTCAATAGGGAAGAAAATAAAGTCAAGAGGGTGTCCAAAGAGAAGAAGGGAAATAAGGGGTCAGGAATTGTCAGGTAGAAGTTGATCATTAAATTTGGTAGGAGTGGCCTATGTGGAAGCTCAGGAGGCTCTTTTGCACAAGAGAGCATCAGAATGTTGGGTGCTTTGGCTGAATCAGGTCTCCTCAGTGGAGAAGGAGCTGTTGGATAGTCATCCACATTGATAATGAATTAGCTCAACTTCCAAAGTCCTCAGTGGATCTTGGGAAGTGATCTGGGGTCAATAATTGGTAAGAGCAAGGAAGGCTGCAAGAAGTTACAGGGGAATCAGATGTACGTTGAAGAAGTGAAGGCACAATTTAAAAAGGTGAGGGAAGAAAGAGCAAAGAAGATCTGCAAGAAACAGTGGGAATATGGAGAGTGATATCCAAATATTTTAGCCTTAAAGTATGCACATTGTAGGAGAATGAGCATTTGGAAGATATATAAAGAAAGCAGTAATTTTAGAGGAGAGGCACGCCTTGAAGTTTAGCTGGGTTGCAGTTTGGTATTCTGGATTAGAGTATGAACTATGGAATTGAATAGTCAAATCCAGGCTTTAGAGCTGTGTGATCCGGGGCAGCATGACTTTGCTATGCCTCTGTTTTCTCATCTGTAAAATGGCAATAATAATACTATCTGGTTACTCTATGGATTAAACACTATGGTGTTTTTCTCTTCTTTACAAATCTCTCATCCTCACTTCCTTTCTGTGTTTTATTGTCTCCCTGGGCTTTTAATATTGGGAGTGTCTTAGGGCTCATACCTTGTTCTGCTTTATTTTCCGTTCTCTCCTTTCTTTTTCATTTCTCCCCTCCCTTCCTCACCCTTCCCTTTCCCTACCCATCAGCCTGCTTCCTGGTTTTAAATACCATTCACATGCTGATGACTCTTAAATTTTATCTCTAATACAGGCCTTTCTCCCAAACTTCAGACTCATATATCTGCTTGCTGATTAGACATCTCCACCTGGATAGCTAATATACATCTCCAACTCAACATGTCCAAAACTGAAATCCTGAACGCCCCCTCAAACCTGATTTACTCACAACCTTCTCCATCTCACTGATGACAACTCTACTTAGTTGCCAAAGCCCAAACCTCTGAAGTCGTCCCTTTTCATTCTCTCGGACCCCACATCCACTTATGCCTTGTGTACAATGAATAGCTTGAATTCAGCTGCTTTTCACCACTCCCACTGCTATCACGCTGATCTGAGTCCACTTCCTACACTGTTTCTAGCACTGTCCTCTACAGTCTTTTCTCAACATAGCTTGAGCTTGCTAGAGAGAGCTTTAAAAATGTCGGTCAGGTCATATCAGTCTTCTGGCACCGTCCAGTGGATTCCATGTCTCTCAGAAAATGAAAGTCCTTACAAAGGCTTGCAAGGCTGGGCAAGGTCTGCCCCCTCCTCACCTCTCTAGCCTCATCACCCGTTGTTCTCTTCTCCTCAGCCTGCCACAGTTTGTGCAGCTTCCTCGTTCCGTGAACAGGTAGGTCATGTATGCCCTCACTCTATGGCCTTCGTGCGGACAATTTTCTCTGCGAGAATGCTCTTTGTTCAGGTGTTTTCGTGGCCAACTTCCTTGCCTTCACATCTGTGTGTAAAGCGTCCTTCTCAGTGAAGCCTGTGCTGACCACCCCATTTAGCAGTATACCATGTACCAGCCCCCCATGGCACTTTCAATCTCCTCACCCTGTGTGACTTTTTATTATCACCTCCTTGCATATTATAGAATTTACTTAATATGTTTATTCTCTCTTGCTCATCTCCCTGTGCCATAAAAACTCCATTTGAGCAGAGTCTTTATCTGCTTTTATCATTAATGTGTACTAAGAACCTAGTATGGTGCTTGGCAAGTGGTGGGTACTCAATAAATATTTATTGAATGAATAAAACAATGAATAAGTGAATGAATGACTATAAAGCACTTTCTATATGCTGGACATTATACCAAGTACTCCATTAATGCTACCTGTTATTATTGTTGCTATGTTTTACTTAGGAGAGAGGAATGAAAAATACATTCTAGAACGGTTTGAACAAGAAGAAGGAAAGAGAGGAAGATTGTTAGGTTGACATAGGCTGGCAAATAGATTATGACCTTAAAATAAATCCTAAGAGGTTTCTCTGTAAGAGCTTTCTGGAAGAAGGCACCTTTGGGAGAGCATAGTTAGGAAATAATTTACCCAGGGATAATTATTACTAGCAGGAATGAGTCTTTTCCCACCCTGACTCACCCAATAGAGACTGCTTTTAAGTAATTACCTTGGTTAAGTTTTATTAATCTTTTCCCACTGAGTGCAGTGGTGCACTTTATTGGAGGACACTTCACCACTGAGGTTTTAAAGCTCTTGGGGGAGCATTAGAATGAGAATAGAATTTGATAGCAGGATAGATTTAGGAGTGGTTGTTCACATTTTCCTGACTTTTTGTTTTTTTAATGTCTGGAATGTTTGCAATTGGTGAGTTTAAGAGAGAACCACAAATTTAGTTCAGAGAATATGGAATTTTCTGATTACTTTGAGTGAGTGTTTATGCCTTTTGAATTTTGATGCTTTCTCTGCCCATTGGTTTAAATATTGAAGTGACCGAGCTGCTATGTTAGACCTGGGAGTTTTAAGATTGACCCAGGGGTAAATGTCAATAATTTTTCTTCTTAAATTAACCTTTTGTACACTGACATAATTCATACACATCATAGGCAATGAAGACAAGATACAAAGAAGAAAAATTAGCCCTTGTCCTATCACCAGAGATGACCACTGTTAACTTATTGGTATATTGTGTGTGTTCTACCTTGAGTCATTTCAAAAGTTGGATATATTTCCCATGGAACTTGTTCAGTAGGCATCAGAACCACCTTACAGTCTGCAAGGTAGCGATTTCTCACCATTTCTTGCATTATGGACTCTTGTGAGAATCTAATAAAACCTATAGATTCCCTTCCCCCAAATTTCCATATTGTCAGGCACATAAATTGTGTGTTTGTTAGCAGCGGTTTTATGCACAATCTGAATCCTATTGTAGTCTGTGGATTCTAAGTTAACATTCTTGCTATAAAGCACAAGCATCTTTAAAAAAATTTAAAATCTGATAAATAATGAAGAAGTAAAATACACTCTTATGATGCTCACACTTGTTCAAAGGTAACTGCAGTGAATGTCTGTTGCTTTTATCTACCTGGCACCCATTTTATCCTCTCTTTTGGTAATACTGCCCAATCACCTTGTTACAAGGATGGACCTATATCCCAGGTTGCAGCAAGAATATCTGACCTTTAGAATAGCTAAAGTTGATGTAAAATTAAACTGAGACTGACATTTTACCAAATATATAGGAATTTGTGAATATTCTTTCTACTGTGATCACTTTGGGAGGTTTCATTTCAGTTATGCTGTCATGGTTCAAAATATTGTTTAGTATCTCGTTTGGAATTGCCTTTAAAACAAATTTACGAGCTATGTAAGCAAGGCACATGGTTGAAAGTTACAGAAAACCCCACTTAAATTATTTAAGCGAAAAGGGAATTTATTGTTCCACATGACTATAAAGTTTTCAAACACAGGTGGACCAAGAAACTCAAACAGTATCATTAGGCTCTTGTTTGTCCCCTTGTCCCTGGGCCCTGCTTTCTTTGTGTCAGCTCCATTCTCAGACAGGCTTTTCTTTCATGGTAGCAAAAGTGACCACACCATCTTATCCTTTCAGGCTCAAATCCACCAGAAGCAGAGAGCATCATTTCTGGTAGCTCCCAGAGAAGTCTCAATACTTAGACTGCAAACTCACAATGAAACCATCTCTGAGGCCAAAGGAATACAATGTGGTTTTTGGTTTAGTTCTGGGGCATGTACTATCCCATGGAGTCTTCAGTCCTCCCAATATGCATGGACTAATTAAGAGTTGGGGAGGAGGTTAAAAATGAAAATAGGGGGCTATTGTTGGAAGATGGGCAAAGGATACTGAGAATACTCACTCATTCTTTAGTCAATATGATTCCTTTTTAAAATTTAATTATAGTTGATATATAATATTATATTTGTTTCAGGTGTACAACATAGTGATTCAACATTTATATACCTTACAAAGTGATCACCACAATAAGTCTAGTAACTGTCACTGTAAAAATTTATCATGATATGGTTGACTATATTCCTTATGCTGTACATCACATCCCCATGACTTATTATTTTCTAACTGGAAATTTGTACCTCTTAATCCCCTTCACCTTTTTCATTCACCTATCTATTCCCCTCCTTTTTGGCAACCATCAATTCTCTGTAGCTATGAGCCTGTTTTTTTGTTTATTGTTTTGTTTTGTTTTTTAGATTCCACATGTGAGTGAAATAATATGGTATTTGTCTTATTCTGTCTGACTTATTTCACTTAGCATTATACTTTCTAGATCCATCTATGTTGTAACAAATGGCAATATTTCACTTTTTTTATGTCTGAGTAATAGTCAATTGTGTGTGTGTGTAATAGTCATTGTGTTTGTGTGTGTGTGTGTATGTGCCAAAAGATGTATACACATTTTAAGAAAGGAAAAAACTGTATTAATTGTAATAATATATACCGATAACAAAAGATGAATATAAGTCATGTTTAGATGACATCTCTTAAAATGCGTGTACATTTTTTGGCATCCCTGAAGTCTGCCAATTAAGTTTGTGAACTTGTTGCAGTGATGTTGCTAACTTTTTTTTGATATCAGAGGGATTATTCATTATGAACTGGTAACAGCTGGACAAATAGCTAAACAAGTTTACTATTTGGAAGTGCTGAAAAGGCTGCATGAAAAAGTTAGATGAAAACAACCAGAACTTTTCACCAACAATTCATGGCTCTTGCATCACCAATGCACCAGCTCACACGGTACTGTCTGCGAGTTTTTAGCCAGTAAACAAATAACTGTATTGGAACACTCTCCCTACTCACCCGATCTAGCCCTAATGACTTTTCTTTACCCGAATATAAAGAAAATATTGAAACGAAGGCATTTTGATGACATCAGGACATCAAGGGTAATATGATGACAGCTCTGATGGCCATTCCAAAAACAGTTAGAAAATTGCTTTGTAGGGTAGACTGGGTATTGGCATCGGTGCATTGCTTCCCAAGGGGAGTACTTCGAAGGTGACTGTAGTGATATTCAGCAATGAGGTGTGTAGCACTTTTTCTAGGATGAGTTCATGAACTTAATTGTCAGTCCTTGTGTGTGGTGTGTGTGTGTGTGTGTGTGTGTGTGTGTGTGTGTATGTATATACATATGCATATATTTTTTCAAATGAGTGTTTTCAATTTATTTTCATAAGTACACAGAAGTGCAATTACTGGGTCATATGGTATTAATAGTTCTTTTTTTAATTTTCTGAGGAAACTCCATACTGTTTTTCATAGAAGCTCTACCAATTTTCAAATCCACCAATAGTGCACAAAGGCTCCCTTTCCTTGCCATGTCCTCGCCAACATGTTATTTGTTGTCTTTTGGATAATAGTCATTCTGACAGGTGAGGTGATATCTCATTGTAAGTTTGATTTGCATTTCCCTAATAATTAGTAATGTTGAGCATCTTTTCATGTGTCTGTTGGCCATCTGTATGTCTTCTTTGGAGAAATCTCTGTTCAGGTCCTCTGTCCAATTTTTAATCTGGATTTTTGTGTTTTTCTTGACGTCGAGTTGAATGAGTTCTTTATGTATTTTGGATATTAACCCTTTATTGAATATGTCATTTGAAAATATACTCTGTCATTCAGTAGGTTGCCTTTTTGTTCTGTTGATGGTTCCCTTGCTGTACAAAAAGCTTTTTAGTTTAATGTTGTTCCATTTGTCTTTTTTTTTCTTTTTTACCCTTGCCTGATGAGACATATCCAAAAAAATATTACTAAACTGATGTCAAAGAATATGCTGCCTATGTTTTTTTCTAGGAGTTTTATGGTCCCAGGTCTTTTATTTAAGTCTTTAATCCATTTTGAATTTACTTTTGTATGTAGTTAAGAAAGCAGTCCAGATTCATTTTTTTGCATGTATCTGTCCAGTTTTCCCAGTTTATTAAAGAGACTGTCATTTTCCCATTGTATATTCTTGTCTCTTTTGTTGCAGATTAATTGACCATATTAGCATGGGCTTCTTTCTGGGTTCTATATTCTGTTCCATCGATCTATATGTTTGTTTTTTTGTGTCAGTAGCATATTGTTTTGATTACTATAGATTTGCAGTATAGTTTGAAGTCAAGTTGTGTGATACCTCCAACTCTGTTCTTGTTTCTCAAGATTTCTTTGGCTATTTGGAGTCTTTTATGGTTCCATATAACTTTTAGGATTATTTTTTCTAGTTCTGTGAAAAATCCTATTGGTATTTTGATAGGGATTACATTGAATTTGTAAATTGTTTTGGGTAGTATGTACATTTTAACAATATTAATTCTTACAATCCATGAGTGCAATAAATCCTTCCATTTATTTGTATTTTCTTCAATTTCTTTTCCTAATGTCCTAATGTTTCATAGTGTTCAGAGCACAGGTTTTTTACATCCTTGGTTAAATTTACCCCTATGTATTTTATTTTTTTGATGCAATTGTAAATAAGATTGTTTTCTTAATTTCTTTTTCTGATAGTTCATTATTAATGTATAGATTTCTGTATATTAATGCAACAGATTTCTGTATATTAATTTTGTATCCTGTAACTTACTCAATCATTTTAGTTCTAATAGTTTTTTGATGGAGTTGTCCATATGTAGTATTATGTTATTGGTAAAGTATGATAATTATATTTCTTTCTTTACAGTTTGGATGCCTTTTATTACTTTTTCTTCTCTGATTGCTGTGGCATTAGTGTAATTCTTTTGAAGTCATAACTTACTGTAACCCAAGCATCCACTTTCTTCACCAGACATGACCTCAAATAACTTTCAATAACAATAAAGATACTAATTTACTATTGTCAGAGGTATTCAAGAGAATGTGTTTCAGATTGTAATATCCACTCCAAGTGAGGCAATCATTACACCTGGGAATATACAGTTTACTCAAAGGAGTTATCTCCTAATTTAAGTAAAACAGAAGGAATAAGAAGTAAGACAAATAAATCATAAAATAACATGTAAACCAGTGTTGATTTTTAGCCTGCATTGTTTAAGGCCATTTCATAAAAAAGAGATTACGAAATTCTCAAGGGGTGTCTACAATATTGAATTATAGACAAAATGCCAACCTAGTAAATATAGTAAGTTTTGAAAAATGTTCTAAAACATGAATTGTTGTGAGTGTTCCTGTGGGTTCAACAATTTATATGCACCCTGTGTTACTGGTTATAATGTTCTATGTGATTAAGTTTATTTACTGTGGAATTTATACATTTTCTATTTGGCTTATTTTTGTCTTTTGATGTAGCACTTTGAAATGAATGTGTTAAAAATCCTCACTTACAATTGTTGATTCAGCTATTTATCTCTCCTAATTTTTCAGTGATTTAAAAAATATTTCACCTTTCAAGGCTATGTACAGACATACATCCTTATTTCCCTCACCTCACTTCCCTCCAAAACATGACAAACACCTATCATGTGGGAGGCAACATACTGAGTGAAGTAACAAACACAAAAGAGGTGATCCTTGCCCTTGCAGTCAATTAAGACTGCTAGAACAGCAATAAAATTATTTAAATTTAGAGCAGTCTTTGATAATTCACACATCCTCCCTTGGGCTCTACCATCACATTTTCTTTGTAATACCTGCTTGCCACTTTTACATGTCGTTTTTCTCCCCCTTAATATATATGTCTCTTGTAAAACTCTTATTTTTAAAAAATTTTCTTAATTTATAGCAAGAACACTTAGCATGAGACCTGCCCTCTGACAAGTTTTTGAGTTCACAATACAGTTTTGTTAATGATAGAAACAATGTTGTACAGCACATCTCTAGAATTTATTCATCTTACATAATTGAAACATTATACCTGTTGATTAACAATTTTCTATTTACCCCTCCCTCTAGACCCAGGTTACCACCATTCTACTCTCTGATTATATGAGTTTGATTATTTTAGATACCTCATATAAGTGGAATAACGCAGTATTTGTCCTTCTATGAGTAGCTTGTTTTGTTTAGCAAAATGTTTTCAAGGTTCATCCATGTCATTGCATATAGCAGGATTTTCTTCTTTTTAAAGACTATCTTTTAAAATACTATTCCATTGTGTGTGTGTATATATATATATATATATATGTATATATATATATATATATATATATATATATATATATATATATATATATATACCACACTTTCACTATCCATTTATCCATCGACTGATATTTAGGTTGTTTCCACACTTTGGCTATTGTGAACAGTGCTACAATGAACCTTGGGGTATTGATATCTGTTCAATATCCTGCTTTCAGTTCTTTTGGATATCAAGAAGTGAGATAATTGGATCAAATAGTAGTTCTATTTTTAATATCTTGAAGAACCTCCACACTGTTTTGTATAGCAATTGCACTATTTTGCATTCCTATCAATAGTGTAACTCTCCTATTTGATTTTTTAAAAAATCACATCTTAAATGCTAAACATAAATGTGCTGTTACAGGAATTACAGAGGATAAAAGAGCATTTCTGGGTTGCCAAGAATAGTGACAATGCTATTTGAAGTAAGTTACTCTTTGGCTTTAACTCAAATCCTCTTTCCTCAGGTGTGCTTTCAAACATTTTTTGATCATCTTGAAATATTGTTTCCCTCTGAGCAGAAATTTCTCAAGAACACATCAGCTCCAAGGGAAGGGCTAGATGTTTTTGTCATCATCTCTGTCTTTTGGATTCAACTTGATTTCCATTGAAAAAGCAAAATTTTCACCTGATATAGCTGAAAAACCTTTTAGTGTGGGCTGCCTCTAGCAGTTCAGTGTCACTTTGGCTAGGCTGTTACCAACACCCACGGACCCCTGTCATTGCTATTCTCAGCAACACGTCCCACTTTTATTTGCATAGCAAGAAGGTTGGAGCTAGAAAAGAGAACAATATCCAGTTTGACATTTGAAATCAGTATTATCAACATAGACTGAAGAGATTCAAGGAAGGAGCAAGGTTGATGGTCTTTGATGAGAGAGGATATTAGAACCATGGCATCATTGAATGTTAGAAGACGCCTTGGAGGTCACTCGTTCTACTCCCCTCACCGTAGAGATGAGGAAACTGAAATTCAGGTTGGTGAACTGCCTTGGTTAAATTAGCACCTGAACTGTAACCACAGCTTGGGCCTTCTTGCTTCTAAGGCAGTATTCTTCTATTATATTCAGCTACGCTTCCTGTGTATTTCACTCTTGGAAGTCAATGATGACATGTTGGTAGGATATTTTTCTATAGATCTGGATTTTGTAAGCCAGAAACTGTAGTTGATGACATGGAGAATTTTGCTAAGACTTGTTCCTATACTTAGTGAGATCGTTAATTTTATGTGTTAACTTAGCTGGGTATGGTGCCAGATGTGGTCGAACATTATTCTGGACATTTCTATAAGTATGTTTTGGATGAGACTAACATTTAAAATGGGTGGACTTTGAGTAAAACAGATTGCCATTCATAATGTGGGTGGATTCATCCAATCCATTGTAGGCCCAAATAGAACAAAAGGCTGACCTTCTTCTGAGCGAGAGGGAATTCTGCCAGCAGACAGCCTTCGGACTTGAACTGCGCTTTTGGCTCCTCCTGAGTCCACAGTGTGACTCTGCAGATTTTGAACTTGCCAGTGTCTATAACTGTGTGAGCCAATTCCTTAAAATAAATTCCTTAATATATATACACATATCCTATTGGTTCTGTTACTCTGGAGAACTCTGATGTATACTTAGTGAAACATTTGTTTCTCTAATCCTGCATTTGAACCTTAAATATTTGTACCCAGAGAATGTTATCTGATGTTTTGTGTCGTCATTTGCTATTATCTGTATCTCTAATGCTCTGTAAACACAAAGATACTTCTCTTTTATTTTGGTACTAAAAGAGAACCTTTAAAAATTATGCCCTTGTTTCTTCCTCTGTAATGGTGATCACTTCATAATAGAATCCTGATATGTCTTTGTCAAATTCTGAGACCACTGCTATTGGCTCTACCTGGTGAAGGCTGAGGCGGGTTTTTGGCTCACGTGCCAGAGACGGCAATTCATTTTTTATTTTTCGCTGAAAAATTGATAGTTGTTCTCCTGTCCAGTCCTCCATCCTGCTTTTCCAAGATGCTCCCAGGTCCTCTCTATCCTCTTTTTGTACTGGTTAGGACACTTTCAATCATTAGTCACAGTAACCAATTTATTCAGCCCAAATATAATTTTATTTGCAAAGTCTGAGGGGAGTTTTGTGATAGGTAAATTCAGAGCTTCAAATATTGTCATCAAGACCCAGTCTCTCCCCATCTCTCTGCTTAGCTTCCATATGTGTCGGTGCCATTTTCAGGCTAGGTCATCCTCAGTACTGGCAAGATGCAATCAGTCACTCCTAGCGCCCATTCTGTGCACCTAACACTATAGGAGAAAAGAGAGCACTTCCCAAGAGTTCCAACAAAAGTCCTGGTCCTGACTCTCATGGCCAAATAGGTCATGTGTCTGTCCCTGAATATGCTGATTAGCTTACTTCCAGGTCATACACCCCTCTTTATACTTAAGTTAGGGCTGGCCTCAGTCACCCACACGGGCAAAGAATAGGAAGAGGCAGTTTTCTCAAAAGGAAAGAGAAAATGGATGCCAGGTAAAGAAAGTAATAGAATATACTACATCATCCGTGTCAAGTGTAGCAGTCAGATTGTGTCTGGCAGGTGTGTGAGGAGCAGTGTAAAGACTGCTCAGTAAGAGCTCAGTAAGAGGATGCTCAGTAAGAGTCAAGAGCTCAGTCTTTTATATAGTTGAATATTTCTTAATCTTAAAAATTTTTAAATATATTTTTCAGGTTTATTGAAATATAGTTGACAATAGTAAAGTATATTTAAAGTGTGCAATGTGATGATTTGATATACCTACACATATATACACATATTTATATATGTGTGTTTATATATGTGTACACACACACACACACACACACAATTGAGATCTGGAAATAGTGAAAGAAGACTAAGCTAGAGAGCCTGCTCAATATTTTAGAAACAAATTACATTTCCTGGAAGGTTTTAAAGTTTAGAATGGAGGTTTTGAATATATATAGTCTCTCCTTACCTTATAGTACCATTTTCTCATTGACTACTTTCTTGTCAGCCCCTGGCCCTTCTCCTTCTTTCTTTTCTGTGGTTTGCCATACTATTCAGAATGAAATGCTGGGAGGTATGCTCCACGAAGAAAGGGGTTTGGTTCATTGGCTCATTATTATATATCCAGTGCCTAGAAGAATACAGGGCCCATGATTGTCACTCAAAAATATTTATGGAATAAATTGTTTGATAAATTAAATGTTATTTTAAATTTTATACCATGGATTGGTAAAATGTTATAGTAATAAATTTTGTTTTGTTTACTATGTTCTTTATAATGATTTTTCCACTTGACTTTTTTTTAACATTACATTTTTAATTTTGAGACAATACAGAGATTTCCTATATTCTTTACTCTGTTTTCCCCAATGGTAACATCTTGCAAAACAATAGTATAATATTACAAGTAGGATATTGAGATGTTGACCTTGATACAGTCAGTCTGGCTCACTTGGTGTGTGTGTGGCGGTGGTAAATTGTCTCACGGCACAAATTCTTCCCATCCAATGTACATGCTCTTTTGCAATGTGACTTTGCTGTTCCTGTAATCCAGAGGTAAGTCTCTTGCTTCATATCCTTGAATTTGGGCCAGATATATTTTGTTTTGACCAGCAGAATGTGGCAGAAGTTATATTGTGTGAATCCTAGAGCCTCGGCCTCAAAAGGCTTTGCATCTTTTTACCCTCTCTCTCTTGGTACATTTTCCTGAGACTCCCATTTCAAGAAGACGGTCTAGTCTACTAGAGGATGAGAATCCAGGAGAAAGCAAATCGAGTTTGTCCAGCCAACAGCTAGAACCAGCTACCAGACATGTGAGTGAGCCCAGCCGACTGTCTTGTTGGGTGTATAACTAAGCCCAGGTGAAACCAGCACAGGACCTGCCCAGTCAACACACACAGAATTGTGAGAAATAATGAATTATCAATGCTATAATTTTTGGGATACGTAGCTATGTATTAGAGGGTAACTGAGATGGCAGCATCTCACATTGAGTATCTTTAGGTATAAATACTCAGATTTTATTCTTGAATTATGATATGGTAACTAGCAGGTGAGGATCAACTATATGTAGTTTGAAATTTTTCCCCTTAAATACATTATCTGTCGGTTGCTTTTATCTTGTCATGTTTCTACTCAGTTACATGTCAAGAAAATCTGATTAATACCAGCCTTACTTCACCTCTCTTTTTTGTTAGCATGCAGAATTTTTAGTGGTATCTGACAAAGCAATTTAATGGTTTCATGTAGTTATAGACCCAGATTTGTTTCCCTAGGTTAATACTTATGTAGACTTAAATCCAGCTAAATAAATGTTTCAATAGAAAAATCCACATTACCTTATTGTATGATTAGTACTGAAACCCAGAGTTCAGACTCAAGAAGACAATTCAAAGACTATTTATGTTTCTGAAAAACATTCAGTTCCTGTCACTTTTATTTTTGTGTTGACCCTAATGTTAATACCAATGATAAATCTTTAACTAGATGTGGTCTGAAAGGATCCGTTGTTTCAGAAATCCCAAGAAAGTATCTGGACATACTATGGATAGTGAAAATATGAATGTGTTTATGTTTACTTGTTCTTTACAGCATTTTTCTCAAATATATTAAAGATTAATCAAGTAATCCAGTGAGTAGATCTTTGCATAGTGGTGAAGAAATCAGTCTTTGGAGTTAGTCTCCCAGATGTAAAATCTAACTGTATCATTTACAGACTGTAGGACCTTAGGTTGCTTAATCACCTTGTGCCTCATTTCCTACATCTGTAAAATAAGGATGATAATAATAAGTAGTTTGGGTTTTTTTTATGAGGATTAAATGGGAAAATACACAATTCCTACCACAAACTGATGACTCAAATGTCACTTAATACTACATCTCCTTTTTACTTCTCCTCTTATTGCTACCACAAATAACCCTTCATTCTCTCCTTGGTTGACCACCAGTATGCACGGTCTCATTCCTAGCTTCTCATAATGCTGGGACTCTGAACATTTTGCACAAAGCTAACAACTTGTTGCCTGGTTCAAGCTTTTGATTGTGACACTTAATAGATGTTTATAATGAGGTCAGTAATGTGTAGCATGAGAGAAACTCCATGGGTTTACTGGATCACTATGGTGTATTTGTTGTTATCATAGTTATGTGTCTTTCCTAGATATCCCTCTACTTCCCCTGAGGCATCAGATAAATAAACAAAGATTTCTGAAAATTTCTGCCTCCCAGTCCCTTTGGGATCAGGTGATGAACAATCCCCTTGTAACGGAAATTACCTCTCTTTCTCCTGGCTGTACTTAACCTCTCCAAGGCATATTGTGACCATGACCCAGCCATTCCACCAAAGTGCAAGGCTTGTTTCCATTTATTGAATCATTGGCTGGGCCACTGACCCCCTCATGCACATGGTGGGGTTGTATCAGGCTGGGAATTGATGACAGCTTTGACTGAACAAGATTCCTCATTCTTTCTTAGTAGCCTTGATTCATTCTGGCTGCTAAATTTATTGCAAGGTACATACATTCTGGGTCTTCTGGATGTAGATAAAACTTCATAGGATGTATCCAAATTCAGAAGTAAACGAAGGATAAAATGGTATGCTAGTGTGTCTGCAGTTTGACTAATTTGAATCTATTTGCCCTCCATCATTTCTGTGTCAGCATAGCATACCAAAATGGAATCTGTGAAGCTGATTGAATCACAGCATCTAGAAGCTTAATAAGCTGCTGAAATGTAAATACTGACCTGGAGAATTTTGCATGGCTAATGAAGGCAGAGTTGAGTGTCCATGATTATATTGCACACCTTTACTGTAACAGCTAATAAATGTTTACAAATCCATTTGATCTACTCAGTTTGCCTGCTTACAGTATAGGTGGGGTGATTATGTTTCAATAACAACTTAGCTCTTTTGAGGAGAATAACATGAAGGGAATGAAGCAGTAGACACAGGATGAGTGTCTGCTTTGAGTCCATGTTTTAAGGATGGTTGATGAACAATCCTTAAAGTACTCTGGTGATTACAGTGTCATCTTTATGAACAAGGAGCTTTCTGCCAATAAGTCTTGCAAATAGTTTTGGTTCTGGAAGGAAATTGAGAGGAGAGGGGAGAGAAGAGAATACAAATGCTTTGTGCTATGAATGCTGGATCTTTCCATCTGAAATCTGTAAATACAATATAGATTTTCCTGGCATTCAGTTAGATTTGGCTGATCCTTCATTCTATTGATCTTGAGGGTAATAATATTTATCATAGTGTAATCCTTTAGTAGAAGCAAAAATACTTCTGACTGAAGAGACAATCCAATTATTCATGTCCCTTTGTTATTGTGCTATTATCTTTATGTTTGTTTTGTCTGTGTTTTGGTGAAGAGAGAACAGACTGAGAAAAATGTGGAATCTGAAATGGTACAGGGTGAGTACTCTGGAAAATGAGACATGCACACATAGTTTTTAAACTTTGAATTGGAGGTGAAGTTCATTTCCAAACTAAAAACATAACTAGCTATAATGACAGCCTATTTTGTTTAGATCATTTAAAATTTCAAAGTGTGTTGCTAAATGCATAGATTTTTTCATTTCATTTCTTCTCCTGTGCTTACAAGGACCTCCATGATGGAACAGAGGGAATCTTTATAAGGCCATAATCAAGCATAATGAACACAATTGGGAACACAAGACTTGGTGTAAATAATGCTTTTCATAGTCCTCAAGTATATTCAGGTAGCTAGACATGCTTAACCACATCCCAGGTGCGAGGCAATTTGGGTACCCGCATCGCCCCAGATAATACCAGGGCTTGAGTAAGGCATTAGGAGAGGGACAGAGTGACACTCTTGAGTGCATAGTCACCTCAGAAGAGCTTTCTCTAGAGCAGATTGGTTCAGTCAACCAGGACTTCCCCAAATGTAGTAGAAGGGTTTGGCTCCAAGGTCACAGAGAAATGCCAGTAGTTTGAAGGGTCCACTGAAGACTCAAATAACTTGACTGTCTTAGATGAACAGAATCCGATTGCTGGACCTGAGTCTGTTGGGCCACCTGATTGTGTGTCCCAGACTAACGCTAACCCTAACCTAAATTTAGTTATTTATGCCATTGAATTCCAATCTTGTACTTTAATTAGTTCAACTGATAATAGGCAGCTCATGGGATACCAGAAAATGTATTTAGAAATTGAATGTATTGGCAAATGTCTTGGGAGTTTAAGGGGAGGAGAAAAGGAGACCATGGGGAGTTTGTGTCACTGTAGAACTCTCCAATCTACAGTGTTTAGAAAATGCTCCTGTGGATGTGGTCACCAGGAAACTAGGCAAATCCCAATGTATGATGAATCATGGTGTGGGGGCATTACTAAGATCCCCTTCCGAGGAAGGGCATGTTGCCTTAGCATGTGGGAGAGCTCTCAAAAGACAGCCTGCAGGCATTGTCTCAGCAGCAGAGAACCAACTGCTAAGCCCAACGCTACCATCTTGGGCAGCCCATATCTCATGACAGATCTAAGCAGGGGTCTAAGGACCTGGACATTTTGGTCCACTGCAGGACAACTCTGAGGGGCCATTTCAGCTTAAGATCTCTCCCTTTGCTTTGCCTTGTGACTTCTTCTGCCCAATCCTGCTTTCTTCTCCCTCTTCCCCAAAGCACTACCTACACACTAAATTCCATCTCAGCATCAGCTGCCCAGAGAGCCCAACCTCAGACACAATGTGGACATTAGGGTCCACTTGAAAAATACAACTAGAGTTGAGTGAGGAAGCACGCAAGTGCCCTGATTTGAAAGGTAAAGAAGGCTGAGATTAAATCCTTTGCTCATAGATCCTTTGCAATACCACCTACGTCAGGTCTAGTTTTTAAAAGTATTTTGTCTTAAAGAAGTATCATACTAGAACATCACTAAATAATTATCTTTTTCATTAAATTCATGGGAAAGCCTACTGCTTAAAGGAATCCCACTTTTAGGGACAGAGTTAAGAAAGCCCCAATCTGGTCACAGGGACAAGAGACCAGTATGACAGAAGAGAGCTTGGCATGAATAGCAGTCATAATAAAAGACAAGCTCTGCAGCATCTGCTGCCTGCAGCCCTATTATATGATTTTCATTTACTGTGAATCCCGTGGCTGGAGAAGCTCTTAGAGTCATGGAAACTCTATTTTTTCTGTTTCCACCGTCCTTACTCCTCTGTTAAAGGAATATTATTTGCCGGCTGGTCTTTCCCTTTAGAGTGTAAGTTCTTTGAGGGTATTGTCTTAGTTTGGGTTGCCCTGGAAGCAGAGCAGAAAATAAAGATTTGAATACAAATAGTTATCCCCTCTCCCCTGCCCGAGGAGATACAGAGAAGACAGACAGGAAGTGGAAAAGTAATAGAGCAAAGGAGAGGAGGCCAATAAAATGTCTATTACTAAGTTGGTCATAGTGGGCCACACAATGTCTCAGTATTATGCCCCTCCAGTGTTAAAGGAGTTGGGGTATTGATGCACCCTCTCCTTTTAGTTGCTGGCTGAGGGCTGTGGGGGGCAAAGGTATGGGAAGTCTGGGAGGCACAGGGTGGTGTTAATTCCCAGGTGCCTCTGGCCTGCTGCGCTCTGGAAGAGTAGCTTTCTGGAAGAATTCCAAGCTCAGAGAGGTAGATACTAGCCAATAGAAGTTGGAGCACACCAAATTGGTAAAGTCCAAAATATGTGGGTGTGGGGGAGAAGCTGGCAATGGCTGCTCAGGCATGAATTATGTTATTCATCCTTATATTTCCCCTGTGCCTGGTACATAGTATGTGCTCAGTCATTGTTTTTTGAATTCCTAAAAGATGAAACCAAGCTCAGTTATGTGGTCCTTGCGTGCCAGTGTCCTAGACTCCAGCAGGCGTGAGAAGGTGAATGCACTGTGGCTCAGGACATCTCTTGTTTCTAAAAAAGAGAATGGAGTGGGCCAAGCATACTTAGACTCAGTTCTTAAAGATTAATGCAATACTCAGATTCCCTGATAAGCTTTAAATTAAAGTTGGAAATTGCCTAGTGCAAGTCACAAAGGTGCATACCTAAGAAGGGAGAAAAAAAATTCTGATTACGGTTTTATTTGCTGACACTCCTTAACAATTTATGTTCAAGTGCTATTTTTCTAATTAATGGCTGCTCAAGAAATGCCATGTGTCAGCAATGAATCACTTACTTTTGTTGCTCTTCAATGGTATACAGATAATGAACAAGGACAAGTCATATAATTAAAGCTGAAAATAGCCTGGCTGTGGGACAGAGGCCATCAACAGGAAAAAGATACTGTATTTACCAGTATCCATACCAGGTCTTTAAGAGTTACACTAGTTAAAAGCCTAACAGGAAACTTGATTGACAGGTATAACCCAATAACCAAGGTACAGAGGACAGGTAGAGTTAGTTTCAGGGATATTTGGGATCAGGGAATAGAACATTATCCAGGTTCCCACTTTCCATCGCTGATCTATGGCTCTCTGTGCTTCCTTCATTGTCTCCCACTAGCGTTTGCATGGTTTTGGGGGCATGGCTCTTGGTAGCTTTGAGTTCACAACTAATACCTCTTTGCCAGAAAGGAGAGGGCTCTTCTCCATTCAAGCTTGAAGTACTTCAAGGAAGGATTAACTGTCCATGAGTGTCATGTGGCCAAGAAAGTAGACCCCAGTCTTTAAAGCCTTCTTTTCAGAAGAAAGGAGAGGTGCCTTGTGGGTGAACCAGACAATAGACTGTTAAATGTAAGTAGCACTACAAAGAAGTATATGATTGAAATTCTGGGTAAACAGTCTGGATTCAAACTGCCATTGTAATTCAGAGAATGGGAAGAGGATGGTTCAAGTGGTTGGGGAGGTGGGACTTGAACTGGAGTTTGATTAATGAGTAGATAGGATAGAAAGGGGCATTTTAGGTAAGTGATGCTAAATGAAGAATGTCCAGTTTAGGATTGAAAGCAGGGCATTGGGGAGACTGATCTAGCTGGAGTAGAGCTGGTCTGTGCTTGGAGAAGAAGGGAAAATGTATAAGAGAGATTATTGACAGCTATGAATGTCAGGCAGGAAAATCACAATAAAAATCTGAGCTAGAGAGTGGTATGATAATAAATAATAACAGTAATAATAACAAATACTTCTATAGAACTTTCTTTGGGTCAGGGACTATATTAAGTGCATTATATAATATTAAGGTATGTAGTCCTCAGAAAAACCCTGTAAGTACAATTATTCTCTTTTTGCAGTGTAGTAAAATGAGGCATAGGTCTTATATGGTCAAGGTCATATAGTTTATGAGTGGCAGTCTCACTCCAAAGCCTATGCTTTCATTGCTATACTGTACCATTTACAGGTAATACATCTGAAACTTAAAGCTTGCTAACATCTGATATTTGTGTTGTGTTTTAAACACCATAAAGCCCTTTTATTTATATTAATTCATTTGAGTTTCACAACAATCCCATGAACTCAGTGAAACAGGTATTTATTTCTACTTCCATTTTATTTTTGAGACCCCTGAAATACACTTCTCTTATCCCATGCAATTGTTCTAAATTCACCTGGCTGGAAAGTGGCTGGACTCAAACTAGAGATCAGAGTTCCTGGGTCTGGCTGGTGTTTTTGCCTCATTGCCTTAACATTAATGTATTATGGATGGATGACATTGTAATATGCACATGGGAGGGAGGAAACAAGGGTGTATAGATGATTCAGGAGCTGTTGGGACCTCCAAGGGGGAGGTGGTAAGAGTCTGAGTTACAGTAATTCTGTTTACTTCCCAGGTTAAAAGGAGAGGCTTTTGTACTTTTAAAAATTAAACTCAATGTTCATGTTTCAATAAAAAAAATGAGAAAATTAAACTCAATGTCTTTTAATTTCCCGAAAAAGGAAAATTAATTATATGCAGGTGTTTTTACTGAGGAAACATGATTTAAAATATTGAAATTGCCTACTTTAAAAATGTTAAGCATTGCAAACCTAAGCTTTAATTCAATAAGTGTGAAAAATACTAAAAAATATTCTTTAGTTTTTAATTAATTTTAGTTAAAGAAAAAGGCAAATACAAGAAGAAGTGAAAAGTAAAGAAAAAGGTGAGTTAAATGGAAATACATGTTGAGAGAATAACAGAGAAAGACTTGAGAGGAAGGCAGGATGAGTATTATATATGTGAAGGAAACTAGCACACACCCTGGCACACAGTCTTTTTCTTTCTTTCTTTCTTTCTTTCTTTCTTTCTTTCTTTCTTTCTTTCTTTCTTTCTTTCTTTCTTTCTTTCTTTCTTTCTTTCTTTCTTTCTTTCTTTCTTTCTTTCTTTCTTTCTTTCTTCTCCTCCTCCTCCTCTTCCTCCTCCTCCTCCTCCTCTCTCTCTCTCTCTCTCTTTCTCTCTCTCTCTTTCCTTCCTTCTCTTCCTCCTTCCCTCCCTCCCTCCCTCCTTTTTTTCCTTCCTTCTTTCCTTCCTTCCTTCCTTCCTTCCTTCCCTGCTTGACACCCAATACATTTTAAGATGTATCTTGGCCTGCAAAGTTCAAAGAAAATGACTTTTGTAATGTTAATTCCTCAGAGATATTTACTTATTTGAATTCTGAGAGTTTATAAATTATACTCTTAATATGATAGGCAGAATGATCCAATATAGTAGACATTTCCACATTGCGAAAATACTGATAATTTATTCATTCGTTCTATTCATTCACTAATTAATTAATTCTTTCAACAAACCTCTCCCATTTGCCATATATTATCCTAGTGGTCCTGGTCCTAATCGCACTCGCTGTCTAGCAGAGAGAAAACTTCAGGTGTGTAGTTGTATGCAACATATTTCCTGATTTGTTATGTCATCAATCCATAGGGTACCATCTTCTCTAAATGACAGAGGGAGGATCTGAGATTGAGGCCTACAAATTGGGACTTCAATTTCTAAAGATGTAGTCAGAGAAATATCAGTCTGATACCATAAAGAATCAAGCCATGTGCTGGAACTCATCTCCTGTTTGCATATTCCCTACTCACATTCCAAGTTTTGGCTAAAAGGAGAGTAATGTCATATCTATTCTAAGTCATTCTGTCATGGTCTGAGGCATTTGTGAACTGAGTTGCTTTTTAGTCAGAAAAAAATTTTGAAGCTTAAGTAAGGGGCAATAGTAAATTTTGGTATCATCTTTCAAAAATCTGTTGGTCTAACCATTTACTATTCCTACAAATTTCCTTGAAGCAATTTTTTTTCTTGTCTGCAAGTAATTTCCAAGTATCCTGAGACCGCTTCTTGCTGGGAGAAAGCTATCTGGTATTATGAAGTCTTTGGTACCAGCACAATTTATTTTCTTCTTAACTTTGAGGAGCAAAATGCAAAAATAACCTAAATATATGCCAAAATTCTTGGGAGCACAGGAAGTGAAAGAAGCCTCCAGGGTAGAGCGGAAACCCTATGACTCCAAGCGCTGGACTTTTTTTTTTTTGTAATGGATATTTTTAAAAAATTAATTTCAGGTTCTTTTGTTGATGGGCTGTACGTAGGTAAGGTAATTAGGTCAACTCACTCTTTCTGAACCCTTCAGAGTTTCCAATGGAACTATCCTGTTTCCTATCTTTAACAGAGCTCTACATCAGTGCAACCTGGAGCTAAATTCTTTATAAAGATGCCTGTGGCATTTGGAGATACAGAATTTTCAACTTTCAAAGCTACTGTGGCTCTTGAATGTCTGACTAATCTGCCAGATAACACAGAGACTGCAGGACTGAGAATTATCAGTGGCTTTGATCATTTGCTGAGAACTTAAAATGAACTTATTATAGTGCTTGTTTAGACATTTTTTTGGAAATGTATTATTTAATGGATTGATTTAGTAAACTTATTGAGGAATGCTTCACTGTTTCACTTGGTTGACTTAAAGGACTGCATACTTGCTTCCTTAGAACTAGATACTCTAATAAACCTACTTATTATGTGACCTTTTACTCTGCTTACTTTCCTCTGGCAGTTTCTCTGAGTTCAAGAATGAAAAATTGCTTATATTTAAAATTATAAAATTATGGCTTTTTGATAAAATGTTAGGGATGATCCAGTGATGGTGTAGCATTGATCTTCAATCCAGTTAACTCTGGGAAATGGTCTAATTCCAAGCCAGTAAGTGAGAAAATCAAGCATGACTTATTCAGGAAAATAAGGATCATTAACAGTGGAACTGATGGTTGTAGGGTGGGAAAATTGCTTTTTTATCCAAATAGATGGATTTGTGGAGCAAAGTTACTTAAGGAACCAACAGGCTCAATTTTCATGTTGCGGTAAATGCTGAGACAATCAGAAGAGCAGTTCTTACACTTCACCCAGAATAGAAAAGAGAGGAAGGAAGATATGGATGATTTTCAGTTTGTACAATCATTGACAGAATATTCAAAATATAATGATAGGTCTTATGAACTCAGAGCACCAATATGTATATTTTTTCAGGCTAACATCATCCTATTTGCAAAAGGGACAGACGTTGTTTATGTTTGCAAGTAGTCAACGAAGCTAATGTATCAGCTCCTTCTTTGATGTTTCAGCTTTGAGAAAGTTGCATTAATGGAGGGCAATTATGGTAATTTGAATTAGGAATGGAATTATGGTAATTGAAAACTTGTGCGGTGACAGGTATTCGTGAGACCCTGGTGTTCTGGTGCAGTTCAGCACTGCTATTAAGCCCATGGTAATTAGCATTTCCTCCCCTGAAATGGCTGAAAGAATAAGGGAACATAAAACAAAATTTGACAGTGTGAGAAGGAAACTGGCAACAACATCAAAATCTACAGTCAACACAAAGAAATACAAACACACTGATGGTCTTGGCTTTTTAAAAATAGAGAATCAGAAAGCCATTCTGACTGGGGTGAGGTGATATCTCATTGTGGTTTTCATTTGCATTTCTCTGATGATTAGCGATGTTGAGCATTTTTTCATATGTCTATTTGCCATTTGTATATCCTCTTTGGAGAAATGTCTCTTCAGGTCCTCTGTCCATTTTTCAATTGGGTTGTTTGTTTTTTTTGTTGTTGAGTTTCATGAGTTTCTTGTATATTTTGGATATTAGCCCCTTATCAGAGGCACTGTTTGCAAAAATCTTCTCCCATTCAGTTGGTTGCCTCATTATTTTGTCAATAGTTTCTTTTGCTAACAATTGTCACCCCAATAAATTTAATAAAAAAGAAAAAAAATAGAGAATCAGAAAAAAAATCACAGCTTTGTAGGGGCACTGGGCACTGGGCACAGGGGGCACTGGGGAGGCTAAGCATTTACGTTGTAGGGCTGCAGTATAGAGTCATTTGCAACATAAAGATGAAAGCCATTCTGGCTTTTTTTCCCAATCAAATGGTGCAGAGAGCGCTGGAGGCCCCCCACAATCAAGTGCACTAGAAAGCTACAACAAGTTTGATGAATTACTCCACAGTGTTCATGCAGTCGTTCAACAAATGTTTATTGATTATGTACTGTGTGCCAGGCAACGTGCCAGGTGCTAAAGATGTAAATAAGACAAGGTTCCTTCCCTCACAGAGATTTTCCAGTCTAGTGTAAAATTGATACCTATTTGGCTCCACCTTAAAGGCAGGGAAGCATTCTTTTAAATCCAGAGTGATACTTCTGGTTTCCTTCATTCTGGAAGGGTGAAAAATGCTGTTTTAGCTCTTTTTTTTTTGCCCCGCCCCCCCTTTCTAAGCCATTGTTTCTTAGTCTAGTTGTAGGGCTCAGCTCCCTGACCCATGCTGGTATTATGAGCCTTGCGCAACCTGCCCCTTCCCCCGCCAGGGCAGTTGGTTGCTCGTCTCATTGGTCGGCCGCTCACAGCAGCTCATGCTCACGGCAGTTCACACCAACCTCTGGCTGCTCATGGCAGCCCAGCTCCAGGGAGAGCCATTGTTCACAGTCTTAGCTGTAGAGGGCACAGCTCACTGGCCCATGTGGGAATCGAACCGGCGGCCTTCAGAGTTAGGAGCAGGGCACTGTTTCAATTCTTATTTTAGCTCTTAATTCCTTATACTTTGTTTCTGTTTTGGTAATTTCTCTTGAGCTCTCTAAGAATAGTACAATAATAGAGTGTGTATAAATTAGGATATGCTTGACTGCAAATAACAGAAAATTTGACTGAAAGCATATATATATAATATACATATTATATATATATACATATATATGTTTGTGTATATATATATATCAGTAAAGCATATCAATAATATATGTATATATCAGTATATATATATCTATATATCTGTATATCGATATATATATATATCAGTAATATATATACTTTACTGATCTCACATAATAAGTAGGAAATTCCAGAGTTAGTGTAGCAGGTCAGTGTATTACCAACAATCCAGGCTTCTATACTTTCTGCTCCACCATTGTCTCTATGTTGGCAATGTCTCCCTAATGGTAATAGATTGGCCACCACAGCTGTAAGCTAATGTCTTTACACAATAATGTTCCAAGCAAGAAGAAAGGGGGCAGGAACTAAAACACTTTTCCCTTTAAGGGGAGAAATTCCTAGGGGAGAATTCCACCTCCCTGACCGCCCCCAAACCACTAGGAGACTGCCCCTTATGTCTCATTGGCTCAAACTGGGTCACATGCCTACTCTTAGAATTTTAATTGGCAAATGGGTATAGTATTGGCATGACTGGCTTAAACAAACTGTTGCTCATTGACCGTGGCTGGGTACATCCCCATTCCATCAAAATCCAGCTTCAGTTAGCATGGAAGAGGGAAAATGGCTTTGGTTGCATCTGTGTGGAGGCAGAAATAACAGAAAAGTGTGCAGATACTTTCCCTGTAGTTGTACATTTCTAATTTTTTCCTCAGGTCAAATATCTTTCAAATATTTTTCTATAAAAATGAAAATGCTTCTGGGAATGGTACCACATCAAGTGCTTAATACCTGTTTGTTGGATAAACAGTTATAGGAAAGAGTGGGACACCATGGAATTGCTAGGAGTCTATAAATTTAAGATGAGCTTAGTACTGAAAAATGGGAAAATCACATAGAATTTTGAGATTGCTGAGGATACATTTTCCCTACACAATAATTTCATCAGCCTTCTGTGTAGAATTTGATTACCTTGTCCAAAAGAGTTCATATTTATTGAACATCAGTTATCTGCAGAGCAGTGTACCCTATGGGCATTAATGCCTAAAACATTGAGGTCAGACCATCTTTACAAGTAAGAAAGATAAGGTACAGAGGGGTTAACTAACATTCAGGGATTCAAACCCACCTAGGCCTGATGCTGAAGTCAACTTTTCCCCCATTACATCACAATTCTCAAAGTCTAGCGTAGAAGTAAAGTTATTTGAATCTGAGAATGTGATTTATGCGGTTTTCTGTCTGTTGAGAATTTCCTTGTTATTCAATGCTAATTTCTATATAATATACTTCTCTAGTCCAGCAAGAGTACAAACACATTGGGAGAAAAATTAGCCACTTCCCCTATCAAATACCTGAGACTAAATAACACTGTATTCTTTTGATAAGATCCAGGCAATTAATATTCTGTCTCTTGGTGCTGCCATCATTGCTATCCTTCAATGATTTATTTCAAATGAACCGTGGGCAGAAGATTGTACAGTGAACAGAGTTGTTTCAATATGGAAAGAGGGAAGAAATAGAGATCTATAAACCCAGTAGAAAGTGCTGTTTCTAAACGTGTTTAAATGGCTAGTGTTATTGTTTTAATGGGGGAGGGTAATGGTGGAAAATAGGGTGAAATTCAAATTTGCTCAGATGTGAACTATGTCCTCATAAGTGGGCAAGTACAAGTACGTCTCTTTTCCTGTCACTCTCAAGCAATCTCTGCTTGTGATACACATCATCTAGACTTCAGTTCAGCAGAGGGTAATTGACCAAGGCAACTTCACCACAGTCAGTGCTTGTCATTACCAGTTATTCTATGTCCTTGGCAAAATCTCTGAGACACAATTCCATTATTGGAGTTCCTCTGCAAGAGTACAAATGTTTTCTTGCTGCTGAACATTAACTTATGGTACAGATGTGATTGAAACGATGGAGCAGTTCCTCTCAGAGAGTGGGGAGACTGGTTCTATTGATGACCTGATTTCTGCCTCCTGATGACTTATGCCAGAAACACAAGTTTGCCTGTGTTGGACAGCCCCTGGCAATAAAAGGACCACACAAAAGAATTGGTCTGTGCACTAACTCTTTCTGCTCAGTTTCCTATTTAACAAGACAACACACAAAAAGATAAAACTTCCCTCAGTAATTCAGAAAGGCTGTCTATCTATCTATCTATCTATCTATCTATCTATCTATCTATCTATCTATCTATCATCTGTCTATCTATCTCTTATTTATTTTTGAGTCCTTATAAATATAAAGCTGGATGAAACAGTTCATTGTTATGGGAAGAAAATGTCATTTGGGAGTGTGAAAGAACAATTTGACAAGTATTTCCATAGTTCCAAGGTCTGAGGAAGAGAAATGCCAACATTTTATTATAAAGCACTTTTAATTGATGTAATTAGGAGCAACAAAGCTAGGGAAGGCTGAAAGACTGTCAGAAGGAAAATGGATTTTCTGGTCAGGTTTGCAGAGCGGGAGGTTGCTGATGAACTTTTGTGATAATAATAATAATGTAATGCTTCTGAGGCATTTTTAGCCTTCCCAGAAATTATTTTTCTCTGCCTCTTTCTTATTTCAGATGAAATAATAATGTTTAGCACTTAGCTGGCATCTCTCATTCTGATGGGTCCCCTGGTTCTTAAACAATTTTTCTATCTCCACATGTGTGAATATGTGTCTATACAGAGACATTTCAGCAATCCCACTGGGTACCATGTTGCAGCTGTTCAGTATTATACAGCAAAGCTCATAGTGTTTGAGGGGTATAAAGTTAAAATAAAAAAAAAAGGAAAAAAAAAAGAAAAGGAAAAGAAAAAGCAATGTTAATAGTCTAGGAAGATTCTGGAAGGCAGAAAAGTGTATATACACAAAAGGATTTGCTCAGCATATACCTAATTCCTGCTTCTAATATATGAGCCATTAAATATCTGGGTACCAGGAGGGGACTGTGAAGTCGGTTTTAAAGTGTCTTTGAAATATGGTGTTGTTAGCAGCAGGGTTTCCCAATGCTGTACTGGGGCGTCCATTCAGCACTGATGCAAAGCAAGCATGCTACTTCATTGAATTAGCAATATACTTCCTGTAACATGCTGTGTTTTCCTTAGAGCCCTCACTCAAGGATTGGCCATGCCTGCTATTTCGGTTTTAGGAGCTGATAAGTAACTGTGATTAGCCATTCAGATTTTATCTGAAAAGAAATAAAATCATTTAATTGCTTTAAAAAGACATGTCCATTCACAGCCTTGATGTAATTGGAATCGGAAAAGTGATGATTGATTTTCTCCAGCAAGTGGAGCAGTGCCTGGCACATAGTAGGCACCATCTATTAAATTAATGAATGAAAGCTTTGAATTCCTGATGATAACATTTGTATGGTGATAAGTACGATTTAATACAGTTTCATAAGTACCAACTTTTTTTTAAATCTCTTTGATATTATCCTGGACTTAATTTCATATTGTTAATATTAGAAGAATTTAATGTAGGAAATTCATCACAGTGAGATCACTTCCATTTCTCTTTGGCAAGCTATTACTAACACTCTCAGATGGATTAAACTTTCAAGGCCTACCTTGCTCATACCCCATTCTATGGGAAACTGCCTGGTTGAGAGACCTTATTGCCTGTTCGTTTTGTTTAAAACTATTAGATCCTTTTCCATTTTGTTGTCTCTCACATCAGTTTCCTGGGCTTACAAGGCCCACAGAAGCAGGCATATCACTCCAAAGCAGTCATTGCATAAGCTGGCCAGTGATGTTTGACCTGTGTTTCTGTTTCCAAAAAGGAGTTGAATTAAGTGGATTTTCTCTTAAGAATCTGAAATTAGAAACATGGTAAAAAATTTCCAGCTATTAGGGCAGCTGAAAATGAAATGAGGGTATGAGTTAAGAGTTGGCTATAGCAAGCTAAAGGCGTGTGATGACTTTGACAGAGTCCAGTGAGAAAGCTGCTTGGTGGTAAAGAGAGGGAACAAATATACGGAGAATCTGAGAACATGCATTGGTGATGAGATCATAAGGTCCTTGAGAAAGAGATGGAGAATTATTGTGACAACTTTCTCTTCCATCTGTGTGCATTTTTATAATGAACCTTCATTTCATAATGCGACTTAAGTGGGCTCTTTTTCCGTACAATCAAAAGAGTTGAAAGAAATGTTGGCATGATACAAATTTGCTGATGAAAATAGAGTGACTCATAGGAAAGATGATGATGGCTTTGAACTTCTCTTCCTGGGTGGAATGTTACATTAATAGTAATTGATGCCATGGCTTTGGGAGGAATTAATGAGAAATTGCCTTGAAAGATTGCGCCAACTTTTCACATGATGTGGGTCTTCTTTTCTTATCCGTCATAGTACTTAGATGCTGCTGCGTACATGGCTTACAGCAGGTTCCTTGCCCCCTAGGCGCTTATATTCTAAGTCAGATAGTTTTTTATTAAGACCTTGCCTTAGAATTATTGGGCAAGAATCTTCATTGGCTATTCTAGTTTCTGTGTGTTTGATCTACCTGAGCAGGTGTGACTGTAGCTCTTTCATATGGGGAAAATTAGGGGCCAAGAATGATACCCTCTGACTTCTGAGAAGCTTAGTTTTATGCCAAGGGCTACTGGAACTATTATTTTGGGAGATAAAGTAAAAAAAAAAGAGGAGTATGCTGGGGAGCTAAGTCACTTAGCCAGTCTCATCCTCTCCCCATGTGTCCATTTCTAACTCTCTTAAAGTTACCAAGGGAAAGAACCAAAGAATGTTGTTAGGAGCCATGGGCTACTTCACTGAGTCATGACTGCAAATTGTGAGGAATAGTTTTTGTTTACCTCACAGAGGTGTTATGAGGTTCAAATGTTAGAACATGTTCACTAACATTTACTGAGTTCCCAAATATGGACCAGATTATTCTGCCTGGCAGAAATAGTTTCCCTTTTCTGTCCCTCTTGTGCGCCCTCTATTAGTGTTCTTGAAGATTTCATCATTGTTCTTGCCTTGGGCACACACTCTTCCTGTGTGGCCTCATAATCTATGCCCATGCAAGATGATGTTGTCTTTGCTGCTTAACTCCAAACTCTTTCCCTCCAATGTATTTTTTTCATTAGTTCTAGACTCCAGTATCAAACTCTCTGTCAAATATTCCTCTCTAAAAATTTCAGGGACACCTCAAGAGCATCCAAAAATATGTGCAGTGGCTTAGAGGTGACAGAAAAGTAGGCTTGTGGAACCAAAGTGGGGACCCATAAGTAGCGCAGGATGGGAGAAAGCAAGGGAGGAGAAAATGCTAAGGAGTTTGTTTTTGTGGTGGTTTGTTCCCTGTCAACCTAACTAAGCTGGAGCTACTTCCCCCAGAATTCTTTTTCTGGTGTGGTTCTGGCAGGGTTAGGGCTAACCCCAAGAGAAATTTGACTGAGATTTGGAAGGTGGAAGTATAACAATAGCTGCATGTCAGTGTGGTCCAGATGCTGTTGCATGATCTGCTGGCTTACCTGGTTGGCATGAACAGTACCTAGATTATTTCCGCATGCCCTCCCTCCTTTCCCCTACCACTGGCCTCCTTCAGATTCTCTGAATCCTATTCTGGAGCTGTGGTGAAGGATACCTAATATCCTGCATGTCACTCATACCATCAAGAAGGGAGATGATGAGAAAAACGAGGATTCCAGTTTGTCCATGTTAGTTTCATTTTGTCCTCACAGCTTCCATCTTGTTTTTGCTCTCCCCCCACTTCACATCCTTAGTTTCTTCTGTATTACTGGACCTACTGACCTCAGGTCCAGCACTGGAGGCAGCAGCAGCAGCTCACACAATTGTTTAGGTTTTGATTGCCACAATCAGTTCCTTAATCTGTTTCATTCATTGTGACTCTTCTCTGATCAAACCCTAACTGGCATAGCTTTTTATTAAATCAGTGCTTATCTATTAGTTTAACTGATTCATTGATTAGTTTTGACATTAAAATTGTGCTCTACACAGGAATTTTAGACAGGATAAACAGACTGCCCAGTTTTAACAGAACTGTAGCAGCAATTTCTTTGCTGAACAAATTTCCGTACTTTAGGAAATTAAAGTTTTCTGATAGTAGGATATCATGTCCAAGAAACTGACTTTTGTAAAAATGAATTTTCAGGGAGTACTTTTTCCATGTTATAATGTTTATTTTTTAATTGCTTTACTAAAGAAGGTGATTTTTCACTGTTAGCCAAACTCAAAACACTTAGAGTATCATATGGTGACATTTGAAAGAAAGTCACTTCTTTGGATATTTGAAAGCTCTGTGTACCCATCTCTAGAGGTCTCTAGAGGTCATGGCATCTACCTAATTCAAAAATAAGTATTTTATATGTAAATGAAAGTTTCTGACCCTAAACATAACTCTTTCCTTTTGTTCACAAGGAATTTCAAAACTAAATATTGTTTAAAAATATATTTAAATATATAATGAACAGCTTTTAAAATATAGCTGCCAAATATTTATCTTAAAGATTCCCGTGAGGGAAACAAAAGTGAAAGCTAGCAGAAAGACAATACCATCCTGAATTGTACATTAAAAAAATGAAAATATTCAGTTGTAATGCCTGCTTAGAGCTGTTATGCTGGTAGACAGCCCAACATTCCTATATCTGAGAGTAAATTTCTCACACGTAAACAATTTGAGGAGACATGGCAGATAGACACATGGAACTGCCATCACAATTAGGGTATTGAACATTTCCATCACCCCAAAGGTTTTCTCATGCTCTGTTTCAGTCATCTCTCCCTTGGCAACCACTTATCTATTTTCTACCATTGTGTACATTTTCTAGAATTTTATATGAAAAGAATCCTACAGTATATATGTATACTCTTTTTCTGTCTTGCTTCTTTCCTACAGCCTAATGCATTTGAGACTCATCCATATTGTTACCTGTACTAGTAGTGTGTTTTGTTTTACCACTGAGTGGTATACTGTTGCATAGCATGCAATTTCCCCCATAAAATGTGCAGAGAACAACAAAACCACACTGAGATTTAGATGCTAGACACCTCCACTACTCTTGATTCATAGTGCCTGTGAATTAAATTCATGATTCAACATAATTACCTATTTTCTTAAGTCTTGGAACTTGAAGTCACTTACAATAATCAACATCTCTAATGTTAACTTCATTCATTTATTTGTTTGAGATATGTAAATTTATTAGTCACACCTAGGTACTTGAGGTACATCAACAAACCAGACAAAAAACTTTTTCTTGTTAAAATAATGTTGTAATAGAAGATAAGAGATTAAATTGCAGTAAATAGTAGATATCAACATGTAAACCATCCAGTTCATTAGAAGTTGATAAGTTTTACAAAAAGAAAGAAAGAAAGAAAGAAAGAAAGAAAGAAAGAAAGAAAGAAAGAAAGAAAGAAAGAAAGAAAGAAAGAAAGAAAAAGAAGAAAGAAAGAAAAAATGGAGGTGGATCCGGCAGATTGGGACAGCCAGGGGTGTGTGTTTTCAGGGGCATAAAGTAGGTTGTGAGATTAAATAGAGTGATCAGAGTAAATCTCAGTGATGTCTGAGTTTTAAAATCTGACAAGGTCAATGATCTATTTGTCATAGTATTTTCTATGTAATTCTTTGTAAACATTATATGGATATATGATATTCAGCGGGGTAGTTATATCATCATTTGCTTCATCAGAGCTATGGTTGAACATTTAGATTGGTTCTAATTTTCACTGCTATATATAATGTTGCTATGAACATTGTTTGAGTAAAGCTTTTGAATTGAATTGCTTTTATAGATTTTGAAGTACAATTATTGTAACAAAAGACATAAGCTTTTTTCTTTCACATACCTTTTTAGATTTTTGATGGTGAATCATTACTGCATTCCTAAGATTACATCTCCTTAGATATGATATATTATTATTTCCTAAAATATTGCTACATTCAATTCATTATATTTTATTTCAGATTTTCATCTATTTTAAAAAACAAAATTGATGTATAATTTATTTTCTAGTGTTTTTTTGTTTTTTTCCGGCAATTGTTATTAAGGTAAGTAATTCTATCATTATAAAACAAATGAGTTGCTTGCCCTCTTGGGAATAATTTTGAGCAGAGAGCTTGTTCCTTTGTAAATATAATAGAACTTACCTATAATCCCTCTGTTCTTGATTCTTATGGTGGGAGAGATTCCTTGCAGATTGTTTATATCATTTTTATTTTTCTTTCACTTATTTATGGTTACAGTTGTTTCTGTTGTTTTTCTAGTTACTTAACCTGAATAAAAAAATTAAAAAAATTTTTAAAAAAAAAAAAAATTGGACCTCAAGTGCCCATCATAGAGTTGATCAGGGCAAGTAATCATCACCAGGCAAGAACTTCACTCATTTAATTGTTTTGCTGTTCCCATTATCTACTATCTCCAATTCTCCCTTGCCCTTCTAATATCCACTGCTATGTATTTAATATATGCCCTTCCATTCACTGTTCATGCATTTATTTTTATCCTTGAAAATTATATGTAGAATTTTTTATGCTTCTGAGTTTTACATAAATAATTTCTGGCCTGGAGTAACACCCTTAAACAAATGAAACAAAACAAAACAAATGAAACATTTTAGCCAATGGTTTTCAAGACACTGGACATCATAAAAAACAACAACAACAACAACAACAAAAAAGTGATCCCTGAGAGATGAGAAACAAATGAGGTGATCTCTGTGACTTATCTTGAGAGAGTTTCTAGAACATGATGCAGGTATGGGGGAACCGAGGTGGATCCTGGAAGACTCTGAGTTGAAGAGATGGAACTGAGAATTTGGGGAGACCAAGGTGGCTTGAGTTTGCAGGACAGAATCCTGGAGAGGAGCAAACTTCCTAGAAACAGAACCTTGGATATCTGCAGAGGTTACCCCTTGAGTATTTAGCAGAGTCCTGATCAGTGCAGGTGTGCGAGGTCGGGGAAAGGACCATTGGAAGGAATTAGAAGACACTGTGCTTTGTACTCATACAGGGCTAAGAACAGTGTCTATTCCCACAATCCAGTCTAGAAAACCTCATAATTCGTAGGACATAGGGTAGAGTACTCAGAAGGGTTTGCCTCAAGAGTGGGCAATAATTAACCCTAGAATAATCATGGTCCCAGTCCTGCCTAATAAATCTTAAAAGCAAGACCTGAAATAAGCAAAATGTTTACAAAAACCTGCATTCCAGAACAAAGCTCGACAATAATTATATGAATACAAACACATTCAGTACACAGTAAGTTAAAATTGGATGCCTGACATCCAGTCAAAATACCAGTCGTGCAAAAAAGCAGGACAATATGACCCATCATCAATCAATTGAAACTGAGCAAGAACTGACACAGATGTTAAAATTTCCAGACAAGAACATCAAAGCAATCATTAAAACAATATTGTATGTTCAAAAAGTTAAGTATAGAGACAGATGATATAAAAAAAGACTAAATTGAATGTTTAGGGATTAAAATTAAAATGTACAAGATGAAAAAGTCACTGAATGGGATTAGCAGCAGATGAGACATTGTGGAGGAAAAGATTAATGCACTTGAAGGCATTGCTGTAGAAGCTCTCTAAAAGGAAACACAGAGAAAAAGGGTTTTAAAAAGCAGTATCAGCTGTGAGACAACTTCAAGAAGCTGAATATGTATGTAATTGGAGTCTCTAAAGGGGAAGGGGGAACAGAAGAAATAGTTGAAGAAATAATGGCTGAAAAATTTCCAAGTTCGATGCAGACTATAAACCTGCAGATCTAAGAAACTCAAAGAACCCCACAGAAGGAAGAGGACGTATACCAAAATCAAACTGCTCAAAACCAATGTTAAATAGGAAATATTAGGAGCAGCCAGAGAAAATGTCACATATGCACAGAGGTACAAAGATAAGGATGACAGCAGATTTCCCTCTGGAAACCGTGTAGCATCTTTAAGGTACTGAAAGAAAAATAAAATTCTACTTAGAACTCTAAACCCAGCAAAAATATAGTTTAAAAACAAAGAAAAAGTAAAGACAAAAGCTGAAAAAATTTATCATCAGCCAGTCTGCACTAAGTGAAATGTTAAAGCAAGTTATTCAGGCAGAAGGAAAATGATTCCAGATGGAAATATGAATATACACAAAGAAATAAAGAACTCTGGAAATGGTAACATGGGTAAATACATGATGTTTTCTTTTTATTTAAGTGTCTTTAAGCCAGCTCTATTTATCCGTTCTTACAGCATGAATACGTAGATCATCTCCAACACTTTCCTAACACTCAAACAATTGTGTATCTCTTGTATATCTATGCAGGAATCCCTAGGATATACAGAAGGTGCCCAAACAATGTATACACATTTTAAGAAAGAAAAACACTGTAATACAATTGTAATACTCAATATATACCGATAATAAAAGACGGATACAAGTCACATTTAACTTCTGCAATTACAAGAGGTTCAAAGTGGCTGCCATCAGTGTAATTTTAATACAGTTTTTTTCCTTTCTTAAAATGTGCATACATTTTTTTGGCATCCTCTGTATACTTTTTAGAAAACTAGAATCAGAAGGAAACTTCTAGATAATAAAAGCTCTTTACCAAGAACCTACATTATTAAACAGAGAAACTGTTAAATATGTCATGTTGGAAAAAGACAAGGATGACCACTTTGACTGCTATTGTCCCACATCATGCTATAGGTTCTGGATATTGTAATAAACATAGAAAAAGGAAATAAGACTTTTATTTGAATAGACAGATAAAATAATTACTCCATAGAGAACCCAACAGAGGTCAGTAAGATTGCTGGATGTAAAATTTATTAGCATTTCTCTATGCCAGTAAAGACCAATTAAAAATGTAATAGATACCATTTTCAATAGAACAAAAACTATGAAGTACTTAGTAAATCATCTAATAAAGAGTGCCTAAGATCCTAGTAGAGAAATATAAAAAATTTCTATTAAGGGACATAAAATAATAAATGAAATGAAACATTAAACTCATAGTTGGAACAAGTCATCATTTTAAAGATTTAAGTTGTACTTCAGATTATTCTATAAATTCAATGCTAAAATAATATTGAAAAAGAACAGATATGCAGGATTGCCTTACTAGATATTAAGACAATACAAAGGCACAGTTAAAACAACAGTACAGTACTGATATTGAACCCAACCAATGGACAACTAACAAGTTGGTATATCTTATAGTATAATAGGGGAAAGGATAAATTATTTAGAATAAAGTCTCCAAACAGATGAAAAATCAAACAGAAGAAAATGTCAGAGAATATCTTGGTGGCCTTGGGATGTGGTAGGTTTGTGAAATGAGACCAAACAAACAAAATCAGTGGGGTAATGTTAATGGACTTTTCTATATCAAAATAAAATATTTCTGCCTATTTAAGAACACTACAAGGTTAATAATTGGGTGACAGACTGGGGGAAAGTATTTGTAAACTAACAAGAAAACTCAAGAAATGCAACAGCAAATGGGAAAGGATATGGCTAATAAGTATATGAAAGAGTCTCAACCTCATTATTGATCAGAAAAATGCTAATTAACATGTGACCAAACAGAATGGCTATCATCTACAAGACAAATAATAACAAGTGTTGGAGAGGCTGTGGAGAAAAAGGAACCCTCATACACTGTTGGTGGGAATGCAGACTGGTGCAGCCGCTATGCAAGGCAGTGTGGAGGTTCCTCAAAAAATTACAAATAGAATTACCATATGACCCAGCAATCCCTCTCCTGGGTATCTACCCCCCAAAATTGAGATCATTTATACATAAAGACACGTGTGCTCCAATGTTCATTGCAGCTTTGTTTACGGTGGCCAAGACATGGAAACAGCCAAAATGTCCTTCGATAGATGAATGGATAAAGAAGTTGTGGTATATATACACAATGGAATACTATTCGGTAGTAAGAAAAGATGATATAGGAACATTTGTGACAACATGGATGGATCTTGAGAGTATAATGCTAAGCGAAATAAGTCAGACAGAAAAAGCAGAGAACCCTGTGATTTCACTGATATGTGGTATATAAACCAAAAACAACAAAAGAACAAGACAAACAAATGAGAAACAAAAACTCATAGACACAGACAATAGTTTAGCGGTTACCAGAGGGTAAGGGGGTGGGGGGGTGGGAGATGAGGGTAAGGGGGATCAAATATATGGTGATGGAAGGAGAACTGACTCTGGGTGGTGAACACACAATGGGATTTATAGATGATGTAATACAGAATTGTACACTGAAATTATGTAATTTCATTAACAATTGTCACCCCCAAAAATTAAAAAAAAAGATAAATATGTAACTAAAAACACTACCATTGAGCAAAAATGAAAAAGCTAGCTGATATCAATTGCTGGAGAAGAAAAAGGGAAACTAAAACCTTTATATACTCCTAGTGGGCTTATAAATTGGAGATACCATTTTGAAAAGCAATGTGGCAAAGATAAGAATTTAGAGCTTTTTGTACATATGGCCAAATTATTTTCCCAAAAGTGCAGTGCCATATGATGTCTGTTACTGTATCCTTTGTATTCTTTTAAGTTTACAAAAAATTATATTGATACTTTCATTTTAATTTTTAAATTAATAGCAAAGCTGAATATTTTACAATTTGTTAATTAATTGATTTCCTCTTATCCAAGTTATTTATCTTCTTTATCCATTTATCTTTTGAGAACTTGACTTTTTTCTTATTGATTCATTTGAGCTTTCATGTAAAAAATATTTTTACTTTGATATATTTGCATAAAAATGTTTTGATCTGTTGTATCTATCAACCGTACTACAGTTATAAATGACTCCAAAATATCAGTTACACATTGGCTGCTGGTTGGTGACAGCTCTTCTGGGATACATCAGGCTCTGTTCCACGTGTGCTCATCATTCTAGGATCCCAGCTCAGAGAGCAGCCCACCCTGGATCATGCCTTTTTTTGTGGTGGAGAGTAAAAATCAAGAGACCTCGTGGAGATATGTACTGGCTCTTAATGCTTCTGCTCTGAACTGGCATTTGGCACATGTGCTCCTTTACCATTACTCAAAACAAGGTGGGGAAATGTACCCCACCTACAGGAGTCCATGTTAAATCACGTGGCAGTGGGCAGGAATGGATAATCCTCTCGGAAATGGAATAATGAAAGACAGGGAGCAAGAAGAGGACAACCTACGAAAGAACCTATTTGCAGATGACTAATTTCTTAAAAAGAATTCAAATCTTTCAATTTCTACCTTGGATTGATGTAACAATGGAATAGGAGTGTCTCCAGGAAGGCTATCTGAACAATGAGAAGTATCCCTGGGAAAGTACCCAGTTGTAACTTTTGGAGGTTGTATCCTACAGCTAAATGAGCTTGTTTAACTGAAGGAAATGTGGTCAGCCTGCTGCTTTGCCTGGAGACTGGTGAGGCTGGCAGGCTGACTCTAGCAGTACTGGCAATTAATAGCATCTGAAGAAAGAAGCAGGGCTTTCATAGCTAAGAAAGCTGTTGAGGCCTTAAAGGGTAGTTTTGAAAGGCACGAGCAGTCTTTCAGGGGGCATTGCTTTGGGAGAAATTTGTTCCCCATGGAAACCAGACCAAAAAGTCAAGTCAGACACTTTTAGGTACAGGATTAAAAAAAATAAAAACCAAAAAAAGGATCACAGGCTCAAGATACAAGCAGTTCCTCTTTCTAGTCCCCAAACTTTTTCTGATTAATAAAGTTCTTTTGCTGTGAGTGACTCTGCCATCCTCCCAACAACCTTGCACTCAGACTCCAACACTCCAAAAGCAGAGTTGCAAAAAATTAGCGCAATCCTCAGCTCTAAACCTGCTCTGTACATCAATCTTTGGTGTTTGGAGAGATTTTTTATTTCAGTAAGTATTTATGGAGTGCTTTCCCGTGCCAGCTCTGTGCGGGGTGCTGGGGAAACAGAGATGAATAGAACCCGTGCCCAAGAAGTCAACATGAACATAGATAATTTTCTTATAAGGTCGACTGATAGATACGACAAGAGACGCCAGAAAAGGGACATATTCATTTGGCTAAGAGGATGGTGGGTCAGATAGAGTTTCATAGAAATGCTATATTAACTTGGATCTTGATGATGAGGGGAGGTTTTCTTCAGAGACAGCAAAGTCATAGGATATGAAAAAGAGAAAACAGTGTCTCTGTAGCCAAAGCAGGGGGCCTGGGAGAGAGTGGCATAAGGTGAGTCTGCAGAGGTAGGTTGCAGCCATGACAGTGGATTTTTATTTTTAAGCAATGGGGAGCCACTGAGTGTACTTGTAAATATACATTAGAGCGAAGCCCATAGAGCTGTGCTTCAGAAAATAGCTTTTGATGACCGGAAGACAAACTAGTGAATGACAAGTTTGAAAATTGGGAAACAGGTAGGAGGCTAATGCTGTCATCCAGAGAAAAATTAATGAGTCCTATTGAAAGCAGTAGCAATGAAAATAGAAAGGAAGGGGGCCGATTCAAGGGATATTTCAGAGATGGAACTGACAGGGTTGGCAACAATTTGGATGTGGGAAGTAAGAGAGGGAGGAAGCAAGAGTGGCTGAGGTTGCTGCCTTGGGTCGAATATTGTGAGATCACAAGAAGAGCAGGCTTGAAAGAGAGGGAGGCTTTCTTCCAAGAGAGGGAGGGAAGATGATCTGATTATATTAGAAGAAGTCCTATCTATTATAGGATGTCTGGGCTAGAACAGTAAGCATTGCCACAGTTTTCCAGTCTCTTAGAGTAGTTTTCCATCTGTTGGTTGAATTTCAAGGTGGACTAGAACGATACTGAGATCATAGCATTGATGCTGAGCTTGCGGTGTAGATGCTGAGTCAGAAGTCTGTAGCTGGGCCACTGGGTGCCCCTGGTTGCATTCAAAAGGCTGTCCATCTTCTGACCTATGCTCTAATGCGTGTGCTGGGTTGTCTATGGAGTGTTTAAGTGACTTATTGTCCTGGTTGATCTTGGGCTAGGAACGCTGCTGGGTCTGCGAAAGCTTCAGCATTCTTTTCCTGACAACAGCTGCATCTCCTTTCACCTCCTCCTCAGCTTTTCCCTGGGTGGCTGTTCTATATGCAGAGCGACATAGCAAGCACTGGATAGGTGATGTTGCCGACTGCAAGGGAGCAAACTGGCTTCTCTTGGCTGTTGTTTGTGCTGGCAGCTAAAGTTGCTAATTCACTCCTCGTTCTAATTAAAATTAGAATTTGCCAGGTCCTTGGTCTTTTTTTTTTTTTTTTAACGAATAAACATGAGGGCCTTGTGATGGAATTGACAGGTTTCTTTAATTGTCACTGGCACAGGGTGATCTCTAAGTTTTTTCCCTCTAGTATTGGAGCATAAAAGTGAGCATAGTTTGAAAATTCAAATTCAGGAAATAATTTCATTGTCCTTGCTCTTTTTTTCCCCTTAATGTTATTTCTTGGAAGTTTCTGGGAAAAGGGCTGTTGTTCACTATTTGGTTTCATCTACAAACGGTGTGTTCTGACATAACTGAGAATACATCTATTGCCCAGACTCCAGAAGACATGTAGTAGAAGAAAAGGATCTTGGGAAAAAACTGGGAGAAGATCATGGGAATTAGGCTAAAGCATGCTGTGTGAGCAAGAGTGAGAGACATGGAAAAATCCTGTTACATAGGGATAGAGGCAGATTTATTTTAAGCTTTAGAACTCTTCCGTTACACGGGCCCCATCCACATTCCTGGGAGGGGCCCTAGTAATGTATTGACATAGATATATAGTTTTGAAAAACTTTGTGTATGCTCAGTCTCAAAGAGGAACCCCCCCCACACACTGTATAATCTATAGGCTTTATAGAACCTGTATCTGCTTTTAATTTAGGGCCCTAGAAAAAGAAGACAAAGGAAAATTCCTAATAGTTAGGAGTTTTTTTGTGTTCCTTCTATGCATTATGTTAGCTTTATCTGGCTTACTATCATCCTGCAATTCAACATGCAGCTATTTCCAAAGCTGGAAAGTTTGGGGCGTTGGATACAGGGGAGGGAGTGGGAGACAGATTTCAGTTGGTCCTTTGGTTCTGTCATTTGCATAATTCGGATAAACAAATAATGACAGCAATGACTAATAGTTATTGTGATACTGCCTTAACTGTTTCAAGCCAGCAAAATGGTAATTAGTCATTGATGCTAGACTCTTTCTTTATGTTTGCTCTGTTTTGGGTATATGCATGAGCTTTAAAATCAGGACATGTAAAGTGCTGTGAAAAAAGAAAAGAAATAAAAAAGGAAAAAAGAAAGACAGGATGTGAGTGTTAAAGTAAAAATACATCAAGCTCCAACATAAAAGCAGATGAAAACTGTCAATAAGCCTAGGGCTTGTGGGATTTTGACTTCTAGTTCAATCACTCAAAATTGGCACTGAAGTGTCATTTTCCAGAGGCATAATTGGAATGACCAAGTCTCCATAGCCTCTTCAGCATTGTCATTTCTCTTCTGTTTATTATTAATTCGTCATGTTGTTTTCAAGCATTTCAGCACAATCATTGTGTTTGAAGCGCATTTCCGTTCATTATAAATTCTGCCGAATCCCCATTAGGTATGTTGACAGATGTATCAGCCTTGTCGTTCCATTTGGTGACATGGAGACAGGGCCAGATGAAGCTTGCCTTAGGTCTCACATTTAATCAATACCTGGGACAAAGCTCAGAAGTAGTGGTAGACTTGCTAGCCCTATACCTGGCTACTGGGACATCCTGCTTTCATGATTTTTTTATATTGTGTGTGTGTGTGTTTAACCTACACGTTATTTTTAAATAAAAGGGCCAAGGAAAAACCTATTCTTATCTTAGCTGCCTTGAGCCCCTGAAAAGACTCACAAGGGCTATTTACTGGTGATAAAATACAAGTGCCTTGTTGTAGGATGAGATCAATAAGCAGTGTTCTCTAGACTTCCTGCTGAACTCTGGGGAGATTAAGTTTGTTCCGCGTTCACTGAGAATTCTTCTCCCTTTAGAAGCAAGCTGTTGTACGCCCATCCGGGTCTTGGGCTGAGTTATACTGCTGGGACAGATGTGCTGCCCCCGTGACTTAGACTCTTTAAAACTCTTTTTGTGATCAGTACTGACAACACAGCACTGGACAGTTCAGTAATGGGAATCTTGGGGCTCATTCTTTCTGGAGACATCTGCTCTTCAGCATTTGCTGCTTGGTTTGATGTTGCTGTAAGCACGCCATTCATTTGCATCAACCAGGCTACGATGCCTGTCCTTCGTTTGGACCATGAATATGTAGCGACATACCCAGAACTCAATTGATTTCGGTATTTTTGAAATTTCTGAATTGCAGCTGGATAGGGGAGGGAGGATGTCTCCACTTATTTTCAGTGCAGAATATAAGTAAGTCTGTGCTGTGAGGCTATATGAACATCTGCAAAATGGGCTCTTTATGTTTCTTTTTTTTTTCTAAACGTGCACTGTAGTGGAACAGAAGCATAATATAACCCATTAGCATTACTGTCAGTGTAATAGTCTCCGAACTGCATATTGGTGGGAAAATATTGATAGCAAAGTGTAAACAACCGCAAATGGGAAATGCAATAAAGCTCTCTTCATAGGACCCGTAATTTACAATTAAATAGGCTACATTGAAATAACATGAAGTAGAGGCATGTGTGTTCAATAAAATGAACTTAGTGGATTGTCTGGCCAGTGTAGGGCTGTTGATGGTACAAATAATATTTGTTAATCCTACTTGGGGTTAGTGTTAAATTTTCAGCGGTGAATATTCTGTGTACCCCAGTGCAATTTGCTTATAGCAAAAAAGCATTTCAGAGGTACAAATGTATGCCACAGTGAGGAAATATGCAGTTGAAGGGGCGTTTTCTCACAGGCAGGCAGCTGTCTTTTGGGAAGAGAAATGACTGGCTTAGTCAAGTGAATTTGGACTTACTCTTACAGAATTGCTAGTCTTCAGTCTCCTCATCTATACTTTAATGGAGTTGACCTAAGTCGGAGTTTTCCATCCGCTCCATATTGTCACTCCTGTGTCATGTAATAAGGTGACAATAGATAAGACTTACTAGTCTGAGTCTTGGGAAAGTAGTTAACTTCCGAAACAAAGCGCTGGTATTATAATCTTTGTCATTCTGTGGTGAAATTGGCACTGAAAAGAGGGATGGAGGAGGTTCCTTTTAAGTCTGGTGCCTGGTGTTGGAATCATTGACCAGGTACGATTTGGGGTAGGGCTTTGGGGAAGCAGAGTCTCTGAAGGCAGGGTTTTTATGTTTTCCTCCCTTGGGCACCATTTGTAGAAGAAGCAACTTTTGTGTTTGAGCCTCGATAACAAAGGAGCATGATTTGGATCCAACCCTACAAGACAATACAGAGAGAAACCAAGGATAACATTGGTTTAACCCCAAGGATAACAGAGGTGTTCAAGTTAGATATTCCAGAAATGGCCCGATTTTGAACCCCAAGTTTGTGAGGCAGAGCATTTTAGATAGATCCATATGTGGGATGGGCTTCCTTTAGTAACTGCTCACCATGGGTCACTGCATGGATAAATACGATTAATTATGGGTTAGGCTAAGTTCCTAATATGCTAGTAAAAATGTCTCCATTTTATTTCTCAGAGATTCTTGTACTCGGCTGAGGCTGAGAACCTCGAGGTTCCTGAGTAATCCTATGGCTCTGGTTATTTCACTTGTCTTTTGGAGAGAATCACTGGTGCTCTCCTAACCTCATAATGATTTCTGGGAGGAATATCAATAAGGGAATCTTCCTCAATAGAAGGGTGCTTACGGAAAAGAAATTAAGTAAGGAAGCGAAGATGGAGTCATCGTATCTGGAAATACTCATCTTTGTGCTTTTCTTTTCTGCTTCTCATAATATATGACTGTTTCCCAAAGAGTCAAACTATTCTCCTTCAGAAGAATTAGGATTGTGATAGCAGGAAGACAGTGACAAAGCAACAGCTCCTGTTGTGTTTGTGACTTCCAAACAGGCCCGTGAAGTCCACAGGAAAAACAAGTTTTGAAAGTCGAAGCTTACTGTTTTCAAGAGTCAGGTTCTACAACAGTTAAGAAAAATATTTTGAGATTCCAAAGGAAGACCCTGAAGGAAGTTTGGCATGTAGTTTATGCCAGAACAATAGATGAGAAAGTGAAAAAAAAAAAAAAAAAGCAGTGTTCTGAACCCTGGCTGAACATTAGAATCACCTGAGGGAGCTATTGAAATGCCTGTTCCTAGCCTTTACCCGAGGCCAATTGAGTCAGAATCACTCAGGGTGGTCACTGGGCATTGGTACTTAAAACAGAACAGAACAGAACAAAACAAAACAAAAAACAAAGCTCCCTGGATTTTTCTAATGTATAGCCAGGGTTGAGAACAAGTAAATGGGAAAACCCTAGACCATTCTGATCTGGGAGTGGGTAATGTGTGTGGTTGGAGGAGGTGTTTGGGGGCTGAGATTAGATGAGGTCTGGGCAGGCCTCATGGAGAGGATCAGTTTCAGCTTGAAAAACTGTCCATCCGCATTTACTGCTAACATCAGGGTGTTGTGTGGGAGCTGAGGCAACATCCACAGGTCAATGCTATTTCTATTTGGATGTGACTCTCTGAGGAGCCACATTGGCTGTATTCCTTACTGTCTGGGGAGAACATTCCATAGCCCAGTGCTGGTTAGGTCATCCAGAGTTGGACTACAGAAGTGGCACCCTCCTGCACCCAGACAGTGCTGAGTCCTACCCAAACTTCCCTGGTGGACATTCCCAGAGCAGAAGGATGATAACCTGTAGAAAAACCTGGAAATCTGGTGAGGTTATGCAAAGGACAGCACCAAAACTGAGAGGCAGGGCTAGACCTTGTTGAAATTTACTCTTGTTATTCAAACCAGGGGTATCTCAACAAAATCAAATGAGCACTAGGTGTATTTTAGAAAGAAGATGAATGGTGTGAGCAGAGCCTTGACTTGTATTTCTTCCCCCTAATTAGGGGTTACCAGGGTGATTTCAAAACAATGCTTGATGCCCCTCATATACAGAGATGCAAAAAAACGTGTACAATTTTAAGAAGGGAAAATACTGTATCAAAACTGTAATACTCAATATATACCAATATCAAAAGATGAATACAAGTCACGTTTGACTTCTGCAATTGCAAGAGGTGCTCAGAGTGGTTACCATCAGCGTCCAGACACTTCTGATTACCGCGAATTACTGCTTGAGAATAGCTAACATCTCTTAAAATGTGTATACATTTTTTTGGCATCCCTGGTATATTAGAACCTGGCTCTCTAGTTAGGTGGAGTTGAGTTGTTCTTTTGTAAAAACATTTAAAATTATAACTAGCAGAATTGAGTACAAAAGGAAGAAATACAAATAAAGATGTTGGCAATGTTTCCATTTTCACCATCAAATTTTATTAATAGAAGGCAGAACTGCTTTTTTATTTTTAATGTGGTAAAATGGCTTTTAAGGGTAAATTCAAAGGACTTTTGCAGATAACATTTAAGTTTCTGAAAAATTTATACTGATAAAAAGTTCATAAAGATGATAATTGTCATACTTGCATAACTTTAATCTTGATATGGTGATACAATATCAAGATGTGTGTTTTATATAAAATATATCTAGAGAAAGCCATACTAGAAAACCTCACTAGGGAAAGTTTTGGATTACTAAATCCCTCTCGATATCCCTGTATAGCCATTATGAATAGAAATGTTTTCAGCTAGAGCAGGAGATTTAATTTTTATGAAGAAGGAAATTTTGGAATGTCACAGGTGAGGGTGATGCTGAACAGGAAACATAATTCTTTGTTCCTTGTGCCAGGTAGGCTGCCATTGAGATCAACAGCACTGTGCTTTCCAAAGCAATGCTGGCTCAGGTCCTTATTAGAGATCAAATTAAGCTATTATGAGAAATAGTCTTATTTAATGAGAATATAATTATTTTAATTGTGGCTAGTAACAACCATAATACGAGTGACAGAGCGTGTTAAGGAGCTGGTGAGCTTTGTAATCAGGTTGGGAATTCTCTGCTGCCCATTCTCCCGGGGTCTCAGTTTTCTCAATTATATGCTAAAACAGTCACTTCAAGGAAAATCACAGAGTTTTGGCAGAAAAAGTCTATGAACATGGTGCAAAATATAAAATGTTCTTAAACATTTAATTAATAGGGGGAGATGATGGGAAAGGGTTTGGTACTGCTCATGAGAGTGGCTACACTTAAATCAATCGGAAGGCAGTATGGAGGTTCCTCAAGAAATTATGAATAGAATTACCATACGACCCAGCAATCGCTCTCCTGGGTATCTACCCAAAAAATCTGAAAACATTTCTCTATAAAGACACGTGTACTCCAATGTTCATTGCAGCTTTGTTTACGGTGGCCAAGACATGGAAACAACCAAAATGTCCTTCTATAGATGAATGGATAAAGAAGTTGTGGTATATATACACAATGGAATACTATTTGGCGTTAAGGAAAGATGATATAGGAGCATTTGTGACAACATGGATGGATCTTGAGAGTATAATGCTAAGTGAAATAAGTCAGACAGAAAAAGCAGAGAACCCTATGATTTCACTGATATGTGGTATATAAACCAAAAACAAAAGAACAAGACAAACAAATGAGAAACAAAAACTCATAGACACAGACAATAATTTAGTGGTTACTAGAGGGTAAGGGGGTGGGGGGGTGAGTGATGAGGGTAAGGGGGATCAAATATATGGTGATGGAAGGAGAACTGACTCTGGGTGGTGAACACACAATGGGATTTATAGATGATGTAATACAGAATTGTACACCTGAAATCTATGTAAATTTACTAACAATTGTCACCCCAATAAATTTAATTTAAAAAAAAAGAAAACTAATGAATAGCATGCCTTTTCAAAAGTTCTTTTTCAACAAATGAAAATGCAGGATGCCCACTTAACTGAATCTCAGACAAACACCAACAATTTTTTTTAGTGTGAGTATATCTCATGCAATATTTGGGGCATGCTAAAATATAGGGCACTCTTTATGTTATCCGGTGACCCTAATTAGGTGGTCATCTCTGAGATGAGACTTGAGCTGGGTCTCAAGGACGGTTGCTATGTATAAAATATTACCTTCTCCCACTGGCTGCTCCTGTGCCTGAAATTCCACAGCTAAACCATTTCTATGAGTTAGGGCATGATATCCGAGATGTCTTTGTTTAACTGCACATATGTCACACATTATCACATCATTTTATCTTAGTTTACCAGGGACTCATGCTGTGAGTCCCCTCTACTCAATAGCCTCCTGTTGCTCAAAGAAAGTCTCTAAAAAAACTGTAGGCTTAGCTCTGTCAACTCGTTAACTAGTCCCAACCATGGGAAACAAAATTTTTGAAGGCTTAGAATGATCAGCAGTGGGTTCTGAAATTATTTTTGTAGTCATGGTCTTAAATTTGAGGAGCCTTTGCTTTTTAGCAGTTTTGTGTCCCTGAAGCTACAATCACTCACCACATATTTGTTGAGTCACTTTATGCCTGGCACTGTGCCAAGTATTGTGGATAAGAGAACTAATAAGTAATGGTTCTAGTCTTCAATGACTTTATAGTCAGGAACATAAACATAATAGATTACTCTAACATAGGGGCTACGATAGAAATAGGCTCTGAATACCATGGGAGTATGTAAAATGAACCCCCAAGTCAGACTGCGGGGATTAGGGAAGACTTTTGGAGAAGGTGATGTTTTAATAGAGTTCAAATGATAATTAGGAACTGGCCAGGAAAGGGGAGTAGGGGAAGAAGGGAAGGGCCTTCTAAGCAAGGGTTAGCACATATAGGAAAACAAAAGGGATAGGGCACCAGAGAATTACAAGTAGTGTGTTATGCTGAAATCTAGAGTGTCTATTAAGTTTGGGGTGCAAGGTGTTGAGAGGCAACTCTGGACTAGCAGATAGTCACGAGGATATCTTTGTCATGCTTAGAACTCTTTATCCACCATTCTCATGTTAAATAGCCTGACTAGGCCTCTGCCTCAGTTTCTGCATCAGCATTCTTGGCAGTTTTGTTGTTCTAACAAAACAAAAGTGTTGTTCTAACGCCTTTGGCAGGAGTCGTATCATCCTACCTGGCTCTTTTTGGTCCCTTGTCTGTCATGGCGGTAGTAGTGGGAACATTATGTACATTTATGCATGGGGGGAGGATTAGGGATGAGCCAGGATCCTATTTCTTGAATTACTGAATTGAGTCATGATGCCAACATAATATTCAGGAACCCAAAACTGCACCCCAAATATCTTTCAAATGTTTTTACTGGTTTACTTCTGCTACCATGTTCAAGGACCCCATTGAATAGTCTTTGTTACTGTTGATGAATTTGTTAAATTGATACTTTTGGAATTAGAGATTAGACATATTAACACTGTTTTTAAAAACTTGTAGCCAGGTTCCTAGACCCAGTCCTGTGCCGTTCAAGTTTCCTATTTCCCTGTAAAGTCTTGACATCTTATCTATCTAGGAAGTCTATGGCATCTTTTCATATCTCAAAGCTGTGTTTCTGGAGCAGGCAGGTGAGAAGCTGTGGGGAGAGGAGACAATCATTGCTTCTAGGGAGGATATACATACATAACATACATACACACACACACACACACACACACACACACACACACACACACACACACATATATACATAAAGTGGGGGTACCTGTCTTTCTAGAGGGCCATGGCCAGACTCAGTGGGATGACAGTGCTTTTGCCAGGCTTTCTTTGATTTTTTTTCTCTGATCTCCCTGTTAAGGTTCTGGTTGGGCTACCTCTATTTGGCATCACATCCAGCTGTTAGCTTCTATTAATTGCCAGCTGATGGCTCTATTGTTTTTGACGATGCCCTGGGGTACCGTACAACACGCTCCAAAGCCTAATCCAGTAAAAGTCAGGCCTTTTGCCCAGGTAGTCTTTGAGGCTATCTCTAACTCTAGAAGGACTCTATTTAGCTTTCTCTTTCCCTGATTCTTGGTATTAAACTTTTAGTCTGTCTAGTGTTTTACCTGTGTCTGTCAAGGAGCTACCAGCCTCCCGTTAATTGCTCATCACCAAGATTTCCATGTTTTTCGATTATGCCCCTAGGCTTGAACTCCCCTCTCTCCTTTCAAATAAAGTCATTCCCCTTAGAGAAAGCCATAGAGTTCTCTGTTTTAACAACCTGTCTCTCTTACTGGGAAGAGTGTCTATGTCACGGTTCTGGAGATAGTGTCAAGGAAGTGGCCCCCTTCTTTCAGAGTGACAATCCTGTTCTGTGAGTGAGCACTGGGCATGTGTGGGAGCACCTGGTGTTCTCAACTTGCCCCTCCTGATGTGGAATATCCAGCTCTCTTTATGAGAGACCAGAAGGGAGAATAATGAGGGCCCAGTATTCTTGTCCTGCCAAGACTGCGATAGAGCTTCTGTCATACTAGTGAAGGCTGCTGGAAGAAAGGAGCCTCAGACTGCTCTGCCCCTCTTGCTTGGAACAGTTTCTGCGGTACAGATCAGTGTACAGGGTATGGGCATGACAAATGCAGACAGAATTCCTGTGTCCAGAGAGAAACCAGCACCCTAGCCTGGGAGCTGGGGGAAGAAGGGGCCCTGTGTTCTTGGTTGCCCCTGTCTGGATTAGAACTTCCATCACACTGAGCTGTTCTTCCTGAGATTTGTAAAAGATTGTTGTGAGTAAATGTTTCTCCATTTGCTATATGCCCTTAGGATAATTTCCATAAACTTTAAATTGTTGTTTTTAAATTCAATTTCCTCCAGTTAGGTTGTTTTACTATGGAGAAGGTTTGCAGAGATCCTAATACCACCATTCAGAAGTGTTTCTCTTCTAATCATTTTAAAAAAGGTCATGGATTTTGTCTTGAGGAAGAACCATAATTTATTCAAATTCTCTTTCTGTACTGGTCATTTTAATGACAATACTATAAAAATATTTCAGTGCTCGTCAGTGTAGCTTGATTTCTGCGTAAATCTGGAATTCTTTTCTCTTTCTCTCTTTCTCTCTTTCTTTCTCTCTTTCTTTCTCTCTTTCTTTCTCTCTTTCTTTCTCTCTTTCTTTCTCTCTTTCTTTCTTTCTTTCTTTCTCTCTTTCTTTCTCTCTTTCTTTCTTTCTTTCTTTCTTTCTTTCTTTCTTTCTTTCTTTCTTTCTTTCTTTCTTTCTTTCTCTCTTTCTGTCTTTCTCTCTCTCTTTCTCTCTCTCTCTCTCTCTCTCTCTCTCTCTCTCTCTCCCTCCCTCCCTCCCTCCCTCCCTCCCTCCTTCCCTCCCTGCCTCCCTCCCTCCCTCCCTCCCTCTCCTTCCTTCCCTCCTTCCTTCCTTCCTTCCTTCCTTCCTTCCTTCCTTCCTTCCTTCCTTCCTTCCTTCCTTCCTTCCTATTTTCGTTGGGGAATATTAGGGAACAGTGTGTTTTCCCAGGACCCATCAGCTCCATGTGAAGTCATTGTTTTTCAATGTAGTTGTGGAGGGCGCAGCTCACTGGCCCATGTGTGAATCAAACCAGTGACTTTGGTGTTGTGAGCACTGCACTCTAACCACTGAGCAAACTGGCCACCCCTGGAATTATTTCCTTAGGATTAGTCCTTTGAAGTTTTATAGATGGTTCTAAGTTATCACCTGGCTGGATTCTCACCAAATGGTTCACAGGATTTGGTGGTAAATAATTTTTTGTCTTAAATTCTGTATTCAGTTATGTGTAACAGCATTAGTTCTGTGTAATAGCCCAAAGCAGACAACTTGGCTTCTCTTACTGTGTGACCTATTTCATTCTGTTTCCTTTATGAAAGCTTTTTTCAGTTCTCAGCTCATTTTGGTAACAAAGGTGAATTTTGAAGTCAGTAAGTGATTAGACATTTCTAGTTCTAATTCTGCCCAGTTTTAGAACTCCTCTTCAATATCTCTTTTCTCAGTTGTTCCCTAAGTCCAGCATTACCCAAATATCTTAAACAAAAAACTTAAGACACATGAATTCCTACAAAAGTAAGAATTGTTTTTTCATAGGTTTTGGGAGTTGACGTAAGTACTCCTAAAAGTCAACTTTTTTACTTAAATATTTCCTCTAAGGACATTCCTGATTCTAATCATATTTAAAAATTCTCATCTGTTATTTTTAGGTATTTTTCACTACCAGAAGTATGCTACAATAGTAAGGAAACAATTTATAATAAGGACTGTGTGCTATTAAATTAAACCAAATTTCTGTCTTGTTTAAATATTCAGGAAAATGTGTGTTCAGCTGTCATCCTTGTCCTTATTTTTTTCTTTTTTATTTATTTATTGGGGTGACAATTGTTAGTAAAATTACATAGATTTCAGGTGTACAGTTCTGAATTACATCATCTATAAATCCCATTGTGTGTTCACCACCCAGAGTCAGTTCTTCCATCACCATATATTTGATCCCCCTTACCCTCATCTTACTGTGTGATCCCCCCACACCCCTTACCCTCTGGTAACCACTAAACTATTGTCTGTGTCTATGAGCTTTTGTTTCTCATTTGTTTGTCTTGTTCTTTTGTTGTTTTTGGTTTATATACCACATATCAGTGAAAACATATGGTTCTCTGCTTTTTCTGTCTGACTTATTTCACTTAGCATTATACTCTCAAGATCCACCCATGTTGTCACAAATATTCCTATATCATCTTTTCTTACTGCCAAATAGTAAGTATTCCATTGTGTATATATACCACAACTTCTTTATCCATTCATCTATCGAAGGACATTTTGGTTGTTTCCATGTCTTGGCCACCGTAAACAAAGCTGCAATGAACATTGGAGTACACGTGTCTCTATAGAGAAATGCTTTCAGATTTTTTTGGTAGATAAAAGGAGACCCAGGAGAGCGATTGCTGGGTCATATGGTAATTCTATTCGTAATTTCTTGAGGAACCTCCACACTGCCTTCCATAGCGGCTGCACCAGTCTGCATTCCCACCAACAGTGTATGAGGGTTCCCTTTTCTCCACAGCCTCTCCAACACTTGTTACTATTTTTCTTGTTGATGATAGCCATTCTGACTGGGGTGAGGTGATATCTTATTGTGGTTTTCATTTGCATTTCTCTGATGATTAGCGATGTTGAGCATTTTTTCATATGTCTATTTGCCATTTGTATATCCTCTTTGGAGAAATGTCTCTTCAGGTCCTCTGTCCATTTTTCAATTGGGTTGTTTGTTTTTTTGTTGTTGAGTTTCATGAGTTCCTTGTATATTTTGGATATTAGCCCCTTATCAGAGGCACTGTTTGCAAAAATCTTCTCCCATTCAGTTGGTTGCCTCATTATTTTGTCAATAGTTTCTTTTGCTGTGCAGAAGCTTTTCAGTTTCACATAATCCCATTGGTTTATTTTAGTTTTCACTTCCATTGCCTTTGGAGTCAAATTCATAAAATGCTCTTTGAACCCAAGGTCCATAAGTTTAGTACCTATGTTTTCTTCGATGCAGTTTATTGTGTCAGGTCTTATGCTTAAGTCTGATCCATTTTGAATTAATTTTGGTACATGGTGACAGATAGCAGTACAATTTCATTCTTTTGCACGTAGCTATCCAATTCTGCCAGCACCATTTATTGAAGAGGCTGTCTTTCCTCCATTGTATGTTTTTAGCTTCTTTGTCAAAAATTATCTGTCCATATTTATGTGGTTTTATTTCTGGGTTCAAAATTCTATTCCGTGGGTCTATGTGTCTGTTTTTCCGCCAATACCAAGCTGTTTTGATTATTGTAGCCCTGTGGTACAAGCAAAAATCAGGGAGTGTGATACCTCCAGTATTGTTCTTTTTTTAAAATATTGCTTTGGCTAATCGGGGTCCTTTGTGGTTCCAAACAAATCTGATGATTTTTTGTTCTATTTCTTTAAAAAATGCCATTGGGATTTTGATGGGGATTGCATTAAATCTGTATATGGCTTTGGGTAATATGGCCATTTTAACTATGTTGATTCTTCCAATCCATGAGCACGGAATGTCTTTCCATTTCTTTGTGTCTTCTTCAATTTCTTTCAAAAATGTCTTATAGTTTTCAGCATATAAATCCTTCACATCCTTGGTTAAGTTTATTCCTAGGTATTTTATTCTTTTTGCTGCAACTGCAAAAGGAATTGTTTTTTCTATCTCTTTTTCTGAGATTTCATTGTTGGTATATAGGAAAGCAATGGACTTTTGTACGTTGATTTTGTAGCCAGCAACTTTACTGTATTCATTGATTGTTTCTAATAGCTTTTTGGTGGAGTCTTTAGGGTTTTTAATATATAGCATCATGTCATCTGCAAAGAGTGACAATTTAACTTCTGCATTCCCAATTTGGATGCCTTTTATTTCTTTCTCTTGCCTGATAGCTCTGGCGAGGACTTCCAACACTATGTTGAAAAGCAGAGGTGATAGGGGACAACCTTGTCGTGTTCCTGAACGTAGAGCAAAGGGCTTCAGCTTTTCACCATTAATTATGAGATTAGCTGAGGGTTTGTCGTATATGGCCTTTATTATGTTGAGGTATTTTCCTTCTATACCAATTTTAGTAAGTGTTTTAATCATAAATGGATGTTGTATCTTATCAAATGCTTTTTCTGCATCAATTGATAGAATCATATGATTTTTGTCCTTTATTTTGTTTATGTGATGTATCACATTGATGGATTTGCGAATGTTGAACCATCCTTGTGCCCCAGGGATGAACCCCACTTGGTCGTGATGAATAATCTTTTTAATGCATTGTTGTATTCGATTTGCTAGAATTTTGTTTAGGATTTTAGCATCTGTATTCATCAGAGATATTGGTCTGTAGTTTTCTTTTTCTGTGTTGTCCTTACCAGGTTTTGGTATCAGGGTAATGTTGGCCTCATAAAATGAGTTAGGGAGTACTGACTCTTCTTCAATTTTTTGGAAGAGTTTGAGCAGGATTGGTATTAGATCCTCTTTGAAACTTTGGTAGAATTCACTAGTGAAGCCATCTGGTCCAAGATTTTTGATTTTGGGAAGGTTTTTGATGACTGATTCAATTTCGTTACTGGTGATCGGCCTGTTTAGATTTTCCAGTTCTTCATGATTCAGCCTTGGAAGGCTATATGTTTCTAAGAGCTTGTCCATTTCTTCTAGGTTATTGAATTTGGTGGCATATAGTCCTTCATAGTATTCTTGGATAACCCTTTGTATTTCTGTGGTGTCCGTGATAACATCCCCTTTTTCATTTCTGATTTTGTTAATTAGTGTCTTCTCTCTTTTTATCTTAGTGAGTCTAGCCAAGGATTTGTCAATTTTGTTAATCTTTTCAAAGAACCAGCTCTTTGTCACATTAGTTTTTTCTATTGTCTTTTTGTTCTCTATTTCATTTAGTTCTGCTCTGATTTTTGTTATCGCCTTTCTTCTGCTGACCTTGGGTTTCGCTTGTTCTTGTTTTTCTAGTACTTTAAGGTGTAACATGAGGTTATTTATTTGGGATTTTTCTTGTTTCTTGAGATAGGCCTGTAATGATATAAATTTCCCTCTTAAAACTGCTTTCGCCGCATCCCAAAAATTTTGGTAGGATGTATTTTCATTGTCATTTGTTTCTATGTATCTTTTGATCTCTCCTCTAATTTCTTCTTTGACCCAGTCGTTCTTTAAAAGTATGTTGTTTAATCTCCATGTATTTGTGTTTTTTCCTGCTCTCTTTTCGCAGTTGATATCCAATTTCAAAGCCTTGTGATCAGAGAATATGCTTGGTATGATTTCAATCTTCTTAAATTTGCTGAGGCTGATTTTGTGTCCCAATATATGGTCTATCCTTGAGAATGTTCCATGTACACTAGAAAAGAATGTATAGTCTGATGTTTTAGGATGAAGTGCTCTATATATGTCAATTATGTCCATTTCATCTAATGTGTCAGTTAGGGCTGCTACTTCGTTATTTATCTTCTGTTTGGATGATCTATCCATAGCTGTCAATGATGTATTTAAGTCCCCTAGTATAATTGTGTTTTGGTCAATTTCTCCCTTTAGTTCTGTTAGTAGTTGCTTGGTATAGTTCGGTGCTCCCTGATTGGGGGCATAAATATTGATTACTGTTATGTCTTCTTGTTGTATAGTCCCCTTTACCATTATGAAATGTCCATCTTTGTCTCTTGTTGTCTTTTTCACCCTGAAGTCTGTTTCATCGGAAATCATTATGGCTACACCTGATTTTCTCTGGGTACCATTTGCTTGGAGTGTCAATTTTCACCCTTTCACTTTGAGTCTATGCTTGTCCTTGTAGCTGAGATGTGTCTCTATTAGACAGCATATGGTTGGGTTTAGTTTTTTGATCCAATTTGCTACTCTGTGTCTCTTTATTGGTGAGTTCAGTCCATTTACATTTAGGGTGATTATTGATATGTGAGAATTTCCTGTCATTCTATCTTTAGTTTTCTGGTAAGGCTGTGTCTCCATTGTTTCTTTGCCTTTTTGTTGTTGTCTATTATTTCTGTTTGGTGGTATTCTATAATGTTTCCCTCTGTTTCTTCTTTTATCACAGTATATATTTCATTTCTGAATGCTTTTTGAGTGGTTACCCTTAAGTTTATGTAAAAGAAAGTTTGATATTTAGAATATTCCAGTTTCTTCAGCACGCTTACTTTCTCTATTCCCATATTCCAGTTCAGGCCTTTACTCTCCCCCTTTTTATGTTTTGGTTGCCACAAGTTGTCCCTGTTGATGGTGGTCTAATATCCTCCTTTAGTATTTCTTGTAGTGCAGGTCGTGTATTAGAAAATTCCCTCAGCTTCTGGATGTCTGGAAAGGTCTTTATTCCTCCTTCATATCTAAAGGAGATCTTTGCTGGATGTATTATTCTTGGCTCATAATTTCTCTCTTTCAATAGTTTGAATATTTGGTTCCATTCCCTCCTAGCTTGTAGAGTTTCTGCTGAAAAATCTGATGATAATCTAATGGGCTTTCCTTTGTAAGTTACCGTCTTCTTTTCCCTGGCTGCCTTGAGGATTCTTTCTTTGTCTGTGATTTTAGACAGCTTCAATACAATATGCCTTGGTGAAGGCCTGTTGGGATTGAGGTAATTAGGTGTTCTATTTGCTTCTTGGGTTCGAGGATCCAGGTCTTTCCACAAGTTTGGGAAGTTCTCATCGACGATTTGTTTGAATATATTCTCTGTTCCCTTTTGTCTTTCTTCTCCTTCTGGTATGCCCATTATTCTTATATTGCTCTTTCTGATGGAATCAGAGTGTTCTTGTAGAGTTCTTTCATTTCTTTTAATTCTCAAGTCTCTTTCTTCTTCCATCTGTGTAAATTCCAGGTTCCTATCTTCGATGTCACTGATTCTTTCCTCCATCTAGTCAACTCTACTACCTAAGCTGGATATTTTATTGTTAATTTCTTCTATTGAGTTCTTAATCTCCAGAAATTCTATTTGGTTCTTTTTCAAGATTTCAATCTCTTTTGTAAAATGCTCATGGTGTTCTTTCATTGTGTTTCTGAGTTCATTAAACTGCTTTTCTGTGTTTTTTTGCATCTCATTCAGTTTTTTCAGAATTGCAATCTTGAATTCTCTGTCATTTAAGTCTCGTATTTCCATAGCTTTAAGTTCCATTTCTGGAGACTTTTCACTTTCTTTCTGAGCTGTCTTGTTGCCTTGGTTATTCATGGCAATTACTGATTTATTATTTCTCTTGCTAGACATCTTCAGGAGTGGCTTCTGCAACAGGTTGATAGGAAGAGGTCTTTTGTTTTCCAGTACTTGTTGGGAGAATGTTTTACTTTCTCTCCGACTGCAGCCTTTTTTTTCTCTCTCACACTGTAGTGCTATGTTTTCTCTGTACTATTCCAACTTCTCACACAATGGGGGAATTCCCTGGAGATGGGCTTCTCCTCTGTTAATAGTTCACCTGGGTCACAGGGTGCAGTGTCTGTGTGGGTATGTGGAGAGCTTTTGAAGTTCCAGAGCTCTTCCTGCACCAGATTCAGAGCCTGTATGTTTCAGCAGTTCTGTTTACTCCTGCAGGGATCCGCCCAGATACGTGGGGCCAGGGGTGGGGTCAGTTGTGAGAGGTGGCCCAGAGCAATGGCGTCGACCACCACCACAGCCAGTCCCACTTCCACAGCTCCCTCCCCTTTGCCAGAACTAGTTGTGCTGCAAATCTGTGTGTGTGGTCCACAGTTCTCAGAACAGCAAATATTCTGTTCTTTTGATCTGACACTGCTACTGTTCTGCTTCTAGCACCGGGCAGGTGGGGGTGGGGCGAACTCTGTGAGGGTCGGGAGGGGGCAGCTAATCTCAGTGCCTAAGGCTTCCATTCTCTGCTGGGCAGTGAGAGCTTAAACTACTGTTTTCAGCCTTCTTCCCTCAGTCTTTTCTCTGAGGTCTCTGCTGTGAGCGTTGGGTTCAGCCGTGTCGTATGCTGCCCCCTCAGCCCTGTGGACCATAAGCGGAGCTCTAGCAGTCCGAGTTCTTCCCTCTCCTGCAGCTGCGGTAGTTCCGGGATGCAGTGAGCTCGGAGCACTGAGCTAGGTCTGCGTCCTGCACCCATGGGGCTCCGTCCCCGCAGTTCTCCCTTCCCTCCTCCCCCGCTCGCACGATTCGCCCACCTGGAGGTGAATTCAGTAGTGGGCCTCTTCGTCTTGGCTGTCTGCTGTGCAGGTCGTTGTTTGTGGAGTTATTGTGGAGTATTGTTGTTCGATTACAGAGGCTCATCTCACGCCGCCATTTTGATGACCACAACTTCCTTGTCCTCATTTTTTACTCTTAGATTATTTTAATAAGATGCATTCTTTATTTTTTATTTCTAAATTATTGAGGAAATAATATAACAATAAGCTTCACAAAGACCCCTTTTCTCATGTTGCTTCCCTATTCAAAAACCTTCAATGTCTATAGAGTAACATTACTTCTCTCACGTTACACTGTTAATACAGCTCTAAGTTTACTTTTTCAACTCCCTTACAGAAAGTCTCTTCTTTAGCTAGTGTGGTTTACTCAGTTTCCCCTGAGTATGTAAGGTTCCTGCTTTGCAAGCTTTCCCATCTGGATCGCCTCCCTAATCTATTATCTATCAATTGACTTTGAACTTGGAATAGGAAAGAAATATGATTATCAGTCTAAAATCCCCATATCTAAACCCCCAAATATATACAAAAAGAAATAAATAAAACTTCTGTCCATCAAGATTCAACACTTCTCTCATCACAGAAAATCATGGTGAAATTTTTCTCTTCCATCTTCCAACACTACCAGTTGATGTCTATCGCTTGGCACTTGTTTATTGTGTTTTTATAGTTTTAGTTGTGTTATGTAGCTGTCACTGGACTGTGAACTGAAGAAAAACAGTGTTTCAGTCATCTTTGAACACCTAAAGTGCCTTCCAAAAAGTAGGTGCTCAATAGACATTGAGTGATATCAATTGTGCTGAATGGCTCTTTTATGATTACTTCAAACTAGCTTTTGAACAATGACTTCTCTTAAATAATAATGTTATTGAATTTGTTCTGTACTTTACAATTTTCAAACTGCATTTCAAATGACATGGCTTACTTTATTTAATCTTTAAAGAATCCTTTGAGATGGGCAGAACAAATATTATTTCCATTTCTTAGATGTGACACAAAGATCTCAGAGAGCTGAGTTACTTGCTCAGGGTCATGGTGCTTATAAATTTCAAAATCCAGTACTTCTAATTCCTAGGAGATAACTCTTTTATCCTGCCACAACTGTCTTTTGTATGATGGTGGAAAACTCAGGTGACTTTCCAGAAATGTAAAGAATCCCACAGCATTAGAAAATATATGACATTTCCAAGGCACCGGTTGAAATTTGATGTGAAATTCCATCTGACATGTTTGTAGCAGCTTTAATTATTTAATCAATTTAATAACAGAATATTTAAAGTAGCCACAAAAATCACTGGGCATAACCAATTTCATCCATAAGTCAGACATTTTGCACCTCAATTTTCACTCTTCAGTTCTATTTTGTGAACTAATTGGCAACACTTGATGGGAAACTTAAGATGTATACCAGGTGGAGCAATCACATCTTCACAAGTAAATTAATTTATACATATGCACACACAAATACACACACCTATTCATAGTCTCTGATCCTGCCAAGAAAAGAGCCCCAACAGTTTTAGCTGCAATTATGGCTAAGTGTCATAAAACAATTTTGGCATATCATGGCACCCACAGGAATCACAATGATCTCTGTTCTTGGTCGTCTAAGCACGTTTCAATGTCATGTGAATTCATCCTTGTAAGTTTTCTTTTTTCTGCTTTGTTTGTTGGAAAAGTAATTTGACTACATCTTGCTACTTGTTTTGTGATTTGGGGATGTCATGAAAGCAGCTATCTTGCAAACTAGACTAGAACAAAGTGTGTCAGTATGATTTATAGGAATTGCTGTGATTCTGCTACGATGATGTGACCACTCCATATATGACAACGTATATACACAAATACCCTTCTACAAGAATGGTTCTACTCATATTTCCTGAGACTTTCTTTTAATGCTTTCATAATTACATGATTATTATTGAACGAATAGAAACAGTCTTTGATGACTTTGTGCCTTCTTTTTGGTGAATTCTGATGTGCAGTTTTCTGGCTTGACAATGGCAAACCTCTCGGAGTTCAGAGTAGACTGCAGACCTGGCTCAAACGAGTCCTGTGACTAAGCATAATTTTCTCTAATATGTAATTGGGAGTGGACTAGGTACTCTGTATGAGCTAAAATGTCTACTGTGTACTAAGCAGGAAAACTGGTCATAGGTCCTCAGAGATCAGTCTTTCAGAGAGCAAGATTAAGAAGAAAAAATACTTTATTATTATGAAATGTTCCATTCAACTCTTCAGTGGCTATGGGTTAGGAAGAAGGCAGTGTACATGAGCTCTCCAGTGATGAATTTTGAAGCCAATAGAGTTTGAAACAGAAAGTGGTATATGTTAGAGAAATTTCCACTACTGTTTCTTTATTTTTTAAAATTAAAGTCACTCAGCTTGGCATTTGTATATTGTTTTAAAGCAAGAAGATTGGAGTTGTGTTCTATATTCACAGAAAAGAACACCCATGTTGTTCACCCTTTCAAAATAAAAGCTAATTATAAATAATACATGTTCATTTTAAACAAACAAACAAACAAACCCAAACTATGAAAAAATATATAAAGAAGTTAAATAGTGTATGAAGTCATGTCTCTGAAAGATAATAATTATTTTTTCTACTTTTGATTTTCACTGCTTCAGATGCTATGGTAAGTTCTCCAGTGGTATTTCTTTCCCTTAATTTTTGCACTCTTCTTTTGCCAGTTCTCTTTTCATCTTAATATTACTATTTTGGGGTCATATCATTTCATCTTTCATCTCTTGTTTTATAGAGTTCTTGATTTCTCTAATTTCCTTTAGATGTCCAATCAGTTATTTTCTTAAACAATTTTTTTTCTACCTAAATCATCTCTTCCTAATTGTTCTTTTTTCTATAATTTTTAGACTATGCTTTTATTTATTTATTTTTCTTTTGCATTAGTTGTATTTATTTTTTCTCTGCCATTTATTTCTTAGTTGGGGGACGTTCTCTCTGGTTATGTTACGTGTTCATATTGTTGGCCAAGGTTTGTTTGTCACCCTCTCTGCTTCCCTGACTCCCATTTGAATACTTCTCCTAGGAATTAAACTGGAAGTGTAGATCGGTAGTGGCTCTCATAGTGTGGTCTACAAACCAGCAGCATCAGCATCATTTGGGAACTTATTAGATATGTGAATTCTTGGATCCCCATCTCAGATCTCTTGAATCAGAATCTCAGAAGTGGGGCCCAACAAGCTGATTTTAGGAAGACCTCCAAGTGATTCTGAGACAAATTCTAAGAACCACTAGTTTAGATGTGTTTTTTTTTTTTTTTCCTTCCCGGTGGCTCCCATCCTATTTATGTTCATGTCACATTTCTAAGTACTAGCATTTGGGGGCAATACATTTGAAATAGGTGACACTGTTCCCTTGGTAGTGTTTAGTGTTACACTGCTGTTTGAGTAGAACTATTCACTGCATGGCATTCTTTCTCATATACTTAATATCAGGCATTTTTTCGGTTTGTTTTAGTAAATATAAAATCTTTTTTTGTTCCTCTCATCTCTCACTTATTGTACCTTTTATGTATCATTGGTTGCACATCGTACCTGTGCTGTGTGACTGCTCATCTCAGTGGCTGATAGACATTTGCTATCAATAATATGTCCTCAGTTGCAGCACATTAAACTTTTTTACATTGATGCAATATGGATAGACTTTTGTGACGTTAACTAAACATCAGTATTCTATATACACATTAGGGCCAATGGTTTATATTATCGGTCTAGTTATATTGATCTTTGTGATGGGTAAGGAGAAAACTAGGGCTATGCCAAACATGTTAAGCACATTTTCTGGATTATCTATGAAGGAATTAGAATTTTTGTACTGAAAAGTTAGCTTTTTGGATTTGAGAACATATCTTGCTCTGTTGGGAGGGGGTTTGGTTTGTTCCCCTGTTTAAGTGTGAACTGGGCAATTTGATGTGATGTCAAATTAAAAAGAATCTCCATAAAGGATGGATTACAAAGAAATTTGGGAAAACTTTTTAGGCTGATGGATATGTTCATCATCGTAATGTGTCAATGTTTTCATGGATGTGTATATATATCAGAACTTGTATGCTTTAAATATATCCATCATTGCATGTCAGTTATACCTCAATAAAGCTGTTCAAAAAAGCACCGTGGGTTTTTGTAAAACTGTCAATATGGCTTGGCTTATAAAGTGTGGTTAGTGAATATGGATCTTTGGTTCTAACTATGACTCTTTGTAAGTTTTACCTGTTTTTCTCACCATTCACGGGGCAGTGAAAAAAAAAACCCACAATGTAATGACTTTTCTAAACCTGTCATTGTGATTTTAAAGTGTTTCTCATACACAGTGTGAAGGAGAACTACAAGTGATATTGGCTAACGACATCCACTCTAAATTTTTTCTGGTATGCTAAAACTATGTTCCTAGATCTTAGGCAGTCAGAGTTTCAGATAAGATTTATGTTTCATCAACCACATGCTGTTATATGAGACTCTGATTAAAAAACTGAACAAAGGCAAGAGAGGAAGAGTGTGGAGGCACCGGTTACGGAAGAATGTCATAGTTTTGGAGCCATCATATAAAATGGTGACCCCCTATCATGGCAGATGATTCCCTAATCAGCACCCTGTTACGGTGTGGAGCCGCTGTGTTCCCAATATATCAGTGTGTCCCATGGTGGCAGGGTTCCCAGTCATGTCAGAGTTACTATGGTTTTGCAGTCAGCAATAGTACAAATGGACTCCTGATTTGTTAGGTAACTATGGCATTACCTAACTGTGGTGATGGTCATTTTCTGAATCACAGCTGTGGCTTTCTGCTTAAACCAGTTAAAGTGGATTCTGTTGTGTGCACGTGAGACCTGAATGATAATATAGTTAGTACCAGAAGTGGTTATGGGCAATAAAACATTAAAGACATTGGACTTGATTTTGTTTAAAGGCAACTGTAGCACAGAGTGAGCAGTTACTTAAATTAGCACCTCTGGTCATCCACTGTGACCATTATGGGACATGAAGAAGAAAAGGACTTAGGAACTGGTGTTTTTTTTTTTTTCTCTTAGTTGTGCTGGTGAACTAAAAGAAAGAAAGGAATATGCTCAATATTTTAAATTCTGAGCTTCAGGAACCATCTGAGAATCAAGGAATTTTTACAACTGTACTTAAAGACTCTTTCATCTTTTGCAGACTCAAGACTAATTTAGATGGAAATCAGATGGAACATCTGATGCTGCAGGTTGTTGAATTTTAAGGTGGGTTGAATTTATAGTTTTGCCCTTTATTTTTCACAAATTGAAAACACTGCCTGAGAAAAAGTTAGACCCCTCATTGAAGTGATGTTATTTAGGAGGACTTGGATAAATCTCCAAACTCTATACCCCAAACTTTATCAAGTCTTCCCCGCCAGCAGAAGCAGCTTCCCTGTTGCCTGATGATGTTGATCTTGACTTGCTTGAAGACCCTACAGCAGCCTTTTATAAGGCAGGTCCCTTGCAAAGAGATGTCAGTTCTTTTGTAGCACCCCTAATATCCTCATTGCTTCCACACCTATAAACATATCTGATCCCTGAATGTCCTAAGGAATAATTAGGCTATTAAACCTTAGAGGAAATGGCTTACAAACAAAAGGAGTTAAATAATTTTGCTGATATATTTATAACAGCAGAAAACTGGGGATCATCTGTGGGAAATGGATTCTGAAGATACTATGCCAGTGCTTTGAAGGGGTGAATTTATTGATATGGACACAATTACCAGAGATTTGGGACTCAATGTATAGTTCGAGCATCTGAGAATGTTTCTATTTGGCCTGTTAGCTGACTGAGTCTTAGACTTCGCAGTGTCTTAGGCTAAATGAAATCGAGATGTCAGAAATCCTTAGTACCATAAAAGAGAAGAAATTCAAGTCTTCGGGAATTAAGAAGGTTAGAATGGGTTTAACATGTGTGATCAACTCAACTGCCACATAGCTAGGTCTCACAAGAGTACCCAAGTTCATTGATAAATCACATTGATGGGGGCAGCCATATCTGTCCTCTGTAGGTTGGAAGTGAAGACAGAACATGCTGCCATTCAATCAGAATTCCAACTTTAGTGGGAGTGATAGAATTTTATGTAGCAGAGGCCAGAAAAGCTGAGCATAGTTATCTTAGCAGGCTGAAGTGGTTTGATGGCAGAGATTTTTATTGGTGACTTAGTGATTGGTGGCATATATATATATACACACACACACACCGAACTGCTTCTAATAAACTGAGTGGTGTCTAACTTGCTAAGTCATAAATTAGGGCATGTCCAGCATCACTCTGTCATCAAGAGGAAGTATAATATATGTTCTGCAGTGCAAGTCCTTCTGCTGCACTTCATTCTTCCCTCAGCCTACACTCAGGACCTCATGGGAAGTTCCATATAACCTGTGAGAAAGAAAAAAGTTTCAAGCCTGCTTATAGATTGTTCCTCATTATATGTGGCATGAGCTGGAAGTAGACTGACTGCTGAAGCACTAAAGCTTTGCTCAAGGATCTTACTGAAAGACAAGGGAAGAAGTAAATCTTCCCAGTGGGCAGAACTTAGAATGATATAGTCTACTGGTCTACCTGTCCAGCATGAAAGATAACTGAATGTATGTATCTATTTTAATTCATGGGCAACAGCTGATGGCTAATGGTTTGGGGAATACAAGATCGGAGGATTTTAGACAAAGAAGTTTGAGAAAAAGGTAGGTATATGGACCTTTCAGATGGACCTAGAGGCTGAGTCATATGTCCTTTATGACTGCTCTCCAAAAGGTTCCACTTTGGACCCGAGGTTCTCAAAATCAAGTGAACATATGGTCATACATATGATGAGATGAAAGAGAAAGACTTTTTCCAGCCACTGTAATCGTTGCTAACTGAGTTAATGAACAGAGCTGCTCTGGTTCTATATCAGCTCAATAATGTGAATTTTCCTCCACCATAGTTGACATGGCTATATATTAACTAAGTGTCCAAACTGCCTGAAACAGAATAATGCCCAGATAGCTTAGTGATAGGTAGATTACATTAAGCACCTTTGTGGGGACCGAGCCCCAGAGAGCAGTTTCCAGGTTCTCGGCCTCACATAGAAAGGTGCTGGCTCAGGTAGTAAATGGCCATCAACTGTGATTGGATGGCCATCAGCTGTGGCTAGTTGGCCGTCAGCTGTAACCAGTGAGCCATTGGCCACTAACATAGCTGCCGTGGCTATGCTAGCAAGAAGATGGGGGCTGGCAAGAGCAGATTGCAGAGAGGCAGATGTCGCTGTCGAGAATATAGTGGTATGACTCCCCTATCTACGGCCCCGTGGGTGTTCCTTTTTGGCCTCACCGTGTCCTGTGTTCTTATGTGGGGAGCAGGACCAGAGACGCCACCTGACACCCTGCAGGCTGTCCCGCATGACAGCCTTATATCATGGGAAAGTAGTGATTTTTCTCACTGGAAAGGGATTACTCAACTGGATTTGGATTTGTTTTCTCTGCTTACTATGTTTCTGCCAGCAGATATCTGAGGACTTGGTAAGTAGCTATTCACAGTATCACACACAATACATTTTCTGATCTAAGAATTAATTTTATAGTTCTTAGATCTATGAGGCATGAGGTTCATACTTATGAGATTCACAGGTATTATCTATCCAGAAGCAATTTCCCTTATAACATGATGGAATAGACTATTAAAGACTCAGTTATGGCAGCATCTAAGAAATAATACCTTGTGAGATTGGAGTGCTGTGTGACAGATGTAGTATTTATCACTGACCAACACATTTTTCCCATTACTGGAATACACAGGGTCTGAAAACAAAGGGAGAAATTCGTGAATGGCATCCCTTACTAGTATACCAATCTAATACCAAATGACCTACTTATAAAATTTTGCTTCTTGTTGCTGAAATTTTTGACTCTGCTGCTTTAGAGTTCTCAGTATCTAAAAGAGGATTACTTCCTCTAAGGGATAGAACTAGCCATTTTATGAAAAGGAGACTAATCCTGTTTTGGCTGACACAATTGATCCTAATTATCAAGGGGGAAAAGGAAATAAGAGCATGTGTGGAACACCAGCGATCCTCTTGAATGTCTCCTATGACTTCTAGTCTGTAGCTGGAAAACTGCAGGAGATAGGCATGTTGTGGACATTGTTATTTGGAAACATAAGTATGGAAAGTAGGTTGTCTATGGATGCCAAGTATGTAGAAAACAGTTTTATAAACAAATATTCCTATCTTGTAGATTCAAAGGTTGGCCAACTTTTAAAAAATCCCACATTTCCTGAGCTCCTTTGCAGCTAAGATTTTGGACATGATTTAGATTACATCAATCAGAAGCATTTTTATGATATATTGATTAGTATTTGAGTCACACTGGTAGACAGGCAAGATATGAGGTACCCATTTTCTGTATATAGATAGAGGATGACAGAAGTTACATGGTTTGGGGGTCATCTGCTAAAGCTTCCTAATTTAGAGTCTGGCTCCCTGATTCAGCAGGTTTCTGCAGAAGCAGATTTCCTGATCATAGCAGAGTCGATGTGGCTTTGGGAGCTGTCCTTCGTGTCCCGACCTTCCAACAATTTTATAATCACTTAATTTCCTCCATCAAATCTTGTTCGCTTCAACTAAGTAGAGTGGATTTTCTGAAATTAAACACTGTCCAATATACCTTCCTTCCAACTTGGAGATATTAGCGGGATTTTTTTTCCAGAAAAATTTCCATTTACTTCTAGCTGTGCTGTACTGTTCTCTTGAGAAGGTGAATTATGTAGATTATTGGCAGCTTCTTTTAATTTAGTCCAAATTTAGACAATGTTTCTCAGATGTTGTGCTGTAAGCTTAGGAGTCTGTTTTGTTTACAGGGTTTTTAAGAGTTTCTTTATTAATTTTGTTTCTTTGAAAGTTACTTCCAACAGAAAATAAGGGCTTTTTAGTAAGTCTTTATATTAAAAATCATGGAATGATTTATTCTCAAGTTATTTTAATTTCAAACTCAGTTTACATTCTGCTGCTCAAGCTGGGAAGCTATAAACATGTCTTCCGTATCTATTTGGGGATTCCTTGAAATAGGAGAACAAATATATCTAATCTAAATACATCCTATATGTGATGTCAATGGGACAGATTTTTAAAAAAAATAGGTCTAAGGTTTCAATCTTATAAATCAGGGACAGTCCCAGTGGTTCTCAACCTTGGCTGCACACATAATAATCTGGGAAGCTTCTAAGAAGTTTAAATGCAAGGACCAGACAAACCGAATCATTTTCCTAGGGGTATGTATTTTTTAAAGCCACTCCCAGATTATTGTATTAGTCTGCTTAGAATGGCTGCCATAACAAAATACCACAGACCAGGTAGCTTTCACAACAGAAATTTGTTTTTTCACTATTCTGGAGGCTAGGAGTCCAAGATCAAGGTGTCACAATGATTGATTTCCAGTGAGGCCTCTCTTTCCTAGCTTGTAGATGGCTGCTTTCTTACTATATCCTCCCTCAGGCTCTCCTCTGTGCATTCGTAGAAAGAGATCTCTGGTGTCTCTTCCTCTTCTTATAAGTATAACAGTCCTGTTGGATTAGGGGTCCACACTTATGACCTCACATAACCTTAATTACATCCTTACAGGCCTTTCTCACAATACAGTCACATTGAGGGTTGGGGCTTCAACGTGAAGTTTGGAGAAACACAATTCAGTTTATAACAATAATGACTAACAACTACTGATTTAGTGGAATCATTTGGTTTGGGGGGGCTGAATTTTAGGACATAAGAAAAAGCAAGTTGCAATGCTGTACCAGGTTTAAGTATGTGGCAACTTGGCAACTTTGCTGGGTAGAATGGAGAGAAAGAGCACTGGATAGAGAAAGGCATGGGATGGGCAAGAGTCATCAACAAGAACATTTAGTCTCTGTGGGATAGCAGGTTCAACTCCAGTTCAAGCTGGCTTTATATCCCAGAGTGTGATATAGTATTGAGACTTGTCGAGCACTAGATTTCTGAAAGTCTTGTCAGAATCCTGAAGTAAATGACAAGAATATGAGAATCAGGGTCCAACTTTAGTGACAGTAGGAAATGGATATGTGATCCTATAAACTGGTTTTCAGGACAAAATTCTTGACCTTGTCTGCAAATTGGAAAGTAGGTCTTGAGGCCTCAAGAGCCAACCGGGGCATATGTGGGGAGGTTAGAGTGAGAGCTTACAGAAGGCTAAATTGATTCCCAGGGTTAACTGTTGTGGGAACAGCTGACTATTGTTAAATGTCATTGGTTGGTGGAGTGAAGAATTCTTTTTTAATCTCTGATATGACTCTCATTGATCTGGTATTCAGAGCAGTGGTTCTCAAACTTTAGCAGGCATCAGAATCACCTGGAATGGTCATTCAAACATGGATTGCTTGGCCTCACCCCCAAAGTTTCCTACTCAATAGGTCAAGGGTTGGGTCCAAGAATTTGCACTTGTAACAAGCTTTCAGGTGTTGTTGGTACTACTAGTTTGGGGACTACTTTGAGAATCACTGATGCTATTTGCACATAACAGACATTTTATAATAATGTGAACTACTTTTATTGTCTCTGTAATAATCAATTAAAAAGTTAAATAATATCTTCAGGTATTAATAATTTGAAATAAGTTTAGAGGGACCCCAGTGCCATTTTTAATCATTATTCTGGTGCCACAATTGGACAGAATAAGGTGAGATGGGAGTGGTATGATGTTGTGGCCAGATAGATCTGAAATTCAAACAAAGCTAGAAAAGGTTGGTATGACCAAATAATAGGTATAAAAGATTATCATTCGGGTGTTCACCAGCTATCTAACTAAAGGTTTACCTGACATTACAGAGAGATGATACAATTTCCCATGATAAGGAAAAAGATACAAATATGAATTTAACTTCGACCGGCCTGGTGGCTCAGGTGGTTGGAGCGCCATGCTCCCAAAGCTGAGGTCACTGGTTTGATTCCCAGATGGGCCAGTGAGCTGCGCCCTCTACAGCTAAGATTGTGAACAACAGCTCTCCTTGGAGCTGAGCTGCCGTGAGCTGCCGTGGGCTGCTGTGTGCAGCTGGTGGCCAGCGTGAGTAGCCAGCAGCCAGTGTGAGGGACCAACAGCTGGCGAGAGCTGCTGTGAGCCGCCAACTGCTGACCGGTGACGGACTGCCTCAGAGGGAGGGAGCACAAAGCTCATAATACAAGTATGGGCCACGGGGCTGTGTCCTACACAACTAGACTGAGAAACAAGGGCTTGAACAGGAGTGGCGGGTGGGCAGTGCAGGCTACGGGGGGGCTGGGTGAGGCGGAAGAAAGGGGGAAAAAGAATTTAAACAGGAAAGCACCCCACACCCAGAACACAGCAATAGTCTCCCCAGCACTCTCCTTTAAAGGGCCTGCTTCTCATCCCACCCACATGGTTCCTGTATGTGATGTCATTTTACTACAGCGACCCTATGACCCTGGGGTCAAACGGAGGTGATTTAATACTTCAGCGGGATTAAAAAAAACTTTTTATTATGAAATAATTGTAAACTTAAGGAGTTGCAAGAATAGTACTCAAACCTCCCATATCTCATTTGTACCGAGCATGCAGATTCAGCAGTTGTTACCTTTTTGCTACATTTGCTTCTCTCTTTCTCTCTACACATGCAGCCCACATGCTATTTTTCCCCACAACTATTTGTGACTAAATTGCAGACATTAGGCACCTTTACCCTTAATCATTTCAATGGGTATTTTCTAAGAATAAGGATATTCTAATTATAGTATGAGGGATTGCAAAATGGCCACATATTTCTCCTATACGTGTATGCATATCCTTTTGTAATGTGACTTAGCTGTTCCTCCCATCAAGAGGGGAAATATTTTTCTTCACTCCTTAAATCTGGGCTGAGCCATGTAACTTGCCTTGGACACAGGATATTAAACATTGATGTAAGCAGAGGTGGGAAAAGTGCTTGTGCTTTGGGGCTGGCTCTCTCTCGATGCTGGGAACCTTTCTGCTGCACTGTGATCAGCTGGGCTAGGCTGCTGGGGGATGAGAGACATGCAGCCTGTCACCTTAGTTTACAGCAATCCGAGTGCTGTTAATGTGAGTGAGGTTATCTGGACCATACAGCTGCAGCGGAACCAGCTCAGACTACAAGAAATACCCAGCCAACCCATAGAACCATGAGAAGGAATAAATACCTACTTATGGCTTCAAGCCATTGAGTTTTAGGGTGGATTGTTGCACAGCAACAGACTAAAATGATTAAACCCAGGAAATTCAATAGTAAGACAATATTATGATCCAATCCATATTCAAATTTTTCTAATTGTTCTAAAAATGTTTTTATGGCATTTTTTCCCTTCCCAATCCATGTTCCAATCCAGGATCATACACTATAATTAGCTCTCATGTGGTTCCCTTTTGTGAACCTTCACAATATTTTGTTGTTATTTTTTGACATGCAAAAAGCTGTACATAATTAATGTATGCAAATGGATGAGTTTGGAGATAAGTGTACACCTGTGAAGCCATCACCACAATCTGTGCCATAAACCTGTCCATCAACTCCTAAGTTTCTTCCTGCCCTCCTATTTGTGATGATGATGATAGGAGCACTTAACATTAGATCTGCCTTCTTAGGACATTTTTAAGTATACAGTACAGTGCTGCTAACTCTAAGCACTGTGCTGTGCCGTAAATCTCTAGGACTTATTCATCTTGTATAAGCAAACATTGTACTCTTTGACACATGTGTCCCTTTTCCCCTTCCCTCAGCTCCTGGCAACCACCAATCCACTCTCTTCTTCCATGAGTTTGACTATTTTAGATTCATCATATAAATGGTATCATGTAGTATTTGTGCTTCTGTGACTGACTTATTTCACTTAGCATAATGTCCTCCAGTTTCATCTATGTTGTTGAAAGTGGCAGGATTTTTTTCTTTTTAAAGGGTGAATACTAGTCCTTCATAGGTATATCCTGCATTTTTTTTTAAATCCATTCATCCATCAATGGACATTAAGTGCTTTCATGTTATGGCTATTATAAATAAAGCTGCAGTGAACATGAGAATGCAGATATCTTTTTGAGATCCTAATTTTAATTCCTTTGGATGTTTACTCAGAAGTGGGATTGCTAGGTTGAATGCTGGTTCTATTTTTAGTTTGCTGAGGAACCTCCATATTGTTTTCTGTGGTGGTTGTACAAATTTACCTTCACACCAACAGTGCATGAGGGTTCCCTTTTCTCTATCTTTGCCAACATTTGTTTTCTTTTAATTTTTTTGATAATAGCTATCCTAACAAGGGTGGGGTGATAATTTATTGTGGCTTTGGTTTACATTTTCCTAATGATTAGTGATGTTGAGCACCTTTTCATGTACTTGTTAGCTATTTGTATGACTTTGGAAGAATGTCTGTGCAGTTCCTTTGGCCATTTTAAAATTGGGTTATCATACTTCCTGATTTCAAATTATATTACAAAGCCACAGTAATCAAAATAGTATGGTACAGGCATCAAAACAGACCAATGGAACATAATAGCAACCCCAAAATAAACTCACACACATCAGGTTAATCTTTCGCAAGGGTGCCAAGAATATACTCTAGGGAAAGGATAGTCTCTTAAATAAAATAAATGGTATTGAGAAAACTGGATATCCACATGCAGAAAAATGAAATTGGGCCCTCATCTTGCATGATCCCACCAAATCACCTCAAAGTGGATTAAAGGTTTAAATATAGGACCTGAAACTGTAAAACTCTTAGAAAAACTCCTGGACATTCATCTGGGCAATGATTTCTTGGACATGACATCAAAATCATAGGCAACTAAAGTAAACATAGACAAGTGGGATTACATTAAACTAAAAAGCTTCTCTACAGTAAAAGAGATAGTCAATAAAATGAAAAGGCAGTCTTTGAAATGGGAGAAAATATTTGCAAACCATATATCTAATAAAAGATTAATATCTAAAATATATGAGATTTACACAACTCAATGTCATGTCTCTTTAATTTCCTTTAATCTGGAACTCCGCCTTAGCTAATTTCTTTTTCTGCATGGTGAACATTTTTGAAGAGTACAGAGTTGTTTTGAAGAATGTCTTTTAGTTTGAGTTTATTTACTTATGATTAGATTTAAGTAATGCTTTCTTCCCCCACAAGAATACTGTATAAGTGATCTTGTGTCCTTGGTGCTTCATATCAGAAGGCACAGGATGTTAGTTTGTCTCACTGGTTATGTTAATTTTGATATTTCATTAAGGTGGTGTCCACCAGGTTTCTCCACTGTAATATTACCATGTTTCCCTTTGCCATTACTAAGTATCACCACCCCAGGGAGGGGATGGGAAGGCCCTAAAACAGTACATTAAAGAAGAACAAACTAGAAGTACGATTCTTAATTCTTCTAATGTTACCAACACTGATCCAGAAACCTGACCTGTGGCACATATTACCAATAACACTGGGCATGGGTATTCTTTTTCTGTCAATCAAACCACACAGGTAGCTCATCAAAGTGCTGACTTGGAGGAAAAGTCCTAAAAATACCTCCATTAGTACTGTAGGTGGCTATGCTCAGATTTAGGGTGGGTTCATGTGGCCCATCCTGGATTATGGACATTTGAGCACCTGGGCACCCAGTGATGGGAACAGGAAAGTCACTCCAAACATGACCAATCAAATTGTACCATAGATATGGGATGGTTATCACTGAAACTTTATTGTCATTCTGTCCCATTAAAGGGTAGTGACTGGTTTGGCCATGACTGGTTGCGCCACCCAGGTATTTATTGGGTATCCCTGAGTGGGACTCCATGGTTGTGTGGCATAAATCTTTAGCCGTGGCTTTTACCTGGGTGGTTGGGCCACTGAAGCCTGGGTTTTCCCTGGAAACAGGGGAGAGTCTTCCCTACACTAACAAAAATTGCCAACCTCAAGGACAGATGGGCATGTTTTGTTTTCCACTGGTACGATTATTTGGTCTCAGCCTTTGTTCCTTGCGTTGGCCTGGGGGACATTGTAGCACACATAGAAGCCCTTACAAAATTCACCCAGCAACCCTTAGATGATAGCTAGCAAAGCCTGTCTTTACCAAACACTTACAGGTCTCTAACGAGAAAAGCTGTCTTCCAAAATAGAATGGCCTTGGACATTAGGGCTTCCTTGCAAGGAGGCACCTGTGCCGTTCTTCAAACAGAATGTTGTGTCTTTATGCTTGATGTGTCAGCTAAGGTATCATCTGTATTAAATCACATGAGGGCACAAGTGTATGCCCTGAGTGATCCAACTCCCAGCTTAGGAGACTTAATAAATCAGTCATTCGAATCCTGGGGCTCTTGGTGGAAAAAATTGTTACTTACATTGGGAATCATTATCTGAATCTGTGTTTTCTGTTGCATGTGCCTATATTGTTGCTGTGGTATCTGCCTCCAGTGCAGCCACAGAGCCACACCAAAGGAGTTACTTCCATGCTAGTGAAACCCCTTGCTGATCACTCTGGGTACACTGCAAAAGAGGGGGTCATATGAGATTGTAAGAGCTAGTCATGAGGTGTGGAGTGTTGGAGGAGGTCATTGAGAAGACATGACTGCTGGTTGACCCACAAGCTGGACCCAGGCAATCAGAGGCTTCTTACCCCTCCCCTTTTCTTGGAATGTACGTTCTGCCCAATATTCTGTGCACTCTTCCACAGTGAGAGCCATTTCAGGGATGCATTCTTTAGAAAGGAATATGTTGTTGAGACCATCTGGATGGTATCTGTGACTCTACCCAGATAAGGCTTCTGTAGAAACTGTTAATATTTTAGGCAGCATGTGCAGAGATCTTCTCATTTCGTGGCTGCCCACAAGCCTTATATGTAACTTCCCTTGTTTATTAAAACTGCCACCTACTAATCTGGAGTGGCCTGCCTCTTTCTTCGGTCTCTCCTTGTGCTCTGTGTGTGGGAGTCAGATTTACATTTCACCTCGGAATCTCTGGAGGGTGCGAACTATCAAAGTAGTTCCTGTCACAGTGTCCTGGGTCTTGTCAAAATTGCTGGTCCTTTATTTTCTCACCCTGCTTAGTCCAGATATGGCTGGCCTGACGAGGATTTGACCTCAGGCTGAGTGATGATGCTCTGTAGTTGAGGCAGACCCTAGAGATGCTGACAGTTAAAGGCTGTCGGTTGATCACCCTTCCCATACCTCGGCCGCAAGTCCTTCTGGGAGGTTCATCTTTGTGTCTACTACACCAAGATACTAAAACAGTGAGTGATATGTATTATTACGGGTTACCATATGTTGCTCTCAGTTACTTAAAACTAATTGTGTGCATTAATGTGATATGTTTTTTTTTCCGTAAAATACTGTCATTAAATTTATGATGCACACACAGCCAGTGCCATCACAGAATGGGAAAAATATAGCAATTGAGATTGAGTCATTAAATGAAAAGTGGTCATTAACTTGTTTGAAAATTTCCTGTCCTAGTCCATATATTTCATAGAATATAAAGGAACCTTGAAAACTTTACTTTCAAAAGAGTACTTCTCATTCAAAGGAAACGAAAGCAGAAAAACCAAAATAATCAATTTGATATTTTGATACCAAAGTTCCTCTGGATTTATTTAAAAGAACAAGTTGAATTATACCTTACAGAGAGGCAGAAAGCATACAAGAAGAACAAGATAAATAATGAAAAATAAAAATTTTTTTTCACCAGTAAGGAAGCTGGGGCCATCCAATACATCACGGAGACAAGTGAGCGGTGATAACAATAAAAGATATTCTTGGAATGGATATCCCAACAATTCAAGTGACTGGCCTTAGTCCAGGTCTCTATTTCTAGGTCTTAAAAATGATATGTGTCTGAGCATCACCGAAGGTATTTTTTTTTTATTAGAAATTGCTATAACTAAGGACAGATATGATTGGAATTTGGAAGGCTGCATTTATCATCACTAAATTGGATTGCTTATATTTATAGTTCTTTCAAAAGTACCAAACATGGAAAGTTTCCACTTGCAACAATTCTACAATATTGTATGTTAGCTCAAGAAAATATGACAATGAAGTACTTTTGAGGCTTGATTTTATAAAGACAGTTTGGCAAATATACATTGTGCCTGGAAACCTGATACTAAGAGGTCCAATCAATTTAGGTCATTCAGTGGCATTTATCTAGAAGTGTATACCAAATAGGCATCTAGAAGATGAAATAAATAGCTGCAATAAAAATGCTCCAAATCACAGTCTAGCAAAACTATGACAAATAAGAACAAAATTATGAAATGTCTATAAATATTATCCAAGGTGAATATATGTTATAAATTCTACACATGTAGAATAAAGACAACTGCTAAAGTGTTTTCTACAAAACTGGGTTTATAGAATGCCACAATTAGGTGTGGGCTTAGACAATGAAAATACTTTTTTAATTTAAAAAATGTACTTTTTATACAGCAAGGCTGACTGAAACTTCAGATAGCTGTTGAACTATGCCTAAAATGTCTAACATGATAAACTGTTATTAGAATTTATATATTTGTATTCACCAACAATCATTACTTCTAGGCCTATGAAAGGAAGAGAAACAAATAGAAGTGAATACTTAGAACTGTGTTCTAACCTGACTTCATGCTGTATTTTGTCAAAGTAAGCTTCAAGATATACACACCAGCCACTGCAAGGGAAAAAGACCCCGTTGCCTTCTTTTGTGAAGGAAAAAACAAAAATTCTTTTGAGATGAAAGTCTGGAGGCTATAATTGCCAAGTATATAAATGAAAAGTGTTAAATAGTTTTTTGAAGATCATTTTTTATATACATTTCAGAAAATGAGCAATTTGTATAATGTCAAGCACCATTAATTGAAATGTGCCCTTGTTTTGATAAATTTGCCTCCCTGACTTGATTCAGAAGGTTTTTTTTGATTAAATGGTCTTTGCTTCTAAGTTGGAAAATACACATGAGGAGTCTTTATTTTGACTTAACTTAGCAGCATGGTGCTGTAAGTAGGATATTGTACTATCAAAAAGTTCCGACTCAGATAATGAATTGTGGGATAATATGCTGCTCTCATAAGTAACAATATTTATAATAATAATAGTAACAGCCCTGAAAATATCTTCAAGTCCAAAATTTAAAATGCCAAAAGAAATAATGGCAATAAATACACTGGTTTAGAACTATAAAAACTGATTTAAAAATATCTTGCTCAATAGACCAGACATTTTGTTTCCTAAAACTAATAATATAAAGGTGCCTATGCCTGTAACTGTTCTAAATAGAAACATTTCAATAATGTAAGAGAACAAAATTAGTGTAGCCTGTGGGTTTGACACAAAATTTGATGAGAGATGGAAATTGAGGAATATCAAAAGAGAGTAGTTACGTTGCTGAGTGGAGTAGTTTCAGAAAGGCTAATGGGAAATCTTAACACACCTGGAGAACTTATCACACTTTGATGTCAGTGAAAAAGTTACTACTTCCTCCTATTTGTCATACATCAGAATATTTCTAATCCCAACAGAAGATATTACAATGTACTTGGCCAGTACATTAAAGTAACTTGTTAAAGTAACTTGAGAACAGATTTCTCTGAACTGCAATAACAAATATAAATTATAAACCCAAGGCAAGATATCACAATGTTTCTTTAAAATAAACAAAGAAGTATCTTGGAGACTATCATGAAAAATTGACTACAGTAATTTATACCAACTGAAGATATATCTAAGCCACATTTTGGGAAGGTTCCCAAATGTCACTGGAACAATGTGGCCTTGAAAGAGATAAATCAGACAGATGGAACCATGCAAATGTCACCTATTGGAAATCTGAACAGGAGGTGACTGATGTAATAAAAGCAGCTTGTAACCAGAAAGCTCAGGTCCTGACTTATTGCAGACTTCTGGTACAAGAAGTTCATGATAACACTTGGAGACGTTGCAGGCTGTATTATGAATAAATCAGAAGAATACTGAATTTAATTAGACTTGAAAACAAGTAACAATTGTAAGTAACACTATTTTGAGTTCCATAAAAGTTTGATCAGTTACATTTTACCTACTTTTGTAAACCATTTGCATCAGTTTTGCTACAGATTTTTCTCATTAAGGGGGAAATAGCTCCACTGATGAGCTTCAAGGATGTTACTAATTACTGGACAAATATGTAAACAAACTATCATAGGCTTTATTTACCTTCAGGTACTTCTTTTTTGAGCCAACCCACTTTCCTCCCATACATTTTTACTTTTCCCAGAAGAGTATTTGATAATACTCTCTGCTTTTATGGAATCCCTACTGTCCCATTTCTGCTTGTACGTACCCAAATCTTACCTTCACATGCCTCTTTCTCCATGAAGCCATATCTGCCCAGCCCTAGCCAGATATAATCTTTTCCTTATCTGAGTTTTATAGTCAGAACTCACTCATGTCTCTTTTGGTTTTGACCTCACATTATAGCTCATTATGTACTTAAACTATTTTCTTATTAAAATATAATTTCCTCAAGGGAAGCGTTTAATCTGAATCTTTCTTATTTTCTCTGCAGCAGCTAACAATATCTTGTACATATAGTAACTATTTGTTAAATGAATAAACAAATCATGGTCTAATTTCTAAAACAATTAATAAGCTGAGAAATATGATTGAATCTACTCATAACTATTCTAGTTATTTGTAGGATTTATGAAGATACAGGCAGTCTCTGTCATTTGTTGCTTTACATCAAGTTGTGCTAGTCATGCAGCACATGGTAGTCCATAAATACTACTTAGTACTCATGCTTCCATTCTGAAGTTTCTTTGTTCTGTTATTAGCTTCAGCCTATACTTCAGGGTACTAAGTTATATCTTTTTAAAAAATACGGTTTATTTTTAGAGTGTAGTTAGATTTTAAAGGCAGTTTGCAGTTTACACACTTTTGGGCCAAATAGGACATGCAGTAACATTTGTGTGACCTGCATATTATTTGTGAAAACATCAAGTAGTTGCCAACAATTTAATATTGGAAAAATTTGCATTAACAACCCCACACTAGATTTCATGAAAATCAGATCTGACAATATTTTGTCCCCATTTTATCAGAGCAACAATCTGCTGGATTCAAATATGGGAACGTGGAATGCTTTCCAGTTTTGAATAGTTTCTACCCTTATCACTCATTTATATCCTTTTTTCCCAACTGTAATAAGTTTTTAATATTTCAATTACAGTTGACATACAATAAATATTATATTAGCTTCAGGTGTACAACATGGTGATTAGATATTTATATAACCTATGATGTGATCACCCTCATAAATCTAGTATCCATGTGACACCGTACATACTTATTACAATATTATTGACTACATTTCTTATGCTATACTTTATATCATCATGACCATTTTGTAACTACCAATTTGTGCTTCTTAATCCCTCCTCTCTTTTCACCCGTCCTCCCAATTCCTCTCCCCTCTGGCCACCATCAAAATGTTTTCTGTATTTATGAGTTTGTTTCTGGTTTGTTTGTTCGTTTATTTTGTTCTTTAGATTCCACATATAAGTGAAATCATATGGCATTTGTCTTTCTCTATCTGACTCAGCACAATACCCTCTAGGCCAATCCATGTTGTTGCAATAACAAGATTTTATTCTTTTTAATAGCTGAGCAATGTTCCATTGTATGTATGTACCACCTCTTCTTTATCTGCTATTGCATTAATAGACATCTAGGCTGCCTCCATATCTTGGCTATTGTAAATAATACTGCAGTGAACAAATGAATGCATGTGCCCCTTCAAAGTAGTATGTTGGGTTTCTTTGGATACATACCCAGAATGGGACTACTGGGTTCTTCTTTGTCCCTTGTTATTGTAGTCTTTGTTTTAAAGTCTCTTTTGTCTGGTATATGTATTGCTACCCCAGCTTTTTTTGTTTGTCTGTTTTATATTTTCATGAAATAATCCTTTTCCATCCCCTAATTTCAATCTCTGTGAGTCTCTTATAGGCAGCCTATGTAAGGGTCTTGTTTTCTTATCCACTCAGCCACCTTATGTCTTTTGTAATCAAGTTTACTCATCTAGTTTACTTATAATGAAAGTAATTGTTGATAGATATGTAGTTATAGCCATTTTATTATTCAAAATTTTAACCTTTTTTTTTTCTTTCTTCTTAAAGAAGTCTCTTTGATGTTCCTTGCAATACTGGTTGGGTGGTGGTGAACTCCTTTAGCTTTATCTTGTCTGGGAAGCTTTTTATCTGTCCTTCAATTCTAAACGATAGCCTTGTTGGGTAAAGTATTATTGGTTGTAGGTCCTTTCTTTTTTTTTTTTTTTTTTTTACCACTTTGAATATTTCGTGCCAATGCCTTTTGTCCTGTAAAGTTTCTGTTGAGAAATCAGCTGACAGTCTTATGGGGACTTCCTTGTAGGTAATTAACTGCTTTTCTCTTGCTGCTTTTAATATTCTTTTTTGTCTTTAACCTTTGGCATTTTAATTATGATGTGTCTTAGTGTGGGCCTCTTTGGGTTTATCTTGTTTGGGACTCTCTGTTTCCTGGGCTTGTATATCTATTTCCTTCACCAGGTTAGGAAAGTTTTCCATCATTATTTCTTCAAATAGGTTTTCAATTCTTTTTCTTCACCTTCTTTTTCTTGTACCCCAGTGATGTGAATGTTGGTATGCTTGATGTTATCCCAGAGGCCCCTTAAAATACCCTCATTTTTCTGCATTCTTTTTCTTTTATTGGTGCTCTAATTGGGTGTTTTCTGCTACCCTATCTTCTAAAGTGCTGATTCAGTCTTCTGCTACATCTAATCTACTGTTGATTCCCTCTAATGTGTTTTTTATTTCAGTTATTGTAGTCTTTTTTTCTGATTGTTTCATTTTTATGTTTTATGTCTGCATTTTTATGTTTCCTATTTCTTTGTTTAAATTCTCTGTGAGATCACTGAGCAATCTTATAACCAGTGTTTTGAACTCTGCATCTGCAAGATTGCTTGTCCCCATTTTGTTTAGTTCTTTTTCTGAAGCTTTGTTCTGTTCTTTTATTTGAGAAATGTTTCTTTGTCTCCGCATTTTGGCTGCCTCCTTGTGTTTGTTTCTATGTATTAGGTAGGGCTGTTATGTCTCCTGATCTTAGGAGAGTGGCCTTATATAGTAGGTGTGCTGTGGGGTTCAGTGGTATAGTCTCCCTGGTTACTAGAGATGGGTGCTCCAGGTGTGTCCTTTTGTGGGTTGTGTGTGTCCTCCTGTTATAGTTGAGTCTTTGTTGCTTGCATGTCAGTTGGAGGGATTGACCCTTGGGCTGATTGGCTGTGAGGATTGGCTGTGACTACAGTAAAGGAGCTGTTGTGGAGGGGCTGACCCTATGGAACAGGATTTGCTTCTGCAGGGCTCTGGTGCCTTCCCACTCTGCCCTTTGGGTTGTTGTCTGTGAAGGTGGCCTAGTGGTGCTCCAGCTGCATCCGAAGCTGGCTAACACGTGTGCAGGTCCCTGAGCCTCCTGAGAGGGACCCCACTGCAGGCGAAGTTCAGCTGCTTCCTGTGTCCTGCCTGGGGTCACCTGACATGAGCCACAAAATGATTGGCAGATATCTTCCCCCTGTGCTAGGCTTGGAGGTACCTGAGAGAGTCTAAGCTCTGAACTAAGGCTGGCTGCTGCTAGTGACAGGCTTGAGGCTGCTTAGCAAGAGGTATAGGGCATGCTAAGGCTAGATGCTGCTTTTGGTGGTTTTTTGAACCTTTGAGAAATTGTAGGGAAGTCTGCAGGGTCATCCAAGACAGGCTACTTGTATTGAAAAGCTATGGGAAGTGGCTAGAGTTGACCCACAAGTTGGGTGGGGTGGGATCTTGGAATGACCAGGTGTGGGGAGAACAGTGTCAGACAGGGTGATGGAGACTAAGGTATGGAAGCTGCCTTCATCTTCAACTTGGTAGGGGGGAGGGTTCAACAAAAGAACAATGGCTTCTTCCAGTACTTCTGTCTCAGAGAATACTGTTCCTCCATCTCTTGTCCTACAGCCTGACAGTTCAGTTCCTCCCCATATGTCCCTGGTGTCTTTCAAGTTGCTGCTGCAGTGCTGGAGCTCAGAGCAATTAGGTCCATCAGTGATTAAGTCTGTGCACAGGCCCTTTAAGAGGAGCGCTTGGGACTCCAGCTACTCTCTGTTTCACTCAGCTACAATGGCTGCTGGTTTTCACAGCAAGAAGTTATGAAAACTTCTCTTCCTGGCACTGGAACCCTGGGCTAGGGAGCCTGTTGTGAGGCTGGAAGCCCTTGCATCTCAGGGGGGACCTCTGCAGCTGAGATATGCCTCTCAATTTTTAATTGCCACACATGGGTATGGAAACCAGCCAGTTACCCATCCTCACCCCTCCTACCAGTCTGAGAGTGGCTTCTTCTGTGTGTCCCTCATTGTAGGACTGCTTTTCAGCTAGACTTTAGGTGATTCTTAGTGATGTTTGTTGCTTTGTGATAGTTGTAGTTTTGATGTGGTCATGAAAGGATACAAGTACAGTGTTTAGTTACTCCTTCATCTTGACCATCAAGTCTCATTTGTATTTTTTATTTACCCATTTTAGGTCTCTGAGTTCATTATTTTTATATTAAAGCTTCTTTTGAGAAGATAGGGTATGGCAGGGAATACTAACTTTCATTAAAATCAATTTCTTTGTCCTCTGGGTATGGAGCTAGACTATTTTTCTTAGTTAACCTTACTTAAGTGTGGTCATGAGATTAAGTTTAGCCAATGAATGGAGTAAAAGTAATACATGCCACTTTTAGCCTATTCCATGGAAACTTGCCATGCAGACTTCTCCATTGTCTTTCTCCTGATAGCTGTATGCAGATAAACATAAGTCCCTATGTATTGGTAGAACCCCACAATTGAAAAAGCACAGGTCCTTCAATGACTCTGTAGAAGAGCTGACCTACTGACTACAATAGCCCTAACTGTTATGTGAGCAAGGAAAACATTTTTAAATTCCTAAACACTAATCAAATCTGAGAGATTGGATACCTTTCTCAGAATTATACTGCAAACTCTAGTCTTTTATCTTACAATTATAGGAGTCATATATAGGTTTGTGGTTTGAAGTAGAACAGAAGAAATACACTCCCATTGTAAAAATGTATTCATTAAGTTTTCTTTGTTTTGGTGGTTAGCCTACCCTAAATAATCCAGAATGTTAATGACATGATACTTGTTCATGGCAGCTGATTCTTGGTAACAATTGTCAAGTAGGCAGAGGATAAGTGAGAATAAATGATAATGGCGTTATTGGTTCTGAGTGTGGGGACTTGTAGATAAAATTTGGTAGTGGAAAGGAGTGAGGGAGAGCAATGTTGAGTCATCTTGACTTTTAAGATGCTTTTTATTCAGAGAAGCCCTATCATTAGCATCAACACCAAAACTTTACTGAGCACCTGGTTTAGTCCTTTGAGTTCATCCCCTAGATCAGTAGAATGATTTTGAATTCTCTGCTAGCTTCATTGAAATTTGTTGAGAGAAAAAAAAAAAAACACACGTCAGTTTCAACTTATGTATGCAACCTCTTTGAGGGCCTTGGGCTAGCCAAACCATTTCACTTAGGTCCTTCTGAATTACTAGGTTGCAAGCAAAATTAATTTAAATTCAGTTTTAGATATTTATTATAGCTTGCATATTAGGTCAAATTTTGAGGCTATAAAATTAATTATTTCTGTAAGCATGACTTAGAATTATATATTTATATGCTAATAATGTAGCAATCCTAGCATAATCATATGTAGAGAACATCATACCCATTTATAAGATTTGAAACATAATTTTAATTGACCAGCGACTAGTATCTATAATCATTGTCTTTGAAGTGTTCATCAGGGCAGATCTCTGTGGGGAGAGGCTTGGAAATTTCTAGCTGCTCTGCCTGCTACTATACTGGTAACTTCAACTTTGGATATAAGGGCAAGGAAGCCAATCCATTTTGACCTTTGATGCATGATACAAGGCTGCAATGTACTTGATGGCATACAACCCCCATTTGTAATATTATTTTTACAGTTTGGTTAATGTTAGTCCATTTTATAACATAACTTTCAGGAATACATTGCAATAAAAGTGGGAAATACCTAAAGTCTTTTAAATGTGGAGTTAGGATGATAGATCTTCTATTTGTCAAATTGAGAACAATCCTGTCACTGAACTCAATTGTGGAATCCATTAAATAATAACAGCTTTAGGGGTAAATGCTATTTTAGAGACCAGTAATGTTATAACTTAGAGACCTTTGACTCTTGGTGGGTGTACCCAACTTACTAACCTTCTTTGGAGTTTTCCCCATGGTTTCTGTTGAAGAGGTAGAATTAGGTTCAAGTTAGCTTACCTCTTTGGCCATAACTGGGATAACTGTCCACAACAGAGATAGACAGTTTATTTAAACTGAACCAATTAAATTATTTCACTGTCTTTTGTTTGAACTAAGAACTATAGAGACCGAGGTAGATAATTGGAGGCTCCAGAGCTGTTTATAGTTTGGGAATGAATGGATAAAGTAATTACACTTAGAAAGAGACTCAGGGCTTAAATAGGCACCAACATATTAGCTCTGTTATTAATAAATCTGAATGGGAAAATATCATCTAGACCCAAGACTTATAACCTTCCTTTCCAGGGGCAGGGGACAATTGGATGAGCATTCTGTGCAGCTCAACCGTAGAGGAGAGAGAGCACCCAAAACTGATGGCAGACCAGGATCCAAAAGAAAGATCAAGAAGATCATGGGTTCTACACACGCAAGGACCCTCTTCATAGTCTCACCAATCAGATTAAATCACACCAGGGAAAGAAATGAGAGAAGGGAATAAAGAGAGGTATACTTCCTTCCCAGTACACTGTAAACAAGGAAAATCTTCAGTTTTATGGACCAAAGCAAGAGTCTGAGGAGGGGGAGACACTTATTTCTTTGTATGGCCTTGGGACCATCTTGTAATCCAATGTTATGGGGGAGTAGGACTGGGAGTCTGCAGAGAAAGGACAAAATAAGGGCAGGAGAGGGGACAGTTCATATAGCTGACAGAAAAAGTGGAGAAAGTAATTGCCTGATGTCTCTATTCCCATAAGGCCAGCCCCTTCTTGCTATGGGTTCACTGAGGGCCCTCTCACTCCTTTGGCTTATAAGCTTCCCTCTCTTTTCAATGAAACCATCCCAAAGACATAACTCACCTTTACTAGTTGTAGAAAGTTTATTATCTGCTAAGCACTATGGAATGCACCTAATAATCTTCAGCTGATTTTGTGAAAGGCTTATTTGTTATTATGGAAGTAAATAAAGATTCAGTTATTAACTATTTGACATTTAAAAGATTTAGCATTTATTTAGCATTAATAGTCCCCCGTGCCTTAAAATAGACTCTCAGCAACTATACAAAGTATGGTGAGTAGCACTTAGAAAAATCCACCCTTTCCCCACCTCCTCAAAAAAACATAACTTCTTGTGTAGAGGATTATTAAGCACTTTCTTTAGAAAATATATAATTGCATAGAATTGCTGTGAATACATTTGTAATGGTTCTAACATTTATTTGACGTTATAAAATGGTCAAGTGCATACAAAGAGATCATGATATTAGGTTGAACCATAGGAAATTTTCATTTTTTTGTAGGTCAAAATGGCCAAAGGTAGGCAATTTCCTATGAGTTAGCCTCATTATACACCATAATAGTGTTAATGGTTTTGTGGATTTGAAAGATGAAGAATTTCTTCATGCAGAAAACTATTTAGGCTGTGGTCTAGACTTAAGTCTAGGGAAGTGGTTCACAAACCCCAGTTCATGACTAAGTTGAAACTTGGTTTAAAATGAAAGAAATAATTACAATGTGAAGAATTTTTTCCTAAAAGTTAAATTTCTTTCATTTTAAAAACCTGAGATTATAGGATTTGGAGGGTTAAACTATCTATTTTTTTGTAAAATGATGTTTTAATAGATGGTGCTTTTAAAATCTACTTAATTGGAAAAAAATAATGGCAAGTGCATATTAGCCTTCAACATAGTTCTTTATATTTTACTACCCTCTAAAATCTAAATGTTTAGGAACCACCCAAGGGCACACAAATAACAAGTAGTAGTATGACATGAAAGAAGACCAGTAGGGAAAATTAAAGGCTATATAGCCATTCATTCATCAGGGAGTCTTCATTCTTTCTTTTATTTATGCAACAACTTGTGGATCACCAAAGGTATTTCTTACTAACCTTAAGGGAAGAAGGTCTTTAGTGCCTGGGGTCTTCTCTGCTGCTGTGCCCTGCATATCTTGTTTGCTTGATAAAAAGGCACAGCGCCACCTCCTAATTGTTAGGGAGGAATGTTCCTTCAGCTTCTTCTCCTCTGTAGCCTGAGCAAGTTATCCTTCTATCCCTGGTACCTCCCACCTTCCCTTCTTCCCCAGCGCAAGTGCATATCTGATTATTATGAAGATTTCTCATCTTCTCTAATGAGGGTCTTATAGGTCTCAGAACTGTAAAGGAAGAACAGAGATGAAAAATTTATCTTACTTCTTTTCCTTCTTGTACTACAGATAGGAAGAACATTCCTTTAATTAAGACTTCAAAAGGCCTCATTCTCTCTCGACCGACTTCTTTCCTTAATATTTTGCAGTCAACTTTTTAAAGTTCCCCTTCCTTTTTTCTTCATTCCCTCCCTCATGCAATGGAGTTTCCATGCCTCCGCCCCATTTGTTCTTGTGTCTGGAGGGCTTCAGGGTTGGGTGTATCCAATCTGGAGATGAAAGGGATGGCCTTTTGCCCTAAGTGTGGAGGAAAAAAGTCAGATGCTCCCTTTTTGGTTTAGTCTGCCCTCCAGCAGGTGCTGTGGTTCATTTCTTTAGTAATTTTGCCTAAGAAGCAAAGTAAGAATGATTTTTTTTCATAGAAAATACAGTATGATCTCAAAGGAGTAAATTGTATTTCTTTTATTAGTATGATATGACCTTGCCCATTGCAAAACAATAATATCAACAGCATGGTACAATGTCAGAAAGTTGCTAGATTTATGGTAATCATTTCTTTAGGTGTGTAAATGTTGAAGAACTATGGTGTACCCTGGAAACTGATATAATGTAGTTAGCTATATTTTTTTAATAAATTTTTAAAAAACAATAGAATTATTATTATTATTAATTATAGTTTATTGGGGTGACAATTGTTAGTAAAGCTACATAGATTTTAGGTGTACAATTCTGTATTACATCATCTATAAATCCCACTGTGTGTTCACCACCCAGAGTCAGTTCTCCTTCCATCACCATATATTTGATCCCCCTTATCCTCATTTATGACCCCCTTTCCCCCCTAAAGACACGTGTGCTCCAATGTTCATTGCAGCTTTATTTATGGTGGCCAAGACATGGAAACAACCAAAATGTCCTTCGATAGATGAATGGATAAAGAAGTTGTGGTATATATACACAATGGAATACTATTTGGCGGTAAGAAAAGATGAAATAGGACCATTTGTGACAACATGGATGGATCTTGAGAATATAATGCTGAGCGAAATAAGACAGAAAAAGCAGAGAACCCTATGATTTCACTGATATGTGGTATATAAACCAAAAACAACAAAAGAACAAGACAAACAAATGAGAAACAAAAACTCATTAAGGGGGGAGAATTATTTTACTACAAAAATTTTGACTCGTTTTTGGATCTGGCATTTTTTTAAAAAATATGCACAATTATTGCAGTTGTAAATAGTTCTCCTTTATCACTCTGGAGGGGTGGCATCAGTAGATTCTACATCTCCTGTCTGATAGAAATAAACAGTTGTGTTACTGGTTTATCTCACTGCCTGCATGATAGGAACTATATTTGTCATCGTGACACAGAAAAGAATAAGGTATAGGGGCAGCTCTTCGAAAGCTCAGTCTCGACAAAACTCTATAATTACAAATATTTATATAATCTTGTATTAAGTAGTATACAAGCCAAGAATTAGAATTTAGGTGTTCAATGCAAAACATTCTTGGTAAGGAAGCAACTTGAAAGTCACATAGGATTAATTTATAACAGTTTGCAGGGTTTTCACTTTTAATATCTTATTTGACCCTTGTGATTATGTTGTGAGATAGATGTTGTTATTCCATTTTACAGATAATTAGAGCCCAGAAAGCTGAAGTAATTTGGTCAAGGTCACACAGTTTCTGAGAGGCAGAACTGAGACCCACATTGTAATTGAAAAATACATACTACCTTTGACTGCTGTGTACTGTGTTATCAGACTAAATGTGGTTAAGAATGTATCTTTAACAGTTAGTTCTCAAGTTTAAGCTAATAACCGATTTAGGATTATATTATACACATAAAGCCAAGGAAGTTATAGAAAATAATTAATGCAAAAATAGGAGAATAGAAAACTCTGGCCAAAACAATAGATGTTCTGATGTTTGATAAATGTAGTTAACAGTGATGGCTTCTGATATTACTCTTCCACAAAGCAAGGATATGCAGAATTTATGCAAAAATGACAATCATGGTCAGAGGAATTGCTAACACAGATGTGGAGGCTGAGTAAATTAACACTATTATGATTTGGGGGACAGAGTTTCAGTAGTCAGTAGTTAAATGTCATGAGCAAGATAGAATGCTTTATAGTTGTAAGTAAATTCATTCAATTGCATTGATATTGAAATCACACTAGACTAGACTAGTTTCAGTTTGTTTAAATAGTTAAAGCTGTTGTGAAAATGGATCTCTAAAAAAATTGGCATCAGGTCACAAGGTAGTATTTCTGTATCTCAGCTACTAATATCTATCTTGGACCAAATTATTTATGCCCCACTCTTTCCCACTTCCCCAACTCTGCACCTGGTACAGCTTGGATAGAGATAATAAATTTCAGTGCTTACAAGAGCAGAGTAGGCTACTTAAAGGAGGGAGATGAGTCAGGTGTAAACAGAGACTGTTGGGCTCTGCCTGTGCCCTTGGTATCCATCTCATCTCTCTCGCCCAGACTCACATTTCTTTGTACTACAATTTTCTTTGTGCTAATTTCTTGCCCAGCCAGATGCTCATCCCACAAAGGTTAGGAGAAAAGCCTTTGGAAGCAGAGAGACCTGTCATTCAAGGAACTTATAGTCCTACTCATTTTTCTTGTACCTAAAATAAGGATTATCAAATGTACCTTCACTGTAGCCATCTTTATTATTCAGGGTTTTGATTATTTTACCATCTCAAAGGGAAACACGCTGACCTACTTCACTGATGACCTCATGATGGCAGGACTCGGTAAACAGGCAGTAGCAGGCACTCTAGATGCCTGGGAGAAAATATGTGATTTGAGAGTGGGAGAAGAATCCAAAGAGAATCCAAAGAGGGCCAGTCACATTGGTGAAGTTTTGGGGAGACTGGCAATCTGAGGTGTGAAGGGATATCTTCTTCAGAGTACTTCTAAGCAGGAGGTACAATGCATTGCGGATCACTTTGAATTTTAGAGCCAACAGAGTCCACATTTGGAATCTATTTACTGAAAAACCCCTAGGGTTACCAGGTATGAGTGAGTTCAAGAGTAGGAAAAGCCACTACTAGTCCTAGCTGGTCCAAACCTCAGAGCAAAGCTCTGTCCTTTAGTCCTTATAGCCAGTGGGTACAATGGTGCTTGAAATGTCTGTGGCATTTTGGGATGTCCTAGGTAGCCCTTAGTAGACCCTTATAGGAACATCATATACGAAGCAAGCTTGTCGCATTTGGAAATAAATAAATATTCTAATGTTGAGAAATTGCTATTGGCTTGCTAATGGGCCCCACTAGGCAGTGAAAGTCAGGCCATGTGAACTTAATGTTCAATAATGGCCTCGTTTTCTCCTGCTCCACCAGGCACTAATGTTAAGTGTATCTGTCATCAGGTGGAAATGGCACATGTGAGATCAGGCCTACTCACGTTCTGTAGGCACTAATAAGTTTTAATTAACAGGGTAGCTCCTGTTAAGAGCAGGTGGCTCCCATTCCTAATGCACTTCCTGCTGTTGCACTGTCACCTCTCTGTCAATCCACCCATGGCCTCATTCAGAGTTTTGTATAACTAGCTAACTGAGGAAGAACAACTTCAATTCTGGTTTGCAGGTGGCTCTGCCTTATAATACCACATCGTGCAAATGACTTGCTGCAGTGGTCTAACCGCACAGAGGGGTGAACCTGAAGTCTGTGATGAGGAAAATAAAATCCTTCTTGTGGGCGGAAATTTGAGAGATATAACTAATTTTCCATTTTGTTTGTCTGGAAGGAGAGATGGTTAGAATCATGTACCAATTCACGGATAGAGGTTAATGGTTTGGCTGGATATTCAGAGATTTGGAAAGATCATGATTGAAGGATCGTTGATATGTAGGTTTTGGGAAGAGATATGTGGATAGATCTCCAAGAATGGAACCAGAATGTAAGGTAGTTTATATCTCTTGTGAGTATTCGCCAAAGTGCCCTCTCTATAGAAAAATTTTAATAACCATGTGGACAAGATAATTTTCCCTGAAGATTTCACTAAGTCTCTGTTACTAGCCACCCTAATGCTTGATCAATGTGCTAATGAACAAGTGATCATGGTGGCAGGGATGGAAGCAATGCGTGGAAGTAATGCAAAACACAGAATTCCCTTTACTAAGTCTGATCTGGCTAATGCCCATGCTCAGTGTCCAGTCGGTACCACACTTCATGGAAACTGGAAGCTACCTAGTGGCAGGTCCGTTAGATCAGACCTTTCTGGTATAAAAGGGCAGCAACTTGTTCTCACTAGAATAGTTATTTACTCTGGATTTTATTTTGTCTTCTCTGTTGCCTTCTTTCTGCAAGCACTATGATCTGTGGATTTTCTGAATGCCTTAATTTCTATTATGGTATCCCACAGAAAGTTGAATCTGACTGAGTAATTGATTTTACATAGAAACTAAAAGACAATAGGTAGACTATCATAGAATACACTGGTCTTTACATGTGCCTCATCACTCACAGATGGATTTTTTTCATCTATATTGAGGTAAAACTGATGAATAAAATGGTAAGATATTTAGTGTATGATGATTTGATATAAATATACATTGTGAAAGGATTTCCTTAAAGAGTGAATTAACTAACACATCCATCACCTCACATAGTTACCTTTTTTTGTGAGAATATTTAAGTTCCACTCTCTTAGTAAATTTTAATCATACAATACAATGTTATCAATTACAGTCACAGTCACCATGTTATACATTATATCCTCAGAACTTATTCATCTTATTAGTGAAAGTTCACACTCTTTTACCAATTTACCCCATTCCCCTCTCCCCGAAATCCCCTGGCAACCACTTTCTACTCTCTGTTTCTATAAGTTTGACTTTTTAATTTTATTTTTTATATTTCACATATAAGTGATACCATGCAGTGTTTGTTTTTCTCTGTCTAGCTTATTTCACTTAGCATAATGCTTTCAGGTTTCATCCATGTTGTCACAAATGACAGGATTTCCTGCTTTTTTAAGGCTGAATTATATTGTGTTGTATATGTATGCAACCGCTTTTCTTGATCCATTTGACAATGGCTGTATAGAATGCTTAATGGGCTCTGTTAAAGCCTGGTTAGCATGGATCATGGCAGAAGCGTGATTCCGGAGCTAGGAACTATTGGAGTGGCTTCCTGACTTAACAGGCAGCTTCTCATTCTACAGTTTCCCGGTTTTGTCAGGAGCAGCAGCTCTTTTAGTATTTAAATTCTCAGATGTGACTTTGAGAGTCACTCTGTGAATCCCAGCCTACATTCAGTTTCTGCAGCCCTTCTAAAGACTAAGTCATTTAATATTCTGTAATAATATACCTATTGCTTCAGTTAGCTAGAATGGATTCTGTTTCCTGCCACTGAACCCTGACCAACACAAGCAAGAAAGTCTTTTCCCATTTCCAAAAATCGTGTGGACAAATGACTCCATGCCCAGGTAAAAAGCAATTTTAACCTTTGCCTTTTAATATGTAACATTATGAGAAAATTTCAATAGCACCTGATTATAATGTTCCAACCCCCTTCCAAATGTTTCATTGTTGTCTTAATACTCAGGGAATTTGAGAAAGGGAAAACAGAGTATTGGTGTGAATTCTTTGGGAGTCTAAGCAAAAAAAAAAAAAAAAAAAAAAATATATATATATATATATATAAAGTTACACTAGCAATAATAATAATAATGTTTACTGACTAACCATGTGGAGAAGTTGAATGTTTTGTAAACTTAGAATAATAATTTGTTCTCTTAACCACGTCGTAAAACTTATGGGAGATGTTAATGTGGTATTTTGTGATTCATAAGTGCGCTACAGAATTGAAGTACAAGCCTTAATATAATATGAAAATCATATCTATTCATTATTTTTTTTGAATCCGTGATTGAAATAAAAACAGAATCCTCCCACTGAAGTTGAGTAATAGTAAAAGCTGTCTGCCTAAAAGTCTCTAAATAGAAGCTGTTCTGGGTTAGCTTTATAGATTGGAAAATTTGGAGGAATTTTGAAACCCAGTGAAAGCACTTTCTTAAACTCACCTGGTGTATCTGCTGCTCTCCTTTTCTCATCGTTATCATCAAGTTCTAGAAGTTTATAGTGTCTACTTGCCATTGACACTTGGAAAACTTCCCTGTGCTCTAACATACTAATTTTAAAGGGGATTAGTGCTGAGTCTGTCTGAACCTGGACGTTTTCTTCTTGATAGCAGTGCTTCTTAAACTGGGGACCTGTTTGGCAGGTGAGAGAGGGGTCTGGATTTCTGCATTTCTAACAAAGTCCCAGGTGACATTGCGGTTTCTCATCTGCAGACTTCATTTTGTGTAAGGAGGTGTCATAAACTGAAATTTAAAATCTCAATCAACTTGTTCCTTTTAAAGTTGACAACAAATAATTTGATTGAGTCCTTCTTCTAATTCAGACAGATTATTTGGATACTTCACTTAACCCGTCACAGTGTCAACTGAGGCTACATATGTATAAAAGAGGAAAAAGGCAGAAAAGTTAAGGTAATGATTTAAAGTACTGGCAGATTTTCAACTCTGGGCTAACTCTAAGGCTTTTCTTTTTACTCTATTACAAAACAGAGTCTACTTAATGGTGTGGACTCTGGAGTTAAGCAAGACCTGGAGTGGAATCCCAGATCTACTTTTAGTTTTGTATGAACTTGGGAAAGTTTTATAACTTCCTAAGCTTGGTCTCCCCATGTTGTTGTCATAATGTCAAAGAGTGGCAGTGAGGTTAACAGAGACAATACAGGTAAATGTTTACTAGAATGCCTGTGCATGGAAGTGCTCAAAAACTACCTGCTTTATTAGTTATTTTCAACAATAAAACAGTCTAGATTCAATTTGATGGTGACTCTTATTGGCATAGAAATCTCTTGGCTAGAAATCTACTGGCTGTAATAGTTAATGAGGTTGTTTTGTGAAAACTAGTCCATCACCATCATCATTACGTCATTCTCAAATAAGAAGTTAATAATTACATATAAAGTACTTTACCTGGAAGAACAATTGTGAATATCAAAAGTGGATGCATTTCATTTTCAAGATTGCTTATAATTGGAAGTTGTCTCATTTATAACTTTTGGCTTAGATCTTGAAGTATTAGTATACTTATTTTGTCATTGTTATGAACATACATATAAGGAAAATAAAGTACGTACATTTTTAAATGAATATTTAGCCATATAGTGGCCCTAAAGACTTACATGCGTCTATAAAGATACAGATTAATATTCAATACATTAAGTGTTCCATTATTTATCCAGCATGTTAGAAACTTTCATTTCAACCTCAGGAACTTTTTTTCTCCCATTAAGGAGGCATTTGTGCAATTGTTCATATCTGTAGAACTTCTAACACTGTATTTATGTAAAATTACACTTCAGTGTAATTGCCTATGTAATTAACATTCAAGAAGAAATTATTTATTCAGGAGTACATTTCACAATTCAATTTCAGTCTGTGACAAAGAGGTGTTTAAATGTTAATCTTGTGAAAGAAAATGGAGCAAATAGTAAAGACTGTGGATTAATACAAGAGGCAGCTATTGACAGTGTTTTAACATTTTCCCTGACTGGGAATTACCTATTTTCTACCAGAGAGTCTAGGCATGTTTCAAATCTCACTGGGACGTGTGGAGTTGAATCTTACATTTTGTGCATATTAGATGGTTTCCCATCAGGTGACTACATAAAAAAGCAAAACGGTTACAAATACATTTGTTGTCGGAGCTCTAAAAGAGGCTGAGAGAATGAATGCACATTATGATGAAGCTGGAAAATGATCAAGAATATGTAGAAAATAAAAACAGGAGGTATATTTTCAGTCTCAATTCTATGGAAATTTTCTACCTTGGATTATAATCCTTTCAAAGCTTATAAATAGGATCCATGCCTCCCCTCCATCAGCTAGCTTTAAATTTCAGTAGCATAGAGTAATAGTTTCTGTCTCATACCTATTATTGTAGGAATTGGTGAAAACAAAAGGAAGACAAGAATAATCAGAATATTGTCCTCTATTATTTGCAAGTTTTTTTGATCATCATGTGGAAATACAATTAATTTGATAAACATCCAACAGTACATTAAAACTTATAGGAAAGTTATTTTTAGCCATATTTGTGATGTAAGCTTAAAATTTTCTTATCTTTAATTCTGAGGTATAATTTAGTGATCTGAGTTTATACCAGCCTTCTTTCTAGGCTCCCTGTTTTCACACTTACGTTATTGCCCGCAGAGCAGTTAGAACTAACTGATTATATTCACAGGCTCCCACCACATCTATCCATCTACCTGTTTCTGTGCCATTCTGACCTCTGTTACCTCCGTATTTTGGATGAACTCTTCATTCTCCCATCCAAAGCCAATCTTCCACCTTTGGATGAGATCCCATCTCCTTTCGCTTACTAAAACACCCCTCCAGGTATTCTCTCTGCTCTTTCTAGCAGCATCACTTTCTACCTCTTCACTGAATCATTTTTATGAGCATATCTACCCAAACCTCCCTCCTGCTATTGCCCCGTCTCTTTGCCTTTTTTTTTTTTACAGAAACATCCCTTTAAATAGTGACTTATACCAATTTCCTCCAATTCTCCCATTATCTCTGAATGCACTCTAATCAGGCCAATACCCACCATCACTTTACTGAAACCATTTTATCAAAGTTTACCAGTGAACTCCACGTTGCAAGATTCAACAATCAATTCTTAGTCTTCATCTTAACTGATCTATAGCTAGCATTTGGCACAACTGATCATTCCTCCTTGAACTACTATCTTTAGTAGGCTTCTGAGCTATCACAATTTCCAGTTTTCTTCCTACTTCACTGGCAATTCCTTCTTAGGTTCCCCCCCAAACACTCATGTCTCACTTCCTCATTTCTTTCAAGTCTTTGCTCAAATATCGCATCACAATGAGGCCTTCCTGTTCCACCTGTATGTGTCAGGATTCTCCAGAGAAACAGAGCCAATAAGATATAGATATCCACAAGAGACACAGGAAAAGTTATATTTATTATAGGGAATTGGCTCACATGATGTGGATGCTGAGAAGTCCCAAGGTCTGCATTTGGCGAGCTGGGGACCCAGGAGAGTTGGTGTGTAGTTCTAGTCTGAGTCAAAAGGGCTGAGAACCAGTTAAAGAGCAGGAACTCAAGCAAAGCTGGACTTCAGGCAGGTGAAGTTCCCTCTAATTCAGCCTTCCCCTCCCCCCCTTCTATTTAGTCCATCTACATTAGGGAGGGCAATTTGCTTTAGTTAGAATCTACAGATTCAAATGTTAAGCTCATACAGAAACAGACACACTCAAAATGGTGTTTGACCAAATATCTGGGCCAAATGACTGTGACTGTTCTGTCACAGTCAAGTTGACATATAAAATTAACCACCACACCACCCTACTTAAAATGGCATACCCTGTCCCCTTCCTTGACTTTCTTATCTCCTTACCACCGACATATGCTATACTTTACTTATTTACTGATAGGGCAACTGTCTCCTCCAATGGAATGGTAGGTCTATGAGGGCAAAGAATTGCATGATTGTTTATGGCTGTAACTCCTATTTCACAGCAGTGTTTGGCACATCGTAGATGATAATTTAATTTATTGTGTGAATGAATAGGTGTTGCTCCCTTGCTTAAAACTTTACAATGGCTTATTATTACAAGTAAAATAAAATCCAAAATGTTTACCATGATCTATAAACTGTGTGTTCTGCCCATTCCTTCCTCTCTTCTTGTGTCCTCTCTCTTGATTCTTCTTTGAGTTTCTAGGACACACCAAGCTTTTTTCTGCCTTAAGGTTTTGATACTGTTCCTTTTTCCAGGAACACTGATGCCTCTTTCTTTGTGTATCTGGATTCTGCTTATATTTTAGGTATGTGATTAGCTACTGGCTCCTCAAGGTAGCCTTCCCTGATCATCATGTTTTCTAGGGTTCTCTCTATTATTCTCTACTACTGTACCCTCTTTTTTATTCATATTTCTGATTTATAATTATATTTTCTCTTTAAAATAGATTATAATTCATATACAATAAATTTTCCCGTTTAAAATGTGCAATTTATTGAGTTTTAGTATATTCGCAAAGTTGTGCAACCATTATCTAATTCCAGAATACTTTCATCCACTTCAAAAGAAACTCTATCCATCAGCTGTCACTTCCTCATTTCCCCTCCCCCCAATTTCTGACAAACACTAAACTACTTTCTGTCTTTATGGATTTGCCTATTCTGGACATAGCATATAAATGGAATCCTACAATATATAATCTTTTGTATCTGGCTCTTTCATTTGGCATAATGTTTTCAAGGTTCATTCATGTTGTAGTTTGTGTTAGTACTTTATTCCTTTTTATGCCTGAATAACATCCCATTGTATAAATATACAACATTTAATTTCTTCATTCTTCAGTTGATGGACATTTGGGTAGTTTCTACATTTTGGCTATTATGAATAATGCTATAAATATTTATGCACCAGTTATTGGTTGGATATATGTTTCCATTTCTCATTTTTAAATTACAAATTTATCTACTTATTTCCTTTTTTAATTGTCAACATTGGGCAGAAGATATGCTCTATGAGGTCAGGGATCCTACTGTTTATCCACTAAAATCCCTAGTGCCTAGCACAATTTTTGTTACCAGGAAAGCACTCTATATACATTTGTTGGATAATGAAGGCTTGCAAGTAAGGGATTGCAGAACCAGAGGCAGCCTGCCTTTTCAACTCATAATTCAGTGTGTGGAAATCATTCCATCCACAAGTGGATGACAATGTTAGCATCTGATACTGAACTTTAGTATTGTGGGGATATTGGAATTTGAGCTTGGCCAATCTGGCTGGAAAGCTCTATCTTTGCCTGAATTAGATATGGGGCTATGGGAAAATTCTTAATATCTGTGAGCCATACTTTCCCCATTTTTAAAATGAAGAGATTTGACTAGAAAGGTGTTTTGCGAATATGTTCTGTAGAGATGAGTGTGTGGGTTTATTTATTTATTTATTTATTTTTATGCCCCGTTTTACTCCTTTGACCAGGGTGGCTCCAGTCCTATGTACTTTTTAGAGTAATAGGTGACCACATATGATTTCATTTAAAAATGGTCATGGGAGGTATGTGGATGCTTAAAAATATACTTTAAAATGCGACTGGACACACCAGAGGAAGGTCAGGTTGCTTTCAGCGTTAACTTTCTGTGATATTAAGTGCATTTGGAAATCAAATGAGGGAGGCTAGATGGGGAGGTCTCAGACGGGTGATATTTGGGTGGGACTCGGGCTGGCAAAACTGTGGAAACCACGTGTGCCCAGTTGTCATGGCATGTTAGAGGGACAGAGAACAGACCACATGGGGATAAGAATATGATGTAGGTTGGAGCTCGATTGTGGATAGCCTTGGATGCTAAGTGACGTCTGTGCCCACAAACTCCTGCAAACATTAAGGAGTCACTACAGTGGTTTAAACAGCTGACATGATAAAAATAGCCCTTAGGAAGATAAAGACATAGCACACTAACTAGCAGTCCACTCTAGGAACTGAAGTAAGCCTTCAAGAGGCAGGTAATTTGATTAGATTACTTCGTTCATTATTCATTCAGTGATTTGGGGGCTTGCCATTTAATTCTTGGATTAGGGGACGATTCTTCTGCTCTCTGTGCACCAGTGCATTCTGATTAGGGAGCTCACACAATTCTGGTGTTCAGATCTTAGTATGAATTTAAATTCTGAAGGACTAGCCTGTTTGAGATTTCTTCTCCTTTGTGCTAAATGTGGTCAATTGTGGTGAAATTAAGCTTGAATTCCTTCTGGTGCCTTCAGTGGTTATCTGCATATGTCTAGGGTTTTTTTTTTTTTTTTTTTTTTTTTTTGTGGGAAGGGGTGTGTGTCTCTCAGCTGAAAATAGGATACTGCTAAGATAGCTGACTGAGTTCTAAGGTATTCCTAGGTGAATCACAGACTGACCTGAGAAGCCCTCTGATTTCTAGCATGTTGATGGATGGAGATTTATTTCCTATTGACTGTGTGCCTTGAATGGAATAGGAACAGTGTTACCCCCAATCCATTAGGCTGACATCTCTTGTAATTGAAAGCCGAACAGGTACGGGTAGTAAAGATTGATTGTAGATTTGTGTTTGTGTTGAGGAGAGGGAAAGTGGGAAGAAGAGAAGGCGAGGAGGGAAGACTGTGAAGCACTTGTTGTGAAGCCCAGTGTATTTAAGGAGCTTTCACGCAGTCATAAGAGGGCTCCATTTAGTGACTGTTGGAGAGATGTTGGTTAGAACAGACACCTGCTGCCTGAGAAAACTGGCATTGTCTCATTTTGAGTTACATTTCCTATGGAAGTATCATTTGAGATAATGGCTTGTATCATTTATTATGCTATCAGAAAATGCATTCCCTGAGCCTAAGTGGAGGGTATTGTCTATTGGGAAAAAAAATTAAAAGTGATAATGAGAAAGTTTGCTTTGGGGATGGAATCCAGAAGTGCAGAGAATGGAAAAAAATAAAATGGAGAAATCACTTCTAGGGTCCAGATGGTGTTGTTAACACCTCGTGTGACAGTGACGATGCAGTAGTTTGGGTTGACAGCCTAGGTTAAGCTTTAGGTGTTGATAAATTCAGCTACTGTGTGGCATGTCCTGCTTGCAAGGGTCTGGTTGTCTAGTGGCGAAGACCGAAAAATAAACAAGTGCCTATACTATAGGGGTTAATTTATGGACTGTTTATGAGCTCACTAAGACAGGGCACCTCACCCAACCTCAGGGGTGTAGGGATCAGGAAGGCTTCTGGGAGTGGAGGTAAGCTAAGCTGAGCATTAGCAGGGAATGTGGAGTAGGAGAATGATGCAGGAAGACTTCCTAGCAGAGATAGCAGCATGCCCAAACTTCTAGGGGTAAATGTGGAGAATTGTATGCCACTAACTGTATCAGTTTAGTAACCCTGGAGATTCTCTCTCTCTCTCCCTCTCTCTCTCTCTCTCTGTCTCTCTCTGATGCGTCTATCTTAGAAGAGGTCAGTGTGGGAGTGGAACCATGGAAGAAGGAAAAGGGATACCCCTGGAGCAGCTAGCAGGGTTAAGGGATATTAGCCACCGGAATGGAAATAATTAAAGGAGAAAAAAGAAAATGCTACAACTGTAAACAAAAACAAAAAGAATTGTGAAATCCAAATCCAGTAGCTTACAATAGGAGTTTTTAGAAAATGATTTTAGGGGAGCAGAAGAAGATCAAAAGAATGAAGGGAACAAATGGAATAAAGAGAGATTAATATTTTTGGCTAAATTTCTGAAGTTAGATTCTCCCCCAGTTTAGCCTAACTAACTCTGTTAAGCTTCTAGATTCTCCCCCAGTTTAGCCTAACTAACTCTGTTAAGCTTCTAGTTTATTCCGTGGGCTATCGCTAGCAGTAGAGGATTTAGAGACACAAAGGATGACTCTGGGACCCATCTAGGCTCCAGGTCCTCTGAAGTGATTTTCAGATGGATTATAAGAGGCAGCAATAGTTAGGAGTCTTTGTAGGAGTGCGATAGTTAGTCTACTGGAAAGAAGTGTGCTGGGCAGGAGCAGCCTGGGATTAGCATGCACCGTGACAGGCAGAAGCATGGCTCAGCACCCGCCGCTTGTTGGCACACAGCAATCTTGCCTCGGTGTTACGACACCTTCTGTTTTTTCAAATACGGACAACTAATTCAAACTTCCTTGTCTTTGCTTCTGCTTATATCACAGCTACCTCCTATCGTGTATGTGGTTAGAATCATAAAACTGTGCAAGCTATGATGAATCTTCACTACGAAATTATCAATCGTTCATAAAGTTTCCATTTTTAATAACTCCGGAACATTCTTTTGCTAATTTTGAGTGAGAACATAAAGTGCTCACCAGAGCAGATATTTGCATTGGTCGTAACAGTGCTGCCTCGTTTTGCAAACAACCTGTGTGGGAAGCCAGTTTATTACGATGGTTGCTGGTGAGATGGCCAAAATCAAATTTGGGTTTTAATTTGCCTTGATCTCCATTTGTAGGCGTAGGGTTTGGATGTGCCCAGGTTCTGCTCATTTCCTTGCTGCTAAGATGCTTCTCTTTCTCTCAGTGTGATACCGTGTCCTTGGTTAACTGTTGGTTTTGGCCACGGGGGAACCTTGACAGGAGTTCTGAGGGAAGAAGGAAAGTGGGGTTACAGTATTTATTCCCTTGGTTTCTCAGGGTGTATCCACATGACAGAGTTGTTGAGACGTTTAAATAATGTCAACAGTATAGTCCCTGGCATGGGTAAGCTCTCAGCAAAACTTGTTTTAATTTTTTAAAAGAATAATTCATATAGTTTGAGAAGTTAAATATTTTCCTGTCTCTCCTGTCGGAAGTGGATCTTTCCAAGGTGATCTGCTTCCCCCAATGCCCTTTCTGAATTTCGGCACTCTAGCTTTCCTGACTTCCTTTGAGTCTAAGGCAGATGTTGGTTTTATCTTTACTGCTTCTAGTTCCAGATTTCTACACTATCCACTGTGGTTCCCTGCCCCACTGAGATCATGGAAATGAATTACTTCTTAAATAAGCCCTCCTAGAATTATCTTAGTGTGAGTGTATGCCATCCACTTCCTGTCAGAATCCTGATTATTTGACCCTTGAAGACATTGTCATCTCTTGCTTGGACCACAGTCTGTTTCTGGTCTTGTAGCAGCAGACCCAACTTAACCTGTGGTTCTGAATATATCACTTCCCTTTTTCATATCTCTCACAGTCTACTGCCTTCAATTTATGTCTTCTATTTAACTTTATTTTCAATGACGTTACCTATATCTTCACCTGTCCTTGTCTTTCTCCAGTCACAGGTAGAGCTAGAAGCCTACTCTTAAGCAGAGATAACCTCCTTATCCAAGTGGTTGACTGATTGATTTAGGGCCCCTCCCCTTCCCCAATCTTTGAAACAATGACTTTCATCTTACAAAATGCAATAGTTAATTCTCTCCATCCGTCTCACTTTACCTCTCAGGAGCACAGGCGTCCGTTGATTAACAACGGACTCGAAACACTTTTTTTCTTGACTTCCTTTTCAGTACACTTTCCTGATTTTCTTCCTTCTTCCTTGCTTGCTTTTTTCCCAGTCTCCTTTGATGGCTTCTTACCTTTTTTTTCTTCTAAATATTGGAGTGCTCTAAGGCTCTGTCCTTGCCTATCTTTCTTTTCTTTTTCTTTCTTTCTGTTTTTTTTTTCCTATTGTTTTTATATTGACTCTTCTTCTGGGTAATTTCACCCATAAATAATATCTGTATGGAGGAGATTGCCACATTTGTCTCCTGAGACTTAAGCCCTTCCTTGAGCTCTAAGCTGCCTATATTCAACATCCTAATACATAGTAGGTGCTCAATGCATACTTACTAATTTAATTCCTGTTAACAGGTAAATGACAGTCTACATCTTATTTATTATACCTCTATCAGCATGTATAGAAAGAGTTGACCTTTCTAATATCAGTCATAGCCTCTATTTTTTTAAAAGAGCAGAACATGAATTATGTTTTCACATTATTCCTTTCCCATGGAATTCAATTGACTTGTTGATGTAGTTATTGTATTACTGTTTCAAAATGACAATTAAAAAAAAGAAATAAACTTAATTGTATTATTTATGAAGTAATAGCTTTATTTAAGAATAAAGTGTTACATGCTATATATTCATACCTAAATGCCTACTTATATAATATGTTTATCTACATATAATAATATATAGGAGAAAATATTTTGCATGTTATGAATTGGATTTGACAACCAATGACAACTCCTAGTAGGTGAATGAACTTCTTGAAAGCAACTGGTATGATATGATTTATTGAACACAGTGGGATGAAAATATGACTTTTAACCTTTTTTCTTTTAGTATCACACTCTTAAGGTCCTCAGCATTTCCTATTATAGCTTGCTAAAGTGTGTCAATAAATCTCTACATTTTACTTGCAATGTTATTTTATCTTTCTCTTGGACATCTGTTCCTACTTTATTCTTTTGAGAATTTTCAAAAGGCTATTTCCCTCCTATGATTGCCTGTGATAGCTGATGACCGAAAAAGATATGTACAAAATAGAAACTAGGAGGACAGCGTGGCTATTACATATGGTCCAGTCACATTAGGTTAGATCAAAAGTGTTTATTCTGTTTTTTACCCCTTATGTCACCTGGTCCTTAGAATCTGACTTTAGGCAAACTGAGAAAGCACAAGCTCAGGAGGATAGCTAAAAGATCACAGTTAAATTTCTTTGGACTTGCATTGAACAACATCTAGAGGGACAAGTTTGACTACCAAGTGTCAGTACTAGTGGGAGAAGTGCATAAAAAATTGCACATTATGAGACAGAATTCCATAACAAAAGGGACAACCACTTTAACATATGGCTACAATTCAATTTTATAAAAATGATAACAAAAATAAAATCTCAAGAGAAAAGTCCTTGTAGATTAAGAACTATTCTGGCAAAATGTTTGTGTTGCCTTTTATTAGTAGCATATGTCAGTAGCTGTGCTCTGCGTGATTGAAAGGGCTCGTTTATATTGCATTGCTCTTGCTCTTCCCTATTCCTGTGTATCCAGCAAGCCAGGATGTCCCCAGCCCCTGCAAACACTGAGGTCATGTGATTTTGCTGCATGGTGAGGCTCACCTGCACAGTGGTGGGGCCTCAACTTTTTCCTGCTTCTGTTCAAAAACTCTCCTGTTTATTTCTAAACATCTCTGGGAGAGTTCTCCTGAGATCTGAAGAATAAGGCCATTAATATGCTTTTGTTTCTTTGATGTCTGCTCCCTATGAATCACAGAAGGAAGCATCTTAACACTGTGGCTTGCTGGTGTGCTGAGTGTCTCCGTCCCTTCTGTTGCCCTTTCCCCAACTGTTCCACATTTTATCACTTGGGCTCTCTCAGCTTACATAAATCACAGGTCTCAAGGAGTTCCTCCTACACACAACCCCATCGACTTCCATCTTCAACCTTCAGCTATTCTCTAATTTCCAACTTCTATTATATATTCTATCACTGCCCTTTACACACACACACACACACACACACACACACACACACACACACACACACCTCACGTTCTTTACACAGTTCAGGCACTTCAAAGCCAAACCTCTCCAGCCATAAAACAACTCAAGTGAGTGGGCTGAGTGCAAGAGGAACAGCTCATGTTCCATGTATTTGCAGTCGTTTGCTCAGATTTCACCATGAATGTCCAACTTGATATGTATGATATAATGGAAAGGGAAAATCAGATTGAGGGGGTTGCATTGGGAAAAGGGTGCGTAAAATAAGAAAAGAAGAAAAGAAGAATTCATCTATTGCATCTTCTTGGAAGATGATGAAAAGGAATGAAAGTGGCACCCAGTAGTAGTGAAGAATGCAGACTGCTAAGTTTCAAATCCATCTCTACCGCTTATGTGACTTGGGGTAAGTTTCTAAAATCCTCTGCACCTAATTTTTCTCATCTCCATATTGGGAATAATAATAGTACCTACCTCATAGAGTTATGGTGAGGATTGAGTTAGTTAATATATGCCAAATACTTAAATGCCTTGTAACTATTGGCTATTGTTAATTATTATTATTTACCATTGAGTCTATAAATTCGTCTAGATTCTATGCCTTTGCTTCAATCAGAAGTTGAATTAATCTATAAGTATCTATGTATTTTGGATCGACCATCAATGTCTCTGGATCCAAAGACACTTGTGGTCAGCAGGCCATTAAAACAACCCATTCTGCCTAGGATCTGAGTCCCCAACACAGGGCACTGATGCTGCTCTTATGACTTCTCTGACCTCTTAGGCTCTAGATAATTCTGGCTTCTGCTTCTCTAAGCTGGTTACCTCTGCTTCCTCTGACCTTTCCAAATCAGCCTCACTGTCTACCTCTAATCATAGGTAACTTGTAGATGTCTTCTGTTTAATTGGCCTTCTAGTCCTGGTTCTCTGAGTCAGTCCTCTTCTGTTGTCACTTGTACCCTGTCCTGATAGAATTGAATATTCAAAGACTAGAAACAGATGGATTATGATGAATATAATATATCGTGCCCTCACTCAACCTGGTTACAGGTGGCTGCTTAGCCAGCTGGCCTCGTTTTGAGGACACTCTCCCAGGTCTCCCCTCTGACCATATGCACTTCAGTCCAGATGGTGACATGGTTCCCCCGAGTCCTGGATCAACTTAACTGTAGATGACATGGCTATGCTGATTTTGCCTAGGGTCTAATACAAGCATAGAGGGTTTCTTTGTTGTTTTGTTTTTTTTTTAATTTTACTTTCTAATTCAAGAAAAAGGAACAAACCTTATGTGAAAATTATGTTCACAATGTGGTTTCAAATTCTGTCACAGGGAAATCTAAATTTACGTGATTCAATTAGCATTCATACGTAAATGCCAAGGCCAGAAAGCAAATGAATTGGTTTTTACGACTGGAAAAGACTAAAGATGACTTTGCATAATCTAGTGTATTTGGTTTACTTTGTCTATCTGATTTCTCTTTGTAAAGATTCATGCTACATTAAAATAGTGGCCAACACGTTTGTTATGTTAAGGTACAGATACATTGGGCACAGACTCACCTTGGTAAGAGATGGAGGCAGGTTGCTTTCATGTAAGGTTAAGACTACTTTACACTATATTCTAGAACTAAACTACTTTAACAAATGGCTTATAAGAATAGTACATATTTGCTTGAAGTTATTTTTGCTTATATAGTGTTTTCTGATGCATTTATGCAAGTGTTGATTAAATCCTTCATGTGGCTTGAATGCTTATGATCACTGAATTGTTGGTTAAGGAAATATGTTCCCAAACCAAGGCACAGATATTTTTGAGGTTTGAAAAGAATAAAATAACATGGCATTATTCCAAGACTGGTTGAGAAATTTATAAATAACTGCAAATGAAACAGTTGAAATTTTTCTAATCAATTAAAAAATCTTGACTATTAAAATTTTTAATCTCAATATTTAAACATGAACTTTGAAATATCTAGAACCATAAAGATAACTTCATCTATCTATCTATCTATCTATCTACCTATCTATCTATCTATCTATCTATCTATTTCAGGGGTGACAGAAATTGTATAATTGTATACAAATGGACACTTAGGTCAATGTTGCTCAAGCAGTAGTTCGCCATAATCAGAAGTGTCTGGACGCTGATGGCAACCACTTTGAGCACCTCTTGTAATTGCAGAAGTCAAATGCGACTTGTATTTGTCTTTTGTTATTGGTATATATTGAGTATTATAATTTTAATAGTTTTTTCCTTTCTTAAAAAGTATATACATTTTTTGGCACCCTTGTGTGTGTGTGTATGTGTGTATTTTTTTTTCCTGATAGAATAGCATACCTATTTTATGGGTGTTTGTGCCATTACTCTATGACATTAAAAGCTTTAGTAACATTCTTCTCAGTAACATGGCTCCGACTGAAACATGACAGAATTCTGATGGTGGCCCCAATTGTTTCCTTGTCCATCATCAGTGTTCAATATGACTGCTATTTTCCATTTCTAACCCTGGAGATTAAGTTCAGTGAAGAGGAAAGAAAAGTTAGGAAAGGGAGGAAAATCAATGAAGGACAGAAAAATCAGGGCAGCAACACTAATCTTGACCAAATAATTCTCAGTATCTGTGTTAAAGGATCATTTTCTTAAGGTAAAATCATGATTTTCTTACAAATATAAAAAGAACACGTGTCAAAGATTTTATTTAACTCATTAATTAATGAGGGAACCAGTAGATGTTACAACTGCTTAAAAGGAGAATTTAAGTTACAGAGATTTATACTCTCTATTGGACAAAATCTATTTACATATGTGTGAAGAGGAATCATTCACAGAAGTATGGACAAGAAACTTTTTTATTACTATCAGTTTCTATATATTCTAGTCAAAGACAACAAAAAGTGGAGATAACCCTAACGATTGAGGTAGGCAGAACACCAGTTTCTTTTCTTTTTTCTTTTTAACCATTCTGAAGTCATTCACAATATTTCCCGACATTTGTATATATAATATCTATTATGAGCTGAATTGTGTCCCCAAATCAAAATGTGGAAGCCCTAACCCCCAATGCAGCTATATTTTGAGATAAGGCTTTTAAAGAGGTAATTAAGGTTAAATGAGGTCATAAAGGTAGGGCCCTAATCCACTAGGACTAGTATCCTTGTAAGAAGAGCAAGAGACACCAGGTTTCTTGCACCCAATGGAAAGGCCATCTGCAAGCCAGTGAAACTCGAGAAACTAAGCCTGCCAACATTTTGATCTTGGACTTCAAGCTTTCAGAACTGCGAGAAAACACATTTTTGTTGTTTAAGCCACCCAGTCTGTGGTATTTTGTTATGGCAGCCCTAGGAAACTAATTCAATATCTAAATCCCACCATAACCTAAGTAGCACAAAACATTTGAAAGTGAGTGTTGCTTTATTCTAAAATTAATGACATTACTGAAACTTAGCAGCTGGCTGACCAGATAATTGATGCCCTATCCATTGGTGCCACCTCCCAAACAGCCCCCACCCATGTGGCATTTATCCCTTTCCACTTAATGGGGATTCTGCATGTCAGATAAATACTATGGAAACAGGAACTCTTCCCTCCTTGCTGCTTCCAGAGACAGTTTTGCCTGCTAGCCCAGCACCCTCTTCTTTTGTTCTCCTCATTTCTCCCTCTTCACCTCCCAACTCCTCTTCCCACTAAAAACTTATCCTTTCCCTAGAGGATAGACAGGCATCAAGGCCTATGGGCTGTGTCACAATACTGAGTCATCTTGGATTTTATTTTAATTTGGTTTCTGTAAAAAAAAAAAAGAAAAGCAAATAGTTTTTTGGTTGCTATTTATGTACTACCCAGTGCACTTGAAGGTCCACCTCATAAACAGATCTGTGAGCAGTCCTACCCTTGGTCATCTTCTAATTATGAACATCTTGAAAACATTATCAGCACAACTTGAAGCTCTTAATGTTTTTTTTTCTTGTTGTTGTTGTTTTGGTTTTCATTGTCACTGTGCACTAGCAATTCTTTTTTGGGACACTTTTCTTATTAGGAAGACTACTTCTTATTGTTATTCTTAAATATTTCACTTCTTTTTTGGTACCTGCCTGAAGATATCAACATCCTTAGGTCTTTGCCTCTAGGCTCCTTTTTTTCTTTCAACTCCTTTCTTATAGAAGAAGAATTTTGAAATCTTCTAAGGGGATGTTCCTGAGCCTATAATGCTTTTTGCCCGGAAAGTTTCCACTGACAGAAATTTCAGTAACACTTAAAAAAACCCCAAATCATTATAATAGGGATGGCAGAGTTAAGGAGATCAAAGGATCCTAAACAATTTAACTGGTGAAAATTATAAACAACAACAATCATTTAAAGTCTCTGGAAATTGTCCCAAGGTTATATAGCAAATGGAGAAGAATCCATTGAAGAAAACCCACCAAATCCTGGTAAGAACAGAGAGAGTCTGTGGTATTTCAGACACTTCCTGCTCTATCACCGCTCACTCCCATGTTGTGGAAACCTACCTGGTATGCTCTAATCTGGGCAGGTGTGGCCAAGGAGAAGGGAGCTCTCTTACTCCCCAGCTCCCAGTCGGGAGCTATAATGTCCTCTCAGGAGGGGCAGGCTGCCAGCATTTGTCACCCCTCCCTCACTGCCAGCCCCACCTCTATCCCAGGCAGGCAATGCCAAGAGGATCAGGTTGCTCTTACCTTATCCAGCCCCCATGTATAGGGCGATAACTCTATCTCAGGTGTGGCAGGCCTCGGTCATCCCCTCCCCAACTCTCTCATATGGTTGGTCCACACCAACCAGATGAAAAGACCAGAGGCTGCCACCCTAAGCTCCAGTACAGTGATGCTGGGGTTCTGCCTAGGGAGACAGGCAGACCACAAGGATAAAGAGCTCCATGGTTCTGGTTGAGGGGACCTACTACTGTAGGAGATCGAAAAATACATACCATGCAAGTGGAACTCTGAGAAACCTCAAATGGCTATGCTAATATTAGACAAAGTGGACTTTAAAACAGAACCATGTTACTAGAGATGAATAGGGACATTTTATAACGATAAATGGGTCAATCTATCAGGGAGATATAGCATATAAACATATAGTCATCAGATATTTAATAATATTAACTTAATGATATAACAACAGTAGGACACTTCTAAAATATTTGAGATATTAACAGTAAACATAAATTCCAACAATTATTGAGCACTAATGTGGGCCAGAAATTGTGACAGGCTTGGAGGACCCAAAGATATAGACAGCTACTCTTGAAGAATTCAAGGGACATAGACATTTTAAAAATTTCTAATTTACTAATGAAACATGATAAGTGTTCTTATAGAGCATGTGAAGAAACCATTTCAACAAAAAGGACAATAATAAAGACAAAATTAATTTTCTCTATTAATAAATTCTTAAAAAATGTCTTTACATTATTATTTCATTTGATCATTGCAATGACTTTCTTTTATACAGTTGGGGAACTTAAATTTCAGAAAAGTCAAGTCCAAAAAACTGATATGTAAATATAAATTATCAAAGGAAAAAGTTGCCTACAAAACAATGTGCATTAGGTGATCTCATTAAAAATTATATAAAAGGAATACACAGAGAATAGATTTTGGAAGCATATAAACCAGGGTGATATAAAAATAGTTATTTTGGAATGAATAGATTGTGGGCATTTTTTGTTTTATTCCTTTTTCTTGCATCTATATTCTGATTTTTCTCTAATAGCATGTACATATTGCATTAGACACATTAAATTGACAAAACAATGGAGTTGGACCTGTGCCTCACCCCAAAAACAAAATTAACTCAAAATGAATTATAGACCTAAATGTAAGAGCTAAAACTATGTAACTCTTAGAAGACTTAGGAGTAAATCTTTATGATTTTGGGTTACGCATAGGTTTTTTTGTGTAATACCAAAAGCAAAAGCAACAAAAGAAAAACATAGATAAACTGAACTTCATCAAAATTAAAACATTGTTTGCTCAAATGAGAACAGTAAGAAAGTAAAAAGACAAGCCACATAATAAAAGAAAATAGTTGCAAGCCATATGTTTGGTAAGGGACTTGTAGCTCAAATATATAAAGATCTCTTACAACTCAATAACAAAAATGGTAAATAGTTCCAGTAAGTAATAAGCAAAGGGTTAGAAAGCCATACAAAAAGCCAATAAGCACAAGAAATATGTTCAATTTATTAGTCATTAGGAAAATGCAAATCAAAACCATGTCATAATACTTCACACCCACCAGAATACAGAGAATAACAAGTGTTGGAGAAAATGTGGAGAAAATGATATTCTTGTATACTGCTGGTATTCGTATGGCACAGCTGCTTTGGAAAACGGTTTGTCATGTCCTCAATACGTTAAACATAGATTTACAGAATCCAGCAGTTACACTCCTAGGTACATACCTATGAGAAATGAAAGCACATGTTTACACAAAACCTTGTACATGAATGTTCATAGCATTATTCATAATAGCCAAAAAAGTAAACAACTTAAATGTGCATTACCTGATGAATAGATGAATAAAATATAGTATATCCGTACAATAGGAGGTTATTTGGCAATAAAAAGAAATCAAGTACTGATACATGCTACAATATGAATAAACCCTGTGAAATTATTCTAAGTGAAAGAAGCCAGTCACAAAAGATTACATATTATATGATTCCATTTAGATGAAATTCCCAGAATAGGCAATCTGTAGAGATAGCAAGTCGATTTTTGATTGCCTAGAGATGGGGATGGAAGGAGTTGGGGACGTTGAGGGTGACTGTTACTGGGCATGGGGTTGCTTTTATGGGAGACAAAGATATTCTAAAATTAGATTGGTGTGATTGTTGTACAAGCTTATGAATGTACTAAAAAACGTTGAATTGTACACTTGAAATGGGTGAATTATTGAATGTGAATTATATCCCAGTAAAGCTGTTAAAAGTAACATAGTATCTTTAGGGTACATTAGAGTTAGCAAAGACACTTTCATAGACATTTTTCTTAAACATCACAGTAAACTTTGTTATTTTGAAGAGCAAGAGATTTTTGAGGAGACAGAGAACTGAGGTTCAAAGAGAGGCAGTGATTCCTCCAAGGTCACATTAGCAAAGCTAGGACGCAGATACTAGATTTTCTCAATCTAAATCTCCTGGTCTTTCCACTTACCATGCTGATGATTATATTACACCTATAACTATCAAATAGCACCATATTCCTTATAGTTACCTGAATGATGTACCTGAATGGGCACCATAATTTTGTAAAGTCCAAAACAGAATTGTTTGACATTATTTGTATGTGACACCATAAAATTGAATTCATTTACTTTAGTGGTTACCAGAGGGTAAGGGGTTGGGGGGTGCGTGATGAGGGTAAGGGGGATCAAATATATGGTGATGGAAGGAGAACTGACTCTGGGTGGTGAACACACAATGGGATTTATAGATGATGTAATACAGAATTGTACACCTGAAATCTATGTAAATTTACTAACAATTGTCAGCCCAATAAATTTAATAATAAAAAATAAAAAAAATGAATTCATTTAAATTTCTGTGAGCCAGTTAAAAGCGATTGATTACATGTGAGTTACATAAAACAATTTTATCATTATATAATCCACATTATGTAGACCACCGAACTGGGAACTGACTGGGGAAAAAAAAAAACTTTATACAACTAATAGTCTTTAGATCTTTTTTGCTTCCATATGAATATTTACTATGCTAAAATTCCAAAAACAAAGACAAAAAGTGAATAAAAATTCTAACAGCTCTTTTAATTCTTGGTCACTCATATATAACTAGACGTTTGTATTTTTAGATAAGTTAAATCTTTGTACATTTCACTCGATGCAGATCAAGAATAAACAGCTTTGATACTTTTAACATGGATTGTGGGAAAGTGCCTGAGAGATGGTGAAGGGTTAATGCATTTAATAATCTGACTAATATTTTTTTGGAGAGGCGATGCAGGTCTCTTGATTTCAGTTGCATCTCTCTTTATAGAGCACTGCATTCTGAATACTGAAATACAACACTTCTTGGAATGTGAAATAAAGCCATTAGTCTCTCTGACCCTATTCCAGGATAATTTGACTAGAAATTAGTAACTGTCAACTGGAGATATTTTGCTGGTACTAAGGCAAAATGATGTGTGATTCCTCTTCAGGTTACTCACAATTGCACACTACATTTACAGCCAGAAGATTAAGTTACTGGCTGGAGTGGGGGAAACGGATTTTAATTTGCAAAACAATTATTGCTTTTTCTGAGGTCATGAATTTGATTTTCTGGACATTTTAGATGTTTTAAAGTGGGGCCTCACTCAATTGCTGAGTAACAAGCAAAGCTGATGATACGGTTTTAGTGACTTTGTAATAAAGTATCCAGTGTTTTGCATTTGAACAGTTTTTTAAAACATATTTTAAAACAAAGTCATTCCATGTCTACAATATAAAACAATAAACACAAACAAATTAATGACACAATATTTACTTAATGCTGAATGCACTGGCATTTTCTTGAAGAAAACGAAATAGAACCTATAAGACAAAATTAAAATTATGATTGAAATTGTATTTAACTATACTTTTTCTCTTCTCATATAATTTCTCTTGATCTTCCTGCAGGCCAAAGAAACAATGCTTTTCTTTCTTATACATATTCTCCGGTGCTGCTACAATGTAGGGACAATAGACCCTCTGAAAGCTTTGTAGACATTGTCAGAGAGGAAGAGTTATGTCTCATCCAGTTTTTAATCCCACCAAACTCTCATTTCTTTGGTGCCTTCCTTGTTTTAGATGCTTCCTATACATGACCTCACTTATCTCCCAACACTTTAAGGTTTTATTTTAATGTTTATATGAGAAACATGAGGCTCACAGAGATCTGGGAACTGCCAAAGGTCACAGAGCTAGGAATGAGAAGCAGAAAGGTTGGAAGCAGCCCAAGTACCTAAATTCAACGTATGCTGTTCTGCTGACCTATTCAACAACTGTTTGCCCATCTTCAACTACCCTTTCCAAATTGTCATGACAATAGTATGGTCTGAAATCCCTCAGCTAGATTCTCAGGGCCCAAGAAGATTTAGATAAATGTCAGGTCATTGAAGAAACTTGTTTTGTGTGATCAGCAAGAAGAGTTTGGAAAGACAGGTAGAAAATGTGCATGTGGTACAACAGTGCCCTGGAATTCATTTGGATGGTGGCAGTGACACCTGAACTCCCGGAGGGTCTCAGAAAAATGGTCGGAGACTGACAATCTGAAAGCTAACCAGGTACCTTGGGACATGTAAAAGGATTGTGGTTGTTCTTATATTTTATTTCTGAATCTTCCACTCCAATTGCACTTGAGCCAGGAGAAATTTGGATGGGGTATAGATTAAGGTGGAAAAAAGTTTGGGCATGGAAGCAAGGCATAGCTGGGTTTGGATCTCATCTCTGCTGTTATTACCAAGTGAAATTAGGCAGGTGAATCCATATGAATCTCTTTCCTCATTTGTAAAATGTGCATAGCACAATTTCTCTCTCTGAATTGTCATGGGGATGAACTTAGGCTATATAAAGGATTAGATAGGGGGCACTCAACAAATATTAGTAGGCTTTGTACTTCCCAGAAATCTAGTTGAATAGGGGAAGTCAAGGAAAGACTGCTTGGGTAGATTTGTGCTTGAGTCTATGAGAGTTCTAGGCTGGCAACCTGGGACTCACGTGTAGCTACAAAGGCTTGCCAGCTCTGTAGTATCTTATAATTTCCCAAGCATTTCAACCCCAACCTGTTATTTCACTTGATTCTTATAAAATCCTCATGATAGGGGCATGGCTGACACTTTGTATGTCCAATGTTTAAACTCCATTTAATACAGATGAGAGGCTCAATACTCAGGTCACACAACTTAGTTAAAGTCATGGGATTGTCAGGTAGAAAAACCAGGATAAAAAAAGCTCGGTCTTCTGTCTTCATCAGGGTCTTCATTAGGGATCTCTCTTGAGAGGTGGGGACATGTCATGCTGCAAAGTGGAAGGCATTCTGATCAACTTGAATCTACAATTCCTATTTCTTTCATTCCACTGGAAAGATGTGTCTTACATAGAAAAGCATGCTGTGTAACAGACAATGCAGGATACATTTCAGTGATATTTTTATAAGCTTGGCAATTTTTGTTGATTGATTTGTTGTGTCACCAAAACAAATATCATTTCTATATTATCAATTACTATTTGCATTTTCTCTAAGGTTTTATACCAGTGTAGCCATTTAATGAATTAAACTTGCATTTATTTCACTTCAGAACCGTGAGAAAATTTCTTATTATAATTTAACTGAAAAATTTACATAAATTGAATTCTTGGTATTTCATTTTAATGGTATTGGCCATGGAAAGTAAACAGCAACCTAACTTGTTGGTGTTTTTTTTTTTTTTAATTTTAACTTTTATTTATTTAAGTGTGTTTTTCCAGGACCCATCAGCTTCACGTCAAGTAGTTGTTTCAATCTAGTTGTGGAGGGCGCAGCTCACAGTGGCCCATGTGGGGATTGACCCAGCAACCTTGTTGTTAAAAGCATTGCTCTCTAACCAACCAAGCTAACCAGTTGCCCCCATTTTTTTTTTTTGTATTTTGTCATTGAAAAGATTTTAAGGTAATGTTAGGTTTTTTTTTTTTTTTTAATTGAGGTTGTATTAAAGCAATTGGTCAGATGAGCAATTATAGTTTGCTGATTTTATTATACATACCATAAATGATCATTTTTTGGAATATCTGTCGTTATGCACTGCATCTTTAAGAAAATATTGAAAGAAGATGATGTTTACTGATAATAAACATTAAAAAAAAACACTCAAATGAAGGTCTATGGAAAGTAGTTATATATACCATATCTCTACTATTCCCTGCTGAGGAAATCAGGCCTGGTAATGAACTTTGATTGTTCTATTCAATTTCAGCAAGTTGCCATTGTGAATCAAATTACTCTATAACCTCAGTAATACTAAATAGCTCCCTTTCTCGCCTTTGGTTTCCTAAATAACTATCTATTCACATCTTGTTTAAGGACTTTCCCTAGTGCCTATAGTAATTAATGGATGATAGCATTCCTCAACAGCATCTTAAAAAGCCAAAGATCATTTACTGTATTTGGAAAAATCCAATGGATGTCTGACAAGATGTGAGAGTTTCTTGCATCTGTCAGTCTCTTATTTGGTTATCAATGTACAGCATGTCAGTTAGATGGTCTTCTGTAGGAGGAAGTAAGCCTTGTTAATCTCTATAAAAGCCAGAAATCACTGCTCCATCATTCCAACCTAATGGCTGATTTTTATGCTTGAAGAGCAGTGCATATACATTTAAAGTAGCAAGATCTCTGCAGATTCAACAGAATGCTAAATGAAACAGAGATGCTTTCGTTGCACAATATAATGAATCAGAAACATGAGAAACATAAAAAAATTTAAAACATAAGCTGAAATGTCAGATTGCAGAACAACAACTCAATTTTTTTTTACTGTATTTGATGGGAAAATGTTTAAACAAAATATTGGACTTATTTTGTAGAAACCCAGAGTCAGATATTACTCATTTGTTTCTGCATCTTATTAAAATAGACTTTAAAATAAGTTTAAATTTTAATTTTATTTGTCTACAACAAAGAATGTATATATTATTATGAGCCATGATATAGCTCAGTTCATGATTTAGCAATGGCAAAAATAGTAGCCTACCTAAATTAGTAGTCCTGAATTTTACTTTCCATGATATTACATATCTATTCAAATAAAGATATCAATGTGAGCTATAGGGAATACAGATATAGGAAAAAATGTGAAGTTACTTTCTTTATGATCATGATTTTATGCCAATGAGACTTTAAAAGCAAATAATGGAAAACTTTATCACTGTGGTTTCTGGATCAGGCATAAATTTGACCAAATTTTTATGCCTATATATAATTATCAGCTTTCAACTAAAGGAAATGCAAAGTTGGGAGTGCTATCATGTTGATACTTTTCTTCTAGCATAAAATAATAAATACAATGGCCTTTCTCAGACTATAGATTCCTCCATTTTCTTACATTTTCATAATGCCATTTTTGTCAATCTCCAATTGAATAATTCCCTGTATTAGTTTCCTAAGGCTGCCATAACAAATTATCACTAACTGGAGTGTTCAAGATAACAGAGATCTATTCTCTCATAGCTCTGGAAGCCAGAAGTCTGAAATAAAGGTGTGGGCAGGGCTTTTTCCTTCTGCATTCCCTAAGGGAGGAGCCATTGATGCCTCTTTTAGCTTCTGGTGGCTGCTGGCAATCTTTGGTGTTCCTTGGCTCTCAGCTTCATAATTCCAATCTTTGGCTCGGTCTTTACATGACTTTCCCGTCTGTGTCTCTGTTTCTCAAATATCCCTCTTTTAAGGAGTTTCATCATTGGATTAGGGTATAGGATGATGTCATCTTAAGACCTTTAAAGTATATCTGCAAAGACCCCTTTTCCAAATAAGGTCATAGTCACAGGTACTGGGGGCTAAGACTTGTACATATCTATTTGAAAGCCATTATTCAACTCACTACACTCCCTAAAGCCCCAGTTCCATGAATTGGTTCAAGTGTAACCCGAGTTTCAACTCCAGCAGAGAATAACAGAATCAATGACAATGAAGCAAATTCTTCATAATGTTAATGAATTAAATATAGAAAATGGCCCCTTGTTCTAAGAGTATTCCTTCCTAGTTTCTTCTTATTGAAACTTGATGGTAATAATAGATAGCAATGGCTTGAAAATATTTTTTTCTTCCTTGGCACATTTTGATAAAGACTGTTCTATTGTAATAAAGCTCCTAAACAGATTTCTCTATTAGGACTCTTATTTACCAGTGACCAAAATTCCAGCTGTATCTAAGAATGTAAATGCTGGAAGCTATGGACTCATTCATCCAATGCATATTTTTTGAATGCTTATTTTGTGTCCATTACTCTAAATAAGACATTAAATGACATTGTTCTCATGAAGTTCATATTGTAATGATGTATACTTTTTTAAAATCTTTAACCACCAAAAGGTAAGAATCTTTCCATCAGCTACATGAGAGTCATTTTCAGGGAAGGATCCCAGTTGCCTCAGCCGGTCCACCTTGAACCAATTACTGTGACTGGGAGGGAGGTACTATGATTGACCCACCTTGGGTCACATGCCCAGCATTGAATTCCTCATCATAGGCCTATTGCGAGCAGGAGGGAAGAGAAATTGTAGACAAAACCAACATATATTGATGAGCCTCTGTTATTTGGATGATGAGCATTGTTAGACAGCATCACAAAACTGCTTTGCTTTTGTGCACTACAAATTCACTTAGCCCTTCATTTGATAATCCATGGCCATTTTGTCCATCTTTGTTTTGACTTTGTGTGCTTATTCACTAGGGACCTGCTTAAATGTTGTGCTTGATTCTGGGTTTATAAAGATAAATAGTACACAGGCCCTTCCCACAAATAGTTTGTGGGCAAGAATGATTTTTAAACATTTAATTAAAAAAACAACATGGTGAATACCCTCATCAAGGGAAAGTGCCATTTGCAGAGACGAAGAAATAACTAACCTGGAATAGGTTAAGATTCACAAAGGAAAGAAGTGGGCCTCCCAGGCGTAGATAATACATGGGATGTAAAAAGTCATGGGCGTTTGAAAGGGCACCGCATGTTTGCAGATAAGTTTAGGGTGGTTTTAGGGAAAGGATGTGTGCTGGGAGAGTGCAAAATGAGGCCAGACGTGACAGCGTGGAAGCCTTTTATGACTAGGATTGCAACTTTTAGAAAGCCTCTTAAATGTCTCTGCAGCCTCTAGATTCTCCCTTTTTCAATTCTGAAAGTTATCCAGTTATACTTCTTAAAGCTTGCTTTGGTCATGTCATCTTCCTGCTGAAAAACTGAGATAGACATCTATGATGTAAAATATATAGGCTAAGTTTGTAGCTGTGTTTTACAATTAATACAAGTGAAGCCCTTGAGACAGAGCCTGGCCCGTGACAAGTACCCATTTCATGCAAATTACTCTTGTTACTGTTATCAGTTTGGCATTCCTGCACTCTCTAAGGTGAATATGTTCTCTGGTAACTTTCCACTATGTCCAAACCAGGCGACTCACTGTTCCCCAAATAGTTCTTGTTTCTTTCCACCTTTGTTAACTTTCCATATTATCTTCAGAGGTTGGAATCTTACCCATACTTCCAAATCCCACTCAAAGGTCACTCCCATTTCTCTTAGTCAGAAATTATTTCTCCTTTTTTCTCATAGCATTTTGCTTGAACTTCTTTGATGACATTTCACATGGAGTCTTATACTATAGTTATTTATGCACATGGCTTCCTATCTAATTTTCTCTATCAGCTTGACTCTAATTGGTGCATTTTTCGGTCTGATTACTCTGCCACCAGGAACGTTACTGGACATTTTTGATGTGGGTCTTCTTGTTTGCCTGTCTTTATTGTGAAAGCTGACTATGTGTTTTGTTTTGTTTTTGTCTAAAAAATGCATTGCTATTGATGCATTTTTTTCTGAAGTCTTTAACCATTGCAACAAGACAGAAAAATGTAACATGGAGCAAGAAGGCAAAGGAGGTAGCAAAATTATAATTATTTGCAGAAAGTAAGATTATCTCCTTACAAACAAAGTCAGTCTAGTTTATTTGTGAGAATAAGTTGAAAGAGTTGTTGGGATGATTTAGAGAGTTTAGTAAAGTAGTCATGAACCGACAATACATTTACAATATGCCTATTTGAAAATATATATAGTATGTGGTGAGGACAACAAAATCTAATAGCACTAGCAACAAAAATAGAAAACGTTTGAGAATAAATTTACTAAGAAATGTTCAGGACTATGTGAAGAAATAAAACCAAGAATTACTGAATATTGTGGAAGGAACCTTTAAGTGGAAAGTATATCAAGTTCATTGGGACCTTTTAATATTGTGAAACAAGCTAATTTATCAATTTAAGACAAACTCAAATAAAATTTAATGGTCCTTTGTTAATTATTTATCGGTAGACCTTGAAAATGGTTCTAACATTTAGCCAGCAGTCCAGAGACTTTTGAAAAAGGCAATTCAGGTGGGAATAGTCCTACTCACTATTAAAATATATTACAGAACTATATTTAAAATAATATAGAAAAAAGTGTAGAAATAGGGACACAAATCAATAGTTTAGAGGAAAAAGTCCAGAAATAGACCCCCAAATATAAAAGCATTTAATATAGTAACTGTGCCTTTTACAAGGAACAGAGAAAAGGTGGAGTATTTCATAAATGGAATTAGGATGACTGGCTTAATTTGGGAACACACGAGGTTAGATTACCCTATGGTCAGCAACTTCTAAATATTAGTGGCCTAAAACAACGACACCATTTAATTATGTCTCACAGTTTTTGTGGGTCAGACAATTGGGAAGGACCCAGATGACTGGGTCTGGCTCAGGTTCTGTCATGCAGTTGGAGTCAAATGTTGGTGATTGGAGTTGGAACAGCAGGGTGTTGAAGCAACTGCGCCCTGGCTGAGCATGACGAGTCTCCGTATGATTTCTTCTCATGGGCTCTTTTGAAAGTCCTTCAGCATGAAAGCCTCAGGGACTAAGATTGCTTAGAACTGTTCTTTTACATAAGAAATTATTTATTGACAGGAAATTTTATACATCAGCATATTATAAGGGCTTTTTCACATCATGAATTTAAACTGACATTTCAAGTGATTATAGAATGTTATATGGCTATAATAACAGATATAGATTTTTGCATGTTCTGTGGAGCATACTTTATGGGTCTACAAGTTATGCTCAGTCCTGCCCACCACTGTTCAAACTATACTGACATTTAAGTCGGTGACTTGAGGAGATTTATTTTTCATGTCTCTGCTTTATTAAGATTAATAATTGGTTACATTAGATTCCTTCAAAATATTTAGGATTGTGTTTGAGGTTAAAAAGATGAGCATGAATGTTTTCTTGAATAAAAGTATGTAGCTTATGAGTCAAAAACAAAATATTTCTCAAGTACCATTTATTTATTTTAATTAAAGTTTATTGGGGTGACAATTGTTAGTAAAGTTACATAGATTTCAGGTGTACAATTCTGTATTACATCATCTATAAATCCCATTATTTATTTATTTTTTAAACAGCTTTTCTTTTAATCATGGAGTAAAGAAAAAAAATTGTTTAGAAGGCTCTAGGTGTGAAGACATTTCTATTCTCAGTTTCCCAGAGCTGTAAAGGTTATTAGACTGTGTTCAGACAGCTAACATCATATGAAGTCTTCAAGAGAAAGTATTCCAATAAGCAAGACAGAAGTTGAATTGTTCTTTGTGACAATTCACCTATGTGAGCTATGAAAGTCACATGGTCTCATTATTGCCACATTCTATTGGTTAATGTTTAAAGACAAACCTATTCCGATTCAAGGGTAGGGGGCACAGACCCACTTTCCTGATGGGAAGATTGTCAATGTCATTGTAAGAAGAGTATATGTGGGAGAGGAGATATTGTTCCCACCACCTTTGGAAAACACAGTCTGTCACACTATTTCATATATTGCTGATTGGAACTTCATAGAATAATCTGAGGGAAAGTCTCCCTGTCTCTCTGCTCTGATAGCCATCATTATACATCCATGATTTTCAAACTTTAACATACCTCAGAATCTCCTGGAAGGCTTCCTAAAACATACATTTCTGGATCCCCCTCAGAGTTTCTGATTCATTATTTCTGGAGGTAGGTAGGTGAGAATTTGGATTTCTTATAAATTCCAAGGTTATGCTCATGCCACTGGTCTGAAGACCACATTTTGAGAACCATGTTCTAGAACATGAAATTTATTCTTTGCTTACTACTATGTTTCAGGTGGACACTATGGGCCATGTAGAAAGCAATTCTTTTCCATTTATTGAATCACTTCAGATTTGTTCCCATCTGCAGTTATGATTGGCTTAGGGAAATTAGAAGGTTGCAAAAATAAGAAGGATTTTTAGGTTTTGTGAGTCTCAGTGGGATAGCCTCCATTCTCCCATTTAGAATGTCAAGGATACTTGAATTTTCAGTGGGAGGAATACCGTACGACATATATATATATTTTATATTTGTATTTGTATTTGTATATTTATTTTATATGTATATTTATATGTATATAAATAATTTATATTTGTATTTGTATACGTATTTATATATATGTATATATATATATATATATATATTTTTTTTTTTTTTTTCCTTTCTAACCACTTCAAAAAAAAAATTCTGCCTAACTGCCAGTGGTGAAGCTTTTCCTTTCACCTTCCACCAATTTGCTGCTGATAACCTAAGATAGGTTCTATCCATATAGTGATGGGTAACTCACCTTCTCAGGGCCCTGTTTCTATATTGCCAAAAACTCCTCACCAAGTGAGCACAGTGACCTGAGATGCAAATTAGAAGTGGCAATCTATTATCTCATCAAATTACGATTTGTATTCTTATATAAAGAATATAATCTCCTTTTATGGCTTAAAATTTTCAATTATAATTAATCCACATGAGAAGATCCAAGTTTAGCTGTGAAATCACAACATGAGGCTAGATTGTACAGTCTAGGTTTGAATTTGGTGATATCATGGAGACTCAGTATCCAGAGGACATCTGGAAGTTTATTTTTCCTGGTTTTGCAACCCAAAGTTAACAACTCTGAATATTGTAAAAACCTAGATATTCTGGATGGAAAGGCTTAATCACAGTTGACTTAAATGCTCAAACCAAATAAAGCTGGGAGAGAAGAGCATCTTTTCCCATTACTGTTCAAGGACAACTTTGAATATTGGGCTCTGACCCTTGTTCATGTTAATCTAGAATTATAGTACTGTCTAGTTGGACTAGATAACAAGTTATTCAAATTATTCAACAAAAGATGATTTCTAATCTTAAACTGTAGACCTGTTAGCTTAATAGAAATTTATCTATCCATTATCTATCGATCTATCTATCTATCTATCTATCTATCTATCTATCTATCTATCTATCTATCATCTATCTATCATCTATCTGTCTGTCTGTCTGTCTATCTATCTATCTATCTATCTATCTATCTATCTATCTATCTATCTATCTATCTATCAATCATCTATCCATCTTTCTCAATCAGTCTATTCAGTTATATAAACTCAATGGAATATAGATCTAAAATATCTAAATTTTTCTCCAGTATTGGACTTCAAACATAGTCAGTGGAATTGGTAGTTTTCATTCTGACCTATAATTGGATAGATCCCATTGTTTTATAGTCCCTTTCAGGTATACACAGTTCAGTTTAAGAGTTTTATTTCACATTCAGCTCACTACCTATCCTGTAACTTGCCCTTGACCAGGGAGTGAGCCTTGCTAGGAAAGAGAGAGGAACCTATCCTTTGCCTTCCCCTCTTTTTTGGGCTACTGTGTATCCTTTGGCATGAGGAGGGCTAGCAAGAAGGGTGGAGGAAGGGGAAATTAAATAGCACTACTCAATAAGGCTGCTGTGATCCACTCTTTACAGTTGATGGCTTCTGTATAACAAGCACCCAGAGTCTGGCTTCCCTGTAGGATGTATGTGTTTTTTCTTTAGGGATCCTATGAGAGAGTCGGCATCCACTGCATCATGCCTGACATGGGAGATGGGCTCCTGCAAGACCTCTTCCAAGTCCCATCAACCTTGGACCCCAGTGGTATACCCTAGAGCCTCCTACTTCTGGGGCTCCCTTATCTATCAGGCAGCCTCTTTAGTTATCTTCTGTGGTTATCCCCTCTCACCCAAAAATCAAGCATCCTTAAATCCTTGCCGCTGTAAATGGGCGTGCGGGCTAGCCCACCAACACCTCTCTCCCATTTCATTCTATTTCATTCTGATTCATTCCCTTATGTTTACTTAGGCTTAGGTTGCACATCAACTCCTGTGCTACATAAGTGGATATCCAATCAGGGAGTGAGATGCTAATCTATTTTCCTGGCAAGTACTTCCCATCTCTAGTAGTGGCCTTAACCTCTATCATATGCAAATACCCGTTTTGATAACAAATACTTAGTATTTCTTCTTTTTTTTTAAATCTTGAATTGAAATTCAGAGGTAATAAAATATCATAAAATAACATATTTTAATTTAAAAAGAGCATAATTTAAAACGAACTATATAATGTTCTAACTATAAAATAAGGGAAAATAATGCAATTTATAGCAAAAGTATATGTAAAACATATTAATATGTAAGTGTTCAGGCATGATAGTACTAGAAAATATAATGAAGTAGTAAGATCCTTACAGTTACTTGGATTTAACATAAAAAATCCAGAAGCCATTCTCTATATAGGAAGGAAAGTTAAAAGGCAGAGGAGCAGGTGGACCCTAATTAAAACTAGTGGAATGATAAGTAATAATAACCTGCCACATGTAAATGATAAGAAAAAAAGGAAAGAACCTTAACCAAGGTAGTGATAATGCCATGTCAAATTACAAACTGTCAAAATGGGGGGGAAAAAGAAGAATTAGCAAATGAGCTAGTCTTATTTACAAGAGTAATGTAAAAATAATTTCTAGCTTATGACAGGTGGAGTCAGTGACAAAATAACACAAAAACACATTTACCATCTTGAAATGCCACCACTTATCCAAGCATGTATTCAGTGACAGACATGTTCAAGGTATGGAGGAGTGAAACAAATCTTCATTGGCTGGGATTCTTCCATGCAGTGAGGATATCTGGCATCCTTGGTTCCTTCTCACCAAATGCCTAAAGTGGCCCACAAACATGGTAAGAACAACCAAAAGAAAAAACCTCTCAAAATTTCCAGAATGTTCCCTAGGGGTTGGTTCTTCCCTGTGAGAAACATGTCTTAACATATATATATATATATATGTTTTTTCAATTAAGCCAGACCATCTCCTTGGTTCATCCTAGTAAGAACTGCTTTTTCTGAATTAAGCTTCAGTTGATTTAGTCACTTATCTGCCCTGAAACTCAACACTGCATTATTGACAAATGTGGTGTTGAGGATGGTGTTCACACCACACAGGGTCTTCTTTGCAGACCAGTGGGATGTATTTATTTCTGACTCAATACTGGGATACTTCAGCTTCTCTTGAGTACTGCTCACTTTAAGTCAGGTACCTAATCATCACGTTTCCCTCTTTGTGTGGGGCAAATGAAAGCTTAGAGGCAAATTTCTGAACTGTATCCAGCAAAGGGTGGCATAGAGTACTCTGTATATACTAAATTCATTCTTGATTTTTATCATAGTTTCTACTTTCTTTCCTCTTTTGCTTTTGTCACTTCTGTGTTGAGAAGCTGGAGTTGGTGTATTGAATTAAGAATATGCAGGCTCTGACCTGCTCAGGGAGGAGGCACAAGCTACCCACATGGGGCAGCAGGTAGCCCTCTCAGGATTGAGTTTTGGAAGTGAAACCCACATTCTCCTTTGATGGAAGTTTAGTACACCCACATGAAGGAAGTAGTTACAAGATACTTTCACTTACAGGTTCCAGAACCAAGGGTGGTGCAGTTGAGCCAGGGGAAGGGCAGTCTTCCATCCCTGGTTACCATGAAGCAGGAAATACAGAGCAGGGTAAAAAGCACCTATTACATATAAAGTGGCTGGGGCAGAGGTCACTCACTTTTCACGGGCTTAATACTAAGCGGTTATTTTAAAACGTTCTCTGGGAAAAGTAAAGCATGAACTTGTGGTGTGCATCCTAAACTCAAGTGCTTATCAATTATCTAGGCTCTGGGTGTGAGCAGGGCTATCACACTATAAAATGCCCAGGCAGCAAATCAGAAAACACAGCTGTTTTTCTCATTACAGCTTCATGCATGTATCTATCTTTAAAATAAATACATTTTCCCTGTTAGGACAAAGGAACTCAAGACTTCCACTTTTAAGATTGCAGACTAAACTCATGCTATAATCCCTCCCCCACCCCCCCACCCGACCAAATCCCTAGAACTATATATATTCATAAGAGTGGTTGCAAATCAGAAAGGCCTCTTTAGTGGACCTGAAGCTGAGGATAGAAAGCCACTTAAAAGCTTGGGACCTTTGCAGGTGATGTCTACCTAAGAAAGCACCATAGGATGTAGAGCCTAGGGATAATAGGCATGGTGCTATGGAGACGTCAGCTGGTCAGACTGATCTTTCAATATCATCTTCTATTCTATATCAACTTGCTACATATCACCAACTGGACTTTGGTGAACAAAAAAATATGATGTTTTGCTTGGAATTTTGTATCAGAGCATCAGGGCCACATGGTTCTCCAATGGAGGGTTGTGGGGAGAGACTACTTTTTATTTTATTTATTTGTTTTTAAATTAAAATTTTTTGGGTGACATTGATTAATAAAATTATATAGGTTTCAAGTATATAATTCTATAACACATCATCTGTATATTTGATAATATATCAAAGTCAATTCTCCCTCCGTCACCATATATTTGATCCCCTTTACCCTTTTCTACCTCTCTCCTTCCCCCTTGCCCTCTGGTAACCACTACACTGTTGTCTGTGTCTATGAGTTTTTGTTCGTCTTGTTTGTTTGTTGCTTTCAGTTTTACATTCCACATAATGAGTGAGATTACCATGCTAAGTGACATAAGTCAGAGAGAAAAAGTCAAGAATCGTCTGAGAGATTACTTTGAAGATGTCGTAGAAAGTTGTGTGTCCTTAGGGAAGAGTGGATTTCTCTGTAGATTTTCATCAGCCTGATGGTTCCCCTCGGTTTGCCATCATGAGCTGCTCAGACAAAGACAGCACTCAATAAGCTATACTTCAGTAACAACAAAATTGACTGATAGGCTACAGCTCCACACAGCTCTATTATTTGGCAGCATATGTATCTTATAAGCCACCTTAAAATATTAAAGTGGGTTACAGATAATCTTAATGATGTGATTATTAGTCACACCTCTTCACTAGTGTAACTATATATAAATGGTCACATTTTAATCATCTTCCTTCCTCCTCTTTTAAAAAATCTTTGTGAGCTCACTTAGCTTTTTATTCAATTCTAATGTTTAGTCTATTGTTTATTAATACTAGGCATAGTAATTTTAGGTTTACTTTTATATTAATCATTGGCACTGAACTTAAGTCAACTTTCCTATCCTTGCAGCAGCAGTAAGTCCTGAATCCACAAGAAGTTCTGCAGAGAAATACACCTCCTCCTAGGGAATGATAATATAATAGTGTACTAAAATGACGCAGTTGACCAACTGTCAGAAAATGTTCTCTGACAGCTTTTCTAGTGAGCATATTGAATTACTCTACTGGCTCTAGTTAGGGCTGCAGTCTTCTTGCAGAAAGAATTTTCTCTCTGTGAAGTTAATTGGCTCAGGTAAGGAATAAATGTGCAACCTTAGTCCTATAAGTATCACATCCTTTAACCAAGTGAATTGCTTAAATAATGTTTATTACTCTTACATATAATAATCTATTGTTTATTACAAGCCGGATGCCAACTGCTTTCTGCATAGCACTAATTTATCTTCAACTGTCTTGTGAGTTAGGGAAAAGCCAGTGGAAAGATAGAAGAAAGCCAGGAAATAGGAATGGGTAATAGGATGAAGAATCAATCAGCTTTAAACAAAAGCACTGAGATTCATTCAAAAGCTTTTCATTCCAGTTTGGAAAAAAGCAGATGTGCTGGTTTCCTTGTGCACAAGGCAAGTTATTAAGCATTTAATGTATTAATATATGAAAATTTAACCGTATTGTTTCTTTTTTCTCTTTATAAGAAAAACGTCATTTTTCCTTGGGAGGTGGGACGTCTGTTATTGTATTCCAAGAGAAACCAGGAAAATGAATAGTTTCTTTTGTGGTCTTGAGGTTTGGTATGTGGCTGTCTGATTGCCCAGTACTTCATGATGTGCCATGGAAAAAAGGACCAGAGAAAGAAGAGCTGTTTTTCTTTGTTTGGTTGTTTTTTCAGGGGCTGGAGAAATTAAGACTTGACCTTTCAGGGGGCAGGAGAGTTCCTTAGAGAAGGGACTGAGGCTGACTGCCGTTTTGGGAGGTGGGGAGCAGGGTATCACCAGAAAGTAGAGTGTAGGAGGTATCATAACTTCCAGGTGATATCTGCATGGGTGTCAAGAAGAGTACACTAAGGGGTGTCACATAGGGGACCAAAGCTGAGATGGGTGGTGATGACATGGCTGCTACCTGCAGAGCAGTCCACCTTCACACGAGCATCTCAACTGTGACCAAGATCTCTCCTCATTTGTTTCCTCAGGGTTCTGTAAGCTTGGGGATCTTTCTCCTAAGAGAGGAAAGGGAGCCATTTAAAATGATTGACAGTGCTGACCATGGCAAGTGGGGGTCCAGAGTTAGATTTGATTTGAAAGACAAGGAAAGGTAACATTCCCTAGGCACTTTGAGTATGAGGGGCAACAGATGATATTAGCACATTTACATTACCTTGTTCACTCCTGAGAGTTTCTAAAGGCATTAGTGTTATTCCTTGCTGTTCACATCCGTATTCCCTTTAAACTCCGATACATACAATGGTGTAAATACAGTCTTTTCATTTTCTGGAAACTCTTTAAAATAGGGCCAATTAATTTTAACTGTGGTGTATTTGAACTGACAGTTATATTAATAAATGTTATGTTAATAAAATAGAAATTACTTCTAATTAGTAGAAATTCAAGTTATAATTAGTAACTTATCATGTAAAATAGACTAAATAAAACTCATTGCTGATTTGTGAATTTCCAGAGACCAACTAGTAATTGTTTGACTTACCATTATAAAGAATATACCCAAGTGAGATGTAGAATCATCATTTAAATATGCTGAGGCTGGCATAATTGAATATATCATGGTGTTTGTATAAACTATTCAAAAGCACTCTAAAATGGATGAAGGACAAACATAATTTCCGATTGAATTGGCACATGATTCAGAAACTACAGATTTTTCTTATGATTCTATCAAGGAATAGTTAGCTGAAAAGATGAGAATGGTACCTAAGATTAGTGATAACATCAATAAGCTATTTGAACTCAATAGACTAAAATGAACACACGGAACATAGCAATTAAGCACATTTGGTTTAAATAAAGCATCCTTACTCTCTAGGAAAATTACCCACTGAGTTTATGTTTCCATTGGGAAATATTTCTTGGGATTGGGGCAACCAAAGCATTTGAAAAACAATGCAAACAATAACCAAGTTAAAAATACTTCGGAAACAAAGAAAGAAAAGAGCCCTCCTGGCCATTATTATCTTAAATTCTTAGTAACATAACAGAACAGATATTAAGAAAAAAAAGTATTATATCTGCATTAAGAGAGTAGTGAAAGCCTGGGTGATAAATAGCACAGGCTTGTACAGAACAGATCAGGACAGACATATTCAATTGCATTCCTTTGATCAAATTAAAAAGTGAGTGAAGGGAATTCAGTAGATGTACTATACCTGGACTTTACTATCTCATTTGCTTTATGCCTTATGAAAGCCTACTTAACATTTTAATTAAAATTAGCTTAGCTATTTACACTGTCACATAGCCAGAAATAAACTCATAAGTAAAAAAAATGGGAGATGAGATTTAGCAGCAATATGTGAATGGAAGAAGGACGTGGAAAACGCCTGAATGGACACTGGAGGCACATTTGGTCCTTAAAGATGGTGAGAAGTAGTAAAAGAGTAGAGAGGTGAGATGTTAATATGGTGTTACAGGAAATAATGGACGTCTCTAATATTATAATTCACTATTCATTTTGAAGGATCTGGAAAACATAGATATTTTTGCAATATAAGAAATGACACAAGTGTTGTCAGTTTGTAGATATGCTAGCAAGAGATTCTCTGGTCTGTCACCACCTGATAATTTCATTCCTAGGAAACCTTTACTTATCAAAACTTATGTAATAAAAACTGTTGTGTCAATGAGAAAAAGGGCCTGAGGTCTTAAAGAGTTTTAAAATGGCGATAATAAAATTACATTTCCTCTAGAAGTTTTAATAAATGTTGCCTTGGATCCCATTTAATCTTTGATTATTAATAATGATCTTTGTGTTCTCATTACCATTAACCCTACCATTTTAGTACAGTACTTCCATGCATTCTTATCATCCTATTATCCCTATTATGATAAAGAAAACAGCTGCTGTAACAGTTGCTTTAATTTTTTTTCTTCCACGAGTGTCTTGGCACCCAGACATGCTTCTGATATAACTGATAATCTGTGTTTTGCAAAACATGTTTTGCAATTTATCAATCACATCAAATCCAAATCAGAATATGAAGATTCACACTGTCAAATAAAAGCTGGATATAGAAGTAAACTGGTTAGCAACACACCCAAAATTCATCTCATTCAGGGTAACTAGCCATAATTTTTAGTAGCTGCCACTAAATCACGAAATCCTATGGTGCTATAGTATGGTGATATTCTAACAAATTCCAGAGCTCTCCACTCAGAGCCCTAAACTTTTCCCAGAGTGCCTGATTGTAAAAGATTTCAAGGCACGCCAGCAGAAAGACTTACTGACCTTGTCAGGGCAGGGAGATGTGTTTTCCCTCCACCCTTTTTGCTGTAAAATTCTCCCTCAACTGCCACCATATGCTTATAAGAGTTGGCTCTACTTTATAAATTGCCAAAGCTTCTAAACCAGAAAATATGGTAATGTATTAAACAGATACATAGTCGTTCTCTCCAGTAGCACAAAACTCTTTTTAAGGCAAACATACTGCTACTGTGAATCATGATTCTGTTTTCATCACTCTATAGAAATGTAATTGAAAAATAACACACTGGGATTATTTTAGGACCAAGAATTAACCTAAAAATATGAAAAGAAAATGGGTAATAGAAATGATATTGTCATTTTTGGAATTTGGACATTTATCAACTCTTGGAAGTCAGAACTCTTATTTTCCCCGTAGGATTAGTTTACATATCAGGCAGAATTTTAACTGACTAAGAGTTATCACTGTCTTTTGAGAAAAAACATGAAAACTGCATAAAACTGTATGTCTGTTTGACAAGCAAAACCAAGCATGAAAATTAAAAAGAGAAACATTAAGACACAAACAAAACATTTCATGTTTCACTTGCCATTGAGAGGCCCACAATATTTGAGATCAGGTTTTTACTGGCTTTAGCATTTATTTACTTTTTTTCCACACAGTTATCAGTTTCTAATGTGCATAGTCAATCTCCAAGTTCATCAAGGTGGGATACGTTATGCAGTATTGACAAAACTTACTTGCCCAAGGAAGCCCCCCTTTTGGAGAAACATCAAGTTTGAGGAGAGTTCTTTCGTACAATAGTTTGGGTAACCCAACTCATGAAGTTCCCAACTAGAGGTAAGGTTGGCCCATGAAGCCATCCTTGATCTGATGCCTTTGTCTAATCAAACCAGACAGGTGGTTTTCTTAAAGTCCAGCTAATGCAGAACATAGGGTCTCCAGGGAAACAAAAGTGTTATGGTCTGTAGATGGTTACCTCTGGAAAAACCACAAGTTTTCTTGGGCCACAAGATCTTCTGGACAGGGTATGTCTAGCTTGGATTTGGTCACTTCCTTAGTGAATACACTGTTCATGATTCAGGTGGTGAATCTGACTTAGGAGACACTACTTATATTAAAAAGTTAAATGGTGTGGACAATTGGAATGAGGCTCTGGAGTGATGGGCAAGATTATGATTCTATAATCAGAAGTGGAGTAGAGTTTCTGTGCTGTGGGAAGACTCATTTTGTGTAGGACAGCTAATTTTTGTGCTTATTAGTTATGAAGAAGTAGACCTCCAGTAATGGGAGCCATTACTGAAAAGAAAAGTACCACTATTCCTCTACTGAAGGATAAAAAGAATTTGCGAATTGTCGACTGGCTGCCTGATAGGATTTTATTTTGAAATGTAGCCAGGATTTTGGTTTTATTCAGGTATGGTAAGGCCAACAGATCAGGAGGTGATTGTCATTGGAAAAGTGGTTTTTACAGTTCCCAAGAGGGAGGGAATGCCATACTATGTAAGGCCAGATGAGCAAGCATCAGGGTCAGTCAGGAGGCAGACGAAGCAAGAGGAAAGCATGGGCAAGTGTCTGTATTGTGGTTCTCCATGGAGTATATGGATGAGGCAGGATAAGCAGCCGAGCAGACTTTGGATTGGATAGTTTAAATAGTTTTGGCTGGCCCTGGCCTGTAGTCATGGTCCCTACTTGCCTAGTACCTGGCCCTGGGGTGATTAGGGCACAGGAATATTGCCTCTTGAAATAGAAAAGTCAGATAGAGGGTACAGTTCTGAGTTTGAGCTCTGATTGGTTAATGTGCATGTGAAAGGTACATTTCCCTGAGAGTAGTGAGGCCCCTGATGCCAGAGCTTCAAGAATACAGAGAATAAAGAATATAGTTAATACAGGACTCTGGAATGGAGAGAAGAGTCTAGGTAATGTGAAGTTAAGAACTTCTCCCCAGTATTCTCTTGGCTATAACTCCAACATTCTAGGGAAACTCCCACCTCAGAACCTTTCCGTTTGCTATTCCCTGTATCTAAACCACTCTTTACAAACATACCTCGGTGGCTTTCTCCCTCGTTTCCTTCACATCTTTACCTAAATAACACTGTTACATTAAATCTTTCCTTCATCACCTTTCTTAAAATGACACCCCTCCCAACAGGCCCTCTACCTTACCTGTTTTATTTTTCTGGGTAACACCACTCGCTAACATATATTTTGTTTGTTTTGTTGGTCATCTCTCTCCCATAATTAGAATGCAAGCTCTATATAAAAGCAGGTTTTTTATTTTTTATTTTTTTGTAATGGTTTGCTCACTGCTGTATCTTCATGATCTTGAACAGTGCCTGCACGTGGGAGGTACTTCATAAATATTTGTTGAGTGAATGAATAAATGAATGAGCAGTGATGTTAACATTCAACTTAAAGCTGTTTTCTGTTCTCCTCAAACCTCCTATATCTCTCTGTTGTACACACAGCCTTGGGTCATGGTGCTTTGGACTAGGAACCCGGAGTAATGTTCAATTAGGGACAAAATGGTGCAGAGAGCAGGGTACCTCCAGGAGGAAAAACCACTGGAAGCTTGGAAAGAATGGGAATTCAGAGCACAATTGAAGAATAAGAGGTTTCCAGAAGAACTGTAGGCACCTCTACCCCAATTCTCAAGGGGGCAAAGAGGAGTTTGAATTTTCCCAAGCATGTAGCATGGGCAATTAAATAATTTTATCTGAATATTTTTTTAAAAAAAGGGACTGCAGGTGGCTAGAGGACTAGGGTACACATGGTTACAGTAACCTTGCAAGATAGTCTTAGGTAAAAGACAGGGATATTTAAAGAAAAAATATTTAATAATAAGCAGCAACCTGACTTTCTAATGTAACTGCAGTTCATAACAGAAAGGAAGCACATTGAGTTTTGTTGAAGAAACAAGGTTATTGATAGTGTCCTTCTCGGTACTTCCTTGAGGTTCTCTGGGCATTTCACTGATATATAAGAAACACAAAACCTCACCATAAAATTTCATAGTTTGTGAGTCAATAGTGTAAGAATGTGCAAGAATGCAGCAGCCTTGAGATAAATTAAAACGCCACCATTGTTTCTAACTGCTTGGCATTTTATTCTCTTCACACATTTTCAAGATTCCATTTTGCAGATATTTTTTCCCAGTCAGTGCAGTACTTGCTTTGTTTGTCACCTAATTTTTCAATCACCTACTTCCAGCTGATAATAAAAGAAATGAATAATATCCTGAGTGTATGCGCAGGTCTGTGTTTGCATTACCAGTTGTAGGAACTACTTGTACATAATAATAGTAGAGCAGTTCTCTAAAGTGAGGATAATTTATGTGTGTCATTTGACAAGTCTGCTGTATACCTATGGAACACTGAATTTTATTGTAAAGTTTTCTGATGAGATACAGTATACTTCAAACACATTTTAGTATAAGTGAATAAAATAATTTTTTACTATAAGTGATACAGAGAAGATATTTAAATGTTGAGAAAAGCCTTGTAATTTTTATGTTCACAGCTTTGTCAGAAAGATGTTATCTTCCCAGCAGCATCATGTTATCAAAGATGCAAACCTTAAATCAACAGCTGTTACACCTTCAGCAAGTTATGAAATTTTCCTGATTTATAGCAGTCATTCTTTTTATTTCTTTTCTCAGTCAAGCAGGGAAATTAAGGTTATTTTCATGTAAAAGATACACACAACGTGGCTTAGTATTAAACATAATCCTCATCTCTTACCTTTTAAATTAAATTGCTATTGAATTGAGTGTGATCCAAGGGTTCTTTTTGACTAATACCAGAAATATTGTTAGTAAATAGAAGGTAGAAACATCATTATTTACATAAAAATAAAGAGAAGCTAACCCAGACATAACAGGAATCATTATTATGATTTTCATGATTTGTATTATACTGATATAGCAGAACAAAATGAAAATAAAAGCTAAAGAGATTTGTGGTAGTAGAGGAGAGAAATGCTACAGTTTTTTGTTGTTGTTGGTTTTTGGTTTGAAAAATCTACTTTGCCTTAAATAGATCAGAGAAGGTATCTTTGGGTGAATTTAGGTAAACAATACATTAGAAGTTACAATCCACTTCTTAACAAGCTAAAAGTGACCTGGTAGTATCTAAAATTGTTTGCCCAAATTAAGAACAACTAACATTTATTTAGTGTTTATAATGCAATATGTACTGTACTAACATGTTTCCTGTAGGTCTTCTACTATAATACTGATAACTGCACAGAGCTAAGTACTATGATCGTCCCCACTTTCCTGATGAGACCCAGTGTCTGGCTGAGCGCTCAAGGTCTTAGATGGTAGAACAAGAATTCAGATCAGTTTGTTTGACTCATGAGAAGGAAGCCTCAACAGATGGAACTCTTAACATTGTGAAACGCGGACTCCTGATTACAGGGAAGAATTTCTGGAGAATTCAAGCATCCTCTGACAGCAGGAAACATAGTCATGTTCTTGATATGGTATTTACTGACACATTTGTGGGTTTACAAGGTTTATTTTATTTATCTCATACACACTGTTGCAGTGGTACTATGTACCAGGCACTGTTCCAAGCACACTATAAATATTAACTGTGTAAGATAGGTACTATAACCCCATTTTATAAACGAGAAAACTGAGGCATGGTTTAAACAACTTGCACAAGGAAACATAGCTAGTAAATTATACACATTTGACATAGAGAGTTTGGCCTTATGGTCTGTGCTCATACCCGCACTACCCTACAGCTGCCTGTCTGTGCCATCAGCTATTACTTGAATACCCACTCTCCTTCCCAAACTCAGTGGCTTACGACAAGCATATACTTTGCTTGCTCACATGTCTTCTGGTCAAATATGGTTTGACTGACTTAGGAAGGGCTCAGCGGGATGGCTCTGCTTCCAAATGTGGATTGGATGGCCTCTGTTCCAGGCTGTGGCTTGGGTTTAGGTCTGCTATATATGTATTTTTGATCGGTTTAGGCTGAAGAGGCGCTACTGGGCATGCTTTTCTCAGGCAGTTCAGTAGAGCGCCACAGCTAAGCCCAAACTACCCAAGCATATTTAAGGCCTCTACTCATATAACATCTGCTAATGTGCCACTGGTCAAAGCAGGTGGGGCCGATGGACAACATCAGCAATGCAGAAGTAGATTCTTCCCACAGTGGAAGGGAGAGGGTAGTGAATGTTTCCTGAACAGCAATCCAAATTATCACTCTCTCCTACTCAACCAGATTTAGGAGTGGAGGTGTGTATTAGTTAAGGTTATTCTAGCTACTAAATTGGGTACATCTCCAAATTCCCCAAATCTTAATTGTTTAACATAATAATAGTTTATTTTTTCATGCACATGTCCTTTGGGCAGTGTTCATTTATGGACTCACGTAGATCCAAACCTAGTATCCTGCCTCTGCTTTTCTCTGTGTTCTCAGAGACCTCTCCACTCAGCCTGCAGATGCAGAAGAAGGATGGTGAATTGGGCATGAAATCTTTTTATGGACCAAATCTGGAAGTTGCATTCATTCTGTTGGCTAGAATTCAGTCACATGGCAACTTCTAACTCTGAGAAAGGCTGGAAAATAAACAGAATCATGACATCAGAAAGAAGGATAAATGGATTTGGTGAGAGTGTCTAGTCAGTCTTTGTCCTGGATGGCAAAGTACCCTTGAAAAAGCAAAGACATTCAAGTGAGTGAAAACAAGGCATTGGTATTTGAGCTTGTGCTTCATGGTACCACAATATAGCCCAAACTGAGAAGGCTTGGATATATTTAGTCTATTTCTAAAGTAAAGATAAAATCTTAGTATCCAATCATAGCTTTATGATAATGGAAGTGGCAAAGTGTTGGCTTTTTGAGGGGCTGGGAGGGCAGGTGGTCATGTGAAAGAAGGAAGCCATCTCTACTGATTCCTACCTATATCTTGTTCTGTAAAAATGGTCTTGGCATGAGAAAGCCCAGGGTTTGCACCAGAATGAGGCAGTCAGTATGTACAAAATGGGAAGTTTTGAAGTCCCAAAGCAGAGTATGAGTCTTTTGAGGAAAATATTTTGTGATGGCATGATTTCCCTGGAGCCATTTTTTAGAACAGATATTTCTCTTTGGTTTTATGAAAGTGTACTGCATTTCTGCAGGGTTTCAAAAAAAAAAAAATCACATCTTCCCAGTTAATCTGCACTGTCTTTGAGGACCATGACCAGTTAAAACTCTACATCATTACTTAACCTCATGGTTTTTCTTTTCTTTGTCGTTGTGTGTATTTTTTTTAAAATAAAATTACTCATAAAAGACAGGTGGAAGATGAAAGATTAAATCTATTCTTCTGTAGTGCTAAATCAAACTCAATTTTGAGGCAGAGCTGTGAAAATACTATGAAAACAAGTATTCAGTTAAAGATGTTATTCATGATATGACTCACCAATTACTAATACAATTATAATACTTATGGCAATGAGTAAAGTTTAATTATATTACAGCAAAATACAAAATTGATGTTTCTTACCTTTTCGTTTTTAGGGATTTGAAGCATCTAAGTCACCTGTTGTAGCTGTCAGTTTTCAATCATTATTTATGTCAGATGTGTTATTCACTGACGAAAGCCAGGTTTTCCTCGCTCCCCTTAAAACACTTAGAACAGTTGTTTTTGTATCTTGATTTTTGACAAGTACTTTTTGTGTCAAAAACATTATGTCATAGCATATAAATCACTGCTTCAGTCCCTGCATGCATGACTTTCTAAAAAGAGATAAGATCTGTTAGATTCCTTTAAAGTGAAAAAACGGTAAAATAGAACAAAGAGAAAAATAGTCTGCTACATATCATCCACATTTTAATTCAGCTTGTAGCTTTTGCTGGGCCCACGTTACACAGCAAATTTAGGAATATGAATGAGGCATTTTTGTGTAGATAACATGATAGTCCCAAGGACAACTCTAATGATAAGAATTATGCTTTAATTGATTTTGTGATTTTCCTAGGAATTTCTATATCTTGTACCTTAACAAGAGAAATCTTGCAATGTTGTCAAAACTCAACTCGTTATTTAGGGTTGCTGTTTGTTTCTTTGGTTTAGGTGGCCCTGAGAAATATTCCTTTATTTTCTGTCTCTCTCCTCTTTTAAGTACAATTGTTGGTTCATGGGAAAGAAGCATTCTCTAGTAGTAAAGCACCTGGTGCCTCAATATTCATATTTTTTAAGCTGAAATATCCCAGTAGATCATTGTGGGTAGAAAAGAAGGAACTAAATCAGCTTATGAGATATTATCCTTCACTTTACATAATGAAAACCAAATACAGCTGTCGTATTCTAACATTCACCATAGGTAACTTGAAAATGTATATCCCTATTTAACTTAGGGTGTCTATGGCTGTGGGATGTACAGTATCCTGGTAATGTGTCATATTAAAACAAAGTAAATTGGCTCCTGGATGGTAAAACTGCAAAGAGCTTATCAAAGTACTGAATCAGAGACTCAATGTATAGAAAAATATCTCCCCCATGTAGGAATGAACAACACATTGGTGTTTATTAATCTTTGGAACACGTTATAGCATTGTGCAGTATTTTACAACTACAAAAGTATTGAAGAGGACTTTGATACGGGAAGAGTTGTCATTTTGTGACAGGAACTTGCATTTCTGACCATAGGGTTTGCTCTGAGGTGTGGGGGCGCTGTCGTAGTATTTTAACCTCTCTTTCCATAGTGGATGTGATTCAAGCTGGGGTCAATAGGATTTTTATTTTTTATTTTTATTTTTTTTTAATTTTTTTTAGTTACAACCTGGAGCTGGGAGCGAAAGTGCTTCCACAGTCAGTTTGCAATAAGAGGGAGCAAGGCCAAAATGCAGCAAGAACAGAAGAGAGAGAAGAAAGACTCTTGTTTGTGTTTGAACTCTTGTTTCTAGGCTCTAAAAATCCCAGAAGCTTCTGTGCTAAGGTTTGGTACTTCATTTCTGTGAGATTCAACAGTTTCTCTTCAATAAATATCTCTCCTCTTTTTTCGTTTATTTTTCTTACTTCCAGAAGTTCAGGTTAAATTTCTATCACTTTCAACTGAAGGAATAAAAGAATCCTGGCATATATATATATATATATATATATATATATATATATAATATATACAGATATTTTCAATATAATCATGTATGTTTATTTGAATCAGAAAAATATTTAAAACTCCAACATTTTTTAAGACTAGCATAATAAATTTTAATTTGATAATAAGGCATATTGGGTTATGTGGTTTCAAGGAATTTTTATAGAATGTATTTATTTTTCCTCAAGGTCCCCAAAGATAAACTTTTATTTTATTTCATTTTGATATCGAGTGAGAAAACAAGTTTCCCAGCATTCATTTATCAGTAAACATTTATTGAGAACTGCTTTATACTACCAGTTCTAGGTGCTGAGGAGACAGTAAAACAGGCAAGATGTCTGTCTTCATGGAGCTTACATACGTGGTGTTACAATTAAGTTCGTGAACTCAACTATAAAAAGTGCTACACATCTCATTGCTGAATATAACTATGATCATCTTTGAAGTACTCCCGTTGGGAAGATATGCACCGGTGCCAGCACCTAGTCTACCTTTCAAAGCAATTTTGGAACTCTTTCTGGAATGGCCATCAGAGCTATCATTGTATTACCCTTGATGTCCTGAATGTTATCAAAATATCTTCCTTCCAATATTTCTTTTATCTTCGGGTAAAGAAAGAAGTCATTGGGGGCCAAATCAGGTGAGTAGGGAGGGTGTTCCAATACAGTTATTTGTTTACTGGTTAAAAACCCCCTTGCAGATAGTGCTGTGTGAGCTAGTCGTGATGCAAGAGTCATGAATTGTTGGTGAAAAGTTGAGGTTGTTTTTTGTCTAACTTTTTCATGCAGCTTTTTCACCACTTCCAAATAGTAAACTTGGTTAACTGTTTGTCCAATTGGTACAATTTATAATAAATAATCCCCCTGGTATTAAAAAAGGGTAGCAACATCGTTTTGACTCTTGATTTAGACTAATGGAAATTTTTGGTCTTGGAGAATTGGCTGACTTGTATTGTGCACTTTGACACTTTGTTTCAGGGTCGTATTGGTATGTTTCATGTTTCATCACTGGTGGTAACACAGCCCAAAATATCATGTTGCCTCTCCAAATGGTCTTGGCAAACTTCGACTCTCCTTTGCTTTTGTTCGTTAGTGAACTCCTTTGGGACCATTTTGGCACACACCTTTCTCATAACAAGGTTTTTAGTTAAGATTTTCCTAATTGCTTCTCTATTAATGTTTACTTGGTCTGCTATGTTTCTCACAGTCAGCTGACGATTTTGATGCATAGTTTGATGAATTCTTGCAATATTTTCATCAGTTCTGCTTGTTACTGGCCACCCTGGCCTTTCTTCATCAGTGAAGCGTTCTCTCCCCTCAGAAAAACGTTTAATCCATTTGTACACTGCTGTTTTCTTCATGGCATTACCCCCATAAACTTGGACTAACATATCTCTGATTTCACTTCCACTATTTCCAAGTTTAACAAGAAACTTAATGTTTGTTGCTGTAATTCAAGCTCAGACGTTCTCTCGATGGCACAGAGAAACACACAACAACAATAATGAAAGCCACTCAGCAAGACACTGTCACACTTCAACATGAACACAGCTGTGAGACACTGATATACCAAGGTTATGAAGCCTTACCGAGCTGTTTGTACAGTACTGCCAATGTAAGCACATGGTGGCAATTTTGTGAACTTAATTGGCAGACCTCATATATCTTTGGTTAGATTTACTTTTTTAGTGGATGGTCTAGGTATAATTATACACATACTTCACTTTTTATAGTTTATTTAAAAATCAATACTTCTTAAGACAGCATGTATAAATCTTACCACAATATGGGTGGGTTTATCGTATCTATTTGTGATGTAATTGTCATGTATACCTCATTATTGAAAACCTATAAAAAAGTCATAATATTTGCTTTTAACTTTCAATCAAATTGTAAAGATCTCAAGAGGCAAATGGTGTATATTTATCAATATATTTACTATTTCTGATGCTCTTTCTTTATTAATGGTGTTTTGAGTTTGTTCTAGTTTCATTTCCTTTTTGTCTGGATAACTTTTATTAGCAAGTCTACTGGCAATGAATTCTTTTAATTTTATTTCACCTGAGAATGTTTTTATTTCACCTTTATTCTTGAAGGATATTTTCATTAGATATAGAATTCTTGGTAGACAGATCTTTTCTTCCAGTGCTTTTAAAATGTTGTTACATTTCCTCCTTGTCTCTGTGGTTTTTGATGAGAAATCCACAGTCATTGTAATTATTGTCCTCCTACAAATAATGTGCCATTTTTCTCTCGATACTTTTATTTGTTTCCCCTGTAATTTCCACTAGTGTGCTGTGTATGAACATTCTGCAAATATGCCAAAAGATTTTATCCTGTTTGCGATTCATCAAGCTTCTTGAATTTGTAAATGTAGACCTTTTACCAAATTTAGGAAGTTTTCACTAACTAATTTTCTCAAATATTATTTTCTGCACTGCACTCTTTCTCTTCTCCTTCTGGGATTCTGATGACACGGATGTTAGACCTTTTGCTATTGTCTCACATATCTTTAAGGCCTTGTTCAAGTTTTCAATCTTTTTTTCTCTCTGTTGCTCAGATTGGATGATATCTATTAATCTGTCTTTAAGTTCACTGAATCTTGTCTCTGTCATTTAATATCAGCTATTGAGAACATCTTGTGAGTTTTAAATTTTGGTTATTATATTTTTTAATCCTAAAGTCCATTTAGTCTTCTTTTCATCTTCTATCTGTTTGCTGAAACTTCTTATTTTTCCATTCATTTGAACAGTATTCACCCTTACTTGCTGAACATTTTGGTAGTAGTAGCTACTTTAACATTTTTGTCAGATAATTTCAAAATTTGTGTCATTTCAGCATTGGCATTTGTTGATTATTTTTTCTTACACAGATTGAGGTTTTCCTGGTTCTTAATATGTTGGGTAATTTTGGATTGTAGCATAAAGCATTTGAATATTAAGTTATGAGAACTGGGCCTTGTTTAAATCTTATAAACGTTGATATTTTTGTTTAGCAGGCACTTGAACTTATTGGGTTCAAGCCCCTAGTTATTGTCAGCCTTCTATGAATTGTGATTTCAGTGACAGTTTTGTTTCAAAATCTTTGCTCAGCTATGCAAATTTATCCCACATCTGGTGGCCAGTCTGGGAATTGGCCAGGATTTTATCTCTTTGTTCAGTCATCAAAGTCTTTGATACGAGGTCTGAAAATTAAGTTTGTGAACTTGTTGCAACAATGTTGCTAACCTTTTTTTGATATCAGAGGGATTATTCATTATGAATTTGTACCAATTGGACAAACAATTAAGCAAGTTTACTATTTGGAAGTGCTGAAAAGGATGTGTGAAAAAGTTAGATGACCTGAACTTTTCGCCAACAATTCATGGCTCTTGCCTCACGACAATGCACCAGCTCACACGGCACTGTCTGTGAGGGAGTTTTAGCCAGTAAACAAATAACTGTATTGGAACACCCTCCCTACTCACCTGATCTGGCCCCCAATAACTTATTTCTTTACCTGAAAGTACAGGAAATATTGAAAGGAAGACATTTTGATGACAGTCAGGACATGAAGGATAATATGACGACAGCTCTAATGGCCATTCCAGAAAGAGTTCCAAAATTGCTTTGAAGGATGGACTAGGCACTGGCATCGGTACATAGCTTCCCAAGGGGAGTACTTTGAAGGTGACTGTAGTGATATTCAGCAGTGAGGTATGCAGCACTTTTTCTAGGATGAGTTCATGAACTTAATTGTCTGAACTCGTAAGCTGTTTAGGATCAGATCCATGCATGTGCAGCTCCAGCATAAGCCCAGGAATTCATAAATAGCTTTATGGTACTGCTTTTTCAAGCTCCTTTCTCTCCTCAGTACTTTAAGTACTTTAAGGTTCCCTGTGGCTCCCTTTTATGGCCCTCTGGCTGGAAAGCCAGGACTTTATTTACCCTGCTCTGCCACAGAGTTCCTGCAACTCTACCCAAGTTCAGGTCCAAACTGAAGCTTGTACCAACTTTGCAGAAAGTTCTCTTTGTAGTCATCTATTGTTATCAGGAGGACAGACAGAGAAAAAAAAGTAGAGGGTTTTGTTACCTTTTTGGAACCACAGATCCTCTGGTTAGAGTTTCCTTGGAGTTCTTGGTGCCCGTGGGCTCCTGCTGCCATGGCTACCACTGCCAGCCTACTCCTCAATCTTGAACTAGAGAGCTTCTTCTTGAGATCTTTCTGTCTATACTAGTGTGTACATCTGGTTCTTGGCCTGCCTGGAAACCACCTGTGGGATACTGGAGAAAAAAATAAATTCACTATTGATTCGGGGATGCTTTGAATCCCTGTCTTCTTCCCAAATATGTCTGCTGCTTTTCACTTTTAAGAGTCCTCAAATATCTGTTTCATCCATTGTGTCCTGATTTTATGACTGCATTCAATGGGAAAGACAGGCTGGAGGGTGCCTACTTCATCTTATCCAGAACTGGAACGGCCCATATCCACTTCTTGACAGTGATTAGTTAAGGAACAGCTTTTAACTCAATTCTGGCCAATGAGATATAAAATGAATCCTACTGTGGTATGGTCTCGTAGCAAAGTTTTCTCACCAATTAAGAGAGACACACAAGAAGAGATGCTTTCTTTATTTTACTTCTGAATACTGTGATGTCAAGATGTCATATCTTTTTGGTTTATATACCACATATCAGTGAAATCATAGGGTTCTCTGCTTTTTCTGTCTGACTTGTTTCACTTAGCATTATTCTCTCGAGATCCATCCATGTTGTCACAAATGTTCCTATATCATCTTTCCTTAACGCCGAATAGTATTCCATTGTGTATATGTACCACAACTTCTTTATCCATTCATCTATCGAAGGACATTTTGGTTGTTTAAAAAAAAAAAAAAAAAAAAAAAAAAAAGATGTCATATCTCAGACTACTGCTGCCATTTTGGTACCAGCTGTGGGATAAAGGCAACACACAGATGACAGTGTAAACACATGAAAAGAACCTGGGTCTTTGATGACATGATTGCATCTGCTGTACTTCCGGACTTCCTCTGATGATTGATACATACCTTCTTTTAAGCTTGTTTGAGGTTTGGGGGTTTGAGGCTTTTACTTGCTGTCGAAAGTATCTTAAAGTATAGTATTCTTCTTTCTGCATTTTGTACAAAGTTTTTTTGTTTGTTTTGTTTTGATCTGAACCTTTCAGAGAGTTCCCTCTGAGATCATCTGTTTTTTTAAAGCTATCCTGTCCAACAAGTTCACAGTTACATGTGAACACTTAAAATGTGGCTATTCCAAAGTGAGATGTGCTATAAAGTGCAAGGCATACCAAATTTTGAAAATTTCGTTAAAAATAATGAAATAAAATATCATAATAAATTTTTATGTTTTTTACATGTTGGAAGGATAATATTTTAAGATACTATTTTAATAAATATTAAATTTCATTAGTTTATTTTAACTTTTTAAAATATGGCTTCTAAGAAATTTAAAATTATATACACGACTCACATTACATTTTTATTGAACAGCACTGGATCCCAGACTATGTATCTAACTGCCCATTCATCAGCTTCATCTAGAAACTGAGCAAGCATCTCAAATTTAGTATGTCCAAACTCAGCTTCCTATATTTCTCTTCAAATATGTTTTTCTGTAGTCTTTCTCATCTTAGTAAATGACAACTCAGTACTTCAAGTTGCACAGGTCAAAACTTTGGATTTTTCCTTGGTTCCTTCTTTTTCCTACCTATGATATCTATTGGTACTGCGTGCAGACACTGTCTATAATCCAAACATATTGCACTGTGTTCTGTACTTCCACTTAAATTCATGCTACCGTTATCTATTACCTGTATTATTGCAACTGTCTCTATTTTAAACAGAAACCAGAATGATCTTCTTCAGAAGTAAGATTATTTCACTTCTATGTTCATGGTCTTTCAGCGGTGTACCTTTTCACTCAGAGTGAAAATGAAAATCTGGACCCGGTACCTCTTTGACCTGATCATGTCCTACCCACTCCCTCGTTCACTTCACTCCGGTCATGAGGCCTTCATGCTGATCTCAGACTTGTCCAGTGAACCCTGCAGAGTCTTTGCACTGAATGATGAATCTACCTGGATGCTTTTCTTCCAGATATCCCCATGGCTTGCTCTCCTACTTCCTTTGAGTTTCTACCCAAAAGTCTAAAATTTTACCGTGTGCCTCCAATACACTCTGCCTCCCTTATCTTTTATTTTTCACCATACTATTTATTACCATCATACATTGTTTATTTTCTACCCTCTTTCCAAATATAAGCTCCACCAGGACAAGGATTTTGTCCATTGTATTTCCTGCTGAATCTCCAGCCTCCAGGATAGGGGCTGTTGCATGGAAGGTACTCCATATCTATGAATCAATCATTGATTTTTTTTAATTAAATTTATTGGGGTGACAATTGTTAGTAAATTTACATAGATTTCAGGTGTACAATTATGTATTACATCGTCTATAAATCCCGTTGTGTGTTCACCACCCAGAGTCAGTTCTCCTTCCATCACCATATATTTGATCCCCTTTACCCTCATCCCACACCCCCCACACCCTTACCCTCTGGTAACCACTAAATTATTGTCTGTGTCTATGAGTTTTTGAATCAATCATTTCTTATTCTGTCTTTAAAGATCATCCAGACTTCCTTTTCACAGTTTACCCCTTGTTATATTCTGAATTTTGATATGCTTTTATTTCATACTCAAATAAAATTTAAATTTAAAAAAGAGAAAGAAGTAATAGCTTCAGAGTAATTTCTCCTATATTCCATTTTCTCTCTGAGTGTTGAAATTATTAGCAGGTGCAAATAAATACCTCACTGACAATTTCCTTAAGAGGGAAGTAAGGCTTCTAGCAAAATGTCCAGGTAGTTAATTTTGTAATTAATATCTTCTGCCACTTTGCCTGTTTTATAATCTGCATTAATGGGGAGTATTTATTTCCTGCCGATCTTTCCTTCCCTATAGGGAGCTAAAGTTGTTAAACTATCAGCCTCTTTCTGCTCCATTTACTCACTTTGTCCCTGGGAGGTTTGGACTTGGCAAGAGAAACTGGGAATATTTGTGTCAGCTTTCCCCTTGTTTCACCTAGGAGTGAGTCTGCCCACAGAGAGCTTAAGTTTCCCTTTGCTCATTCTTGCCCTAAGTAATGTAAGCCTCCTTAAAACCATCATAGCCTGTGAACAATGGGCTTCATTTTCCTAATTTAGGGGTTACTACTAGAAGCAATGGTGGGAAAGAGAAATGCTATTTACTGGGGCTTCTTCAAGATTTAAAATCTCTGCCAAAAAGCATCATCAAATTCCTCTAACTGGCCTTGTCATCTGTGGTTATTTTAATAATAGTATCATTTCAATTCATGATTTTTAGGATGATTTTCTAACTGCTTCTCAGTACGCTACCACAGTCAGGTGTATACGGTATACATGGCATATAGTCCTACCCTGTCTTCCTTCAAATATTTCTGTTTATTTGGAATACATTAGTTTTCCATCATCTCATATCATTTACTAAGCTGTGGTGTTCAGTATGAGGCTCTATATATCACCTTATGTTGTTAAATTTATTATTGTTCATTGTTTGCACATTAGTATATAGATATCTGAGATTATGATTTACTGATACCTTTCTTAATAACTTTCTCATGTGACTTATTGAATCTTTGCCATCATTTTATGTCTTCCTGATATATTCTATAACAGTGATTTTCAAACAGGGACGCACACAACCCTGGGGGTAAATGAGCTTTTTCAAAGGATATGGTATTAGAGTTGGGTAATTTAATAGAAATGCATTGTGGATGCTATTGTAAATGATGCATTTAGTAACACCACTTGTAAGCCCAGCTCCTAATGATGATCTAATATATCTCTTCCTTTGGCTGTTAATTTCCACTGACCCCCTCATTATAAATAAAATAATCATCCATGGATACATAAACTAATTAAAAAATAAAGAGTACCTTAATTTCAATGAGATGAATTCTCAATAAAATTTTACTTTTATGTTTACTAATTCTAACAATATTTAATATATTTCTGTTTTCATTGATTATTTAATAACAGCTTTTTAAATGATAATTCAATCCAGAAGAAAAGTTGTCATACTTAATGGTCCTATGACATTTTTGAAAATTAAAAAATTAATTTATACACACATTTTATTGAAGAGAATATAACAGGTTGATCAATGAAAGACTTTCAAGCATAGCAATATATTGCATTAAGATCAAATTCTTTTGGGGACTGAGGAATGAAAATGTAAGTTCAGAGAGAAAAAGGAATGATATAAGATTTCTAATTGGCAAAGGGGAGCTTGTTCATGTACTCTTCAAATTATTATGTTATTTAGATTCATTTGACTCATATTAAACATGATGGAACAATTCTATTTTAAAATGCCATTCTTAAAACACACAAGAAATTATATCCTTTGCAATCATTTATACATATAATAAAGTTTTTAGATGTTGACTACAAAATGTGGAAGGTGTATCAATAATTTAAAAAATCTTTTATAGAGTACAGGAAAAACACGCTTTTGAGTAAACTGTCAAATTTTATCTGGACATTTCCCCTCCCCCAACTCATCCTATACAATATAAATTCCTCTTGAAGAAGTTAGATAGTTTGTGAGTCAATACCTTACCAATTGTGTGACATGAATACATCCCTAACTCACCATGCCCATAGTTTAGAAATCCAAATCTTGTTCTTTGATTTTTGTATCTATATTTATATCTAAATCTATATGTCCATGTCTATATCTAATCTATGCCTATACCTATATCTATACCTATACCTATACCATCTATATATCTCTAACTACTCACTTCTCACATACTACTTTATTTTTCCAAATCCCAATGTTCAGAGAAAAAAAGCAATGAAAGCATTCAACTATCTCACTTTCTTACAAAGCTACAAGTACTTAAATTTTCTATACAAGATTTCATAATCCCTTTGGAAGTTTCCCAAATCTCTTGTATGGGAATTTTCCCTTTTCTGACCCCTATAAGAAGAAGAATAATGCTTTCTCTTCAAAAGGTCCACTTTTACTCATATGGTTGTATTTATATGCCTATAAGTACATCTATATATCCCTATATCAATATATCTATATTCAGTCTCTTTTTTTCCACATGACATGCACCGATGTAGGAAATTACCTAAAAATTTATTTTGTGTATTTGAATCCATACACATACACACATATATTTATTGAGGTAATTTTCTACAACTGGGGTCACAATATATACTCTGTTGTTTCACCTCATTATTCTTAACTACAATGTACAAAGTACCAAGCTATATTCAACCATGTCCATATTGATGACATGTAAAAGGCTTTCAAGGCTTAGTCTCTTAGTCACAAACAATGTTGCAAAGAACATTCTTATGACTATATCTTTGTGCTTTTGTTTGATTATTTCTCAAGGATAGATTTCTATAAGTGGAATTACTTGGTCAACGACTGCACATGTTAAATTTAATGGATATTATCCTCCCAAAACTGCCATTTTACATTCATAGAACAATTGAAGAAATATGCTTCCTGATACATCTTCATAAAAATACATATAATCCAATTTTATTATGTTTTTTCCTTCAAATAGGCAAAGAATAATTTCTTGTGGTTATTTCAATTTGTGTTTCTCTGACTTCTGGTGCATTGCTCTGTAAGAAGTGGCATGCACTTAATTTGAGTTCCAATAAGTATGTTACTGTTCTTTTTCCCCTAGCCATATTTATCTGCTCAGAGTTATCTGGGTACGGCTTTTGATTCCCCTCTGACTCCTAAGAAACATATTTCCCAGTTTTCTTTTTTGGATCATTTCCTCTTTTATATTTTTTCTTCATCTTTTTAAATAAACTGTATAGAGAGGTCTTCCTCAAGCCTGCTTGTTTCACCTTAAGCAGCTGACTTGCTTAACGTAAATAGCTGGATATTGCTTCTGGCAAGAACACCAACCAAGGACACTCCTGGAAGGGCAAAAGGCATAATCACCTCACCTTCCATTTCCAGTCTTCCTGCTTTTGGTTTGTTTCTAACACTTTATTATTAAGTGTTAGAAAGCTTTTTTTTTTCTTTCTTTAAGGTGGTGCTGTCGAAACTTTTTCACAAAAATTGCTTCTACAAGCAGAGATGATGAACTTGGAAATAATGACTGGATTTCTTATTCCAAACCTTTGAGTAAAATTGAAAGTATAAGAACATTTGCTGCTTTATTGTCAGTTCTTTTACTCTCTGCCAAAGAGTATCCTGGTTCGAAGCACTGTATGCAGTTGAAGGAAAATAAAAATCACGATTAATTCAATTCAATACAATTTTACAAAATGTGTATATTGCATGCTAAATTTCCATTCAGTAATTATATATGAATTTGGGGAAAGTTTTGACTTTTGACCTAGTAGAAGCCCTGAAAGTGTCTTTGGGACCTCCAGAATTCCATGGACCACACTTTGAGAAAAACCATTAATCTAGAACAATGACTCTTCATCTGGCCGAACATGAAAATCATTTGGGTACCTTGAGTCTCAGTCCCAGAGATTTTGATTCAATTAATTTGGGGTAGGTTTGCCCATTGGTATTTTATCAAACTTCCTATGTTATTTTAACATGTAGCCAGAGTTCAAGATCACTCTGTAGGACATAGCATTTCACATTGTAGACACTCAGAATTTATTTTAGAATTGCATTAGAAAACCTATAAGCACAAAAACATTTAAAAGATATTTAAATTATATAACACAATATTAAGTCATATTGGGTAGACCAGGGTTATTTTAAATGGAGAATGAATGGTTCAAAGCAATTTCAAGAACCTCTTTCTCAGTATTACAGACACCAAAATGGTGTTTTGGAGCCTCATTCTCATTAGGTACAAGCCGTTGGTATCTATCTGTCTATCTATCTATCTATCTATCTATCTATCTATCTATCTATCTATCTATCTATCATTTATCTATCATCTATGTATCTACCTATCTACCTACCTACCCATCTGTGTGTATACACATATGAATTGAATATGTAAATCAAAGAGTGAAATGCTTATTCATATGTGTTTTCACTTTACTTACATTAAAAAAAAATCTATCAACAAGATGGTTTTCCTAAGTTATTATGAAACTCTCTCTGACATCTCATGGGGCCAATCCATTTCAGAGGATAAATCATTAATGGAAATACATTAGAATATGAAGAAAGAAGGAGAACAAAAGTAGATTTAGAATTTACTAGTTGTGTAGTAGTTTTTCCAACTCTTGAATATAAGAGGGGGTGGCATTGTTATTGGGTTCTCCTTTGGTCACTTCTCCTTGTAAGATCTATTAAGCTATGGGCATTCTAGAATAAAAAGAGAGCCAAGGATGAAGTTCTTGATAAAAGCATGATTAAGGTAGAAATTCTTATAGTTAATGCTTTTACCCTGGTACATGTGAAATATGGATAATTTGCTAAGAAATTAAGCAATTTATATATTTGGAACCCTCATTAACAGATATTAATGTTTTGATTTATTACATTGATGGTAGTTCTTTGGGGTTAAAATAAAACACTGAATCACTAATAAATTTAATTTAGATAATTTAATATTAATGGAGACAGACAAATGGAGTTGAGTTCTGGCTTTTATTATTTTTAAAATAAAAAGAGAATTAAAATATGTTATAAACCTAAATGTAAAAATAAAACATCTAGACAAAAACATAGTAGAAAATCTTCATGGCCTTGGGGTAGGCAAACATTTCATATATAAGACTAATGTAAAGCACCATCATACATTTAAAAAAATGATAAATTGAATCTTATTACAATTGAAACTTCTGATCTTCCAAAGACATTCTTAAGAAATACAAAAGAGTAAGCCATGAATTGGGAGGTACTATTTACAATCTGTGTACCTAATGAAGAATTTTATCCAGAATACATAAGCTCAATGATAAGACAAACAATCCAATTAAAAAAAAATGAGCCAAAAATTTGAGCAGACTTCATAAAAGAAGATATAGTATGAAGGTTAATAAGGATATAACAAGATTTTCAACATTATGAGTCATCAGGGAAATGCAACTTAGAGCCACATGATATTCCACTCCACACCCACTAGAATGGCTAAAATTAAATAGACTAAGCAAATGTTATCAAGAATGTGGAAAGACTGGAACTCTCATATGTCACTGGTGGTAATGTCAAATAGTCCAACAGTTCCTTATAAAGTTACATATACATCTACCATTTGTTTCTAGGAACCGTTCCACTCCTGGGTATTTACCTAAGAATAATAAAAACACATGATCACTTACAAAGACTTGTACATGTATGTTCATAGCAACTTTTTTTGTAATAGCCCAAAACTAAAAACAATCCAAATGTCCATCAGCAGGTGAGTGGATAAACTATGTATAGGTAATAGAATAAAAATGAACAACTACTAATACACACAACTGCATCGATAAATATTTTAAAACAACATTATGCTGAGTTAAAGAAGCCAGACACAAAAGAATTCACACTTTATCTTTTTGTTTCAGTAAAATTCTAGAAGAGATAAAACTAATCTATAGTGATGGAAAATAAAATAATGGGGCTGAGGGCTGGAGAAAGCGGCCAAGGGAACTTCTTGGGGTGATGAAAATGTTCTAGAATTTTATTAGGATGGTTACATGGGGGTAGATTCATTGTCAGCATGCATCAAACTTACAGTTAAAATGAGTGCTTTTTATTGCATATGGATATGCCTCAGTTTAAAATAAACACATCAGTATAGATAATGTGTTCTAGAAGTTTAGAGATAAAAGCTATCATTAGGGGATGGTAGTTTAGAAATGTCAGGCCTGGTTAAGTACTGTGGAAAGCAGCTGAAAATGGAAGGAAGATCACACTGGTCTGAGAGTCAGATAATCCAGCTTTGAGGAAACTCCTTCTCATCTAAATTTTTTTATGGATTGTTAAGGGGCCAAGATCTTTCTCGGTTATGCTAAAGTTCAGAGAGCAGCCAGGAACTGGATAAGTGAGAACTCATTGTGTATGGTCAGAAGGAAACTTTAAAATTTTTTCTAATAAGTTGCAAACAGACTCTTAGACGATACTCCAAATTGTTTGACACAAAGCTGCTTTGAAAATGTATCAGAGGCCTCTCGGTCTAAGAAAGGCTTCAGAGTGGATTTGAAGATTTCTTTCATTTTGGCCAGAAAAAAGACCAGAGGTAGTCTAAAGATTAATGTTAAAAGTAAAAATATATGCTGCTGTTTTTATTTCTTTCACTTTTGCCGAAAATGACGTGTCACTTTCAATAAAAGTTACAGATTTAGAATGTTTGATTCTTATTGTGTATGTTCCCTTTCTAAAGCATAAGATTGCTCAAATTATCCATTCTCCACAGGAAAAGCTCTCTCTCTCTCTCTCTCTCTCTCTACATATATATATATATGTAATTTATTTATATATAATTTATTTAACTTTTTATTTTGAGATAACTGAGAGTTGTTGCTATTATTCAGAAACAATACGGAAAGATTCTGTATATCCATCACCCAGTTTTCCCCAATGTTAACATCTTGGATAATTATAGTATAATAGCAGACTGGAAAATTGCCATTAAAAACAATACATCGACCTTATTTAAATTTGTCCAGTTTTATATACATTCATTTGAGAGAGAGAGAGAAGAAAGAGAGAGAAACAGAATTTAATTCTATGCAGTTTTGTTCCACGTGTAAATTCATGTCACCACCACCAGTCAGGATATGAGTCCCATCGCCACAAAGATCCCTTATGTAACTGCACCCACGTCCCTCTTACTCATCCTTACTGCTGTATATAACTCCTGGAAACAGCTAAGTTCTTCATTTATATACTTTTATCATCTAACGAATATTACAGAAATGGGATCATAATCATATAGAATACAACATCTTGGGGTTAACTTTTTTTTTCTTTCCTATTAAGCATAGTTCCCTGGCGATTTATCCAAAGTTGTGTGTATCAATAGTTCATTTCTTTTATTGCTGAGTTCTATTCCATAGCATGGATGTATCACAGCTTGCTTATCCATTCACCCATTGTAGGACATTTGGATTGCTTCCAATTTTTGATCATAACATACTTGTGAATACTCAGATATAGATTTTTGTGTAAACATAAATTTCCATTTCTCTGGGATAAATGTTGGAAAGTAGAATTGGTGTGTTGTATGGTAACTGCATGTTTAGGTTTTTTCTTTTTTTTTAAACTGCCAAACTGTTTTCAAGTAAAGCACAGCAATTTTGAATTCCCACCAGCAATGCATGACTGATCTAGTTTCTCTACAGCCTTCCCAGCATTTGGTGCTGTCACTATTTTTTTATTTTTATTTTAGCCATTCCGATAGTGATAGTTACTTGTGGTTTAATTCACAGTTCCTTAATAAAATTGAATTAAACCTACAGATCAATTTGGAGAGAACTGATCTCTTTACTATGTTGAATCTTTCAATCTGTGAACATGGTATTCTGTTTATTTAGATTGTTATTGACTTTTTTTATCAGCATTTGCAATTTTCAGCATACAGATAGTATGTATGCATGTATTGTAAAGTTTATGCCTAAGTATTTCATTTTCTCTGGAGTGATTATAAATGTGTTTTAATTTTTGTTTTCATATGTTCATTTATATATTGATTTAACATTGATTTTCATGTATTGCTCTTTTATCCTCTGGCCTTGCGGAAACCACTCTTTAGGTGCTAAGAGTTTTGTTTTTGTATAATTCTTTGGATTTTCTAAATAGACAATCCTGTTATCTGCAAGTAGGGAGAGTTTTACTTATTCATTTCCAACCTGTATATGTTTTATTTCCTTTTCTTGCCTTACTCTGGTGGCTAGAACTTCTAGTACTATGTTGAACAGGACAGGTGACAACAAAACCCTTGCCTGCTTCCCTATTTTAGGGTAAAGCATTCTGGTTTTCACCATTAAGAATGACAGTTAGAGAGTTTTTCTATGCTCTTTCTCAAGTTGATGCTGTTTTTGTCTATTTCTAACTTGCTGAGAGTTTTTAATTTATGGATGAGTATTGGATTTTGTCAAATGTTTTTTTTCTAATCAATTGATACAATGATTATGTCAATTCCTCCTCCTCATCCTGTAAGTTGAAGGCTCATGATGATGAAATTTGCTATGTAAATGAAGTCTTGGTGGAAAGCAGGTATCAATCATGACAAGGAAAAATTAAAAGGAGTTTGGAAGAAAATAACATTCAAAGAATGAATTCATAATAGAACAGGAATTCCCTATTGCACATTAAAGTTGAGTGGAGGTCAGTGAATTTAAGTATAAATTCTTGACAAATGACAGTATAAAAAAGGACATGTATGTTTGAGCTGTGGGGCAAATATTATGTATTGAAATACAAGAGCCACTATTTTCTGGGATTCACTGTGCCTTAAATGTAGTACTTTCATTTCAAAAACTAATATTAAGCAGTAAATATTTCTTCAACTTTACAGGGACTTACAATCTATTCATTCTACCCCATTTTCTCTGTCTTTAACCCTCACTTCCTCATTAACCTCCTCACTCAGTTTGTATTCCATGGTTCATATTTACAATTGCTCCCTTGCCAATACCCTTTAACTCCCTTACCCTGCTCTGCCTCTGTTGCAGTTTCCTGCCCCTTACTCCTATTATATCCAACTCTCCAACTACTCTAGGCCTGTACCCACATGGCATAGAGTGGCCCCAGAAAAACTTTAAATTTGTGTCTACTAATATCATGTGGCTATTTAGTCCCAATAACAGTAAAGGCCAACATTTCCATTTTCTATTTACTCATTTTCTTAGACTACTATAGAATATATTTTACCTTTTCCCTCAAACCTTCAACACCATCTTACCCACTCAGCTGATGACCTTGCTTCCTATTTTCACTAAGAAAATAGAAACAATTGGGAGAGAATATTTAAAAGCACCCACTACCATATGTACCTACTTAACTGCTTCCCACTGGTTCCTACAGATGAATTGTGCATCTTCAAGGCTTACCTTTACTTCTAGAACTTCATTTTAGGACATAATTCCAACAACTCTTCCCCTTCTCTCCTGCATCAAGGTATTTTCCCTGACTGGATCATTCCCATCAGCATTATAAGCATGTTATAATTAACTCCAACCCAGAACAAAACTCCAATAACAGAAAATAAAACTGAAAATATTTACCTGTACTCACCAATGCTCTCTTCCCATTCGCTCTCAAACTCTCTCCAGTTAGGCTTTGTCTCCAACAGTCTCCAGAGCCTGTTCACGTGAAAATCACTGATGGCCTCCACATTGCAAACTAAAATGATCAATGCTTCAACCACATATTCTTGACTATCAGCAGCACAGACACAAAAATCTTTATCTTCCCCTCACACCTTCCTTTCCCTAAACCTTTGCTATCTCAGTAAATGTCAACTCCATTTTTCTAGTTGTTCAGATCAAAATACTGGTGCCAGTCTTGAGGTTTCTCACACATAAGCCATGTACAATCTTGAAGCAAAACCAAATCACTTCTCACCACCTGTGCTGCTACCACCGTAGTTCAAGCCATAATCATCTCTGAACATGAACTGTTTCAATAACCTCAAACTGTTCTTTTTTTTTAATCTTTTAGAGAATTCTCATCAAATTCACTAGAAGTATTTCTCTAGAATTCACAAGATTGTCATTACTCAGCTCAAAACTCTCCAATGATGTTTCATCACTCTCAGATTAAAGGCAAAGTCTTTACAATGGCTTGCAAAACCTTGTACAGCCTTGGATCCCTATTATCTTTCGGGTCCCACCTCCTTTCCTCTCTGCCTACTCTACTCCATTCTGACAACATGGGACTTGATATGTCTCAAACATAGTGGCCACATTCTTGTCTCAGGACCTTTGCTCTTGCTGTTCCCTCTCTTCAGCTATCTACATACCTCACTTCCTGTCACATTTAATATTGTAAGACCTCTTCCTGGGCTCATGACTTTTATCCCTTCTTTTATCTCCATTTATTTTACTTAAAAAAATTTCCATTATATGTCTTCCTAGTAGATAGCAAACTCTGCAAGGTCAGGAATTTTAATCTGTTTTGTTCGCTATACCAAGAACAGTACCTTACATACAGTTGTTTCTTAATAAATATTTGCTCAATAAATGAATGAATAAACACATAAATAAATAACAGGGATGGTAATCTTGGGACAAGTTTCAGAAAAGAAACCTTGTGATCTAATGCTTGCATTACTGGCCATACTGAAAAGAGACTCATATATTATAAGTTGGGGAACCCGTCACAGGCCCCTTCTTGTGGTCCTGGACTATCTAAGGAGAGCTGTAATCCTTTCAGAGGTGTGAGGCAGATCCTGGGCCAGAAGAAGCTACACTCAGGATCCTCATCGGTAAAGAGATGTGGGTTACTGAGAGGGCTACTGGATGAAATCGAGTCAGCTGTGTGTGCACACGGCATCACATGAAATGACCAATAAATGTGGCATGCAGTTCAAGTTGCAATACTTCTTGCCTTTAGAAATATCAAAGGGAATGAAGATATTGGCAATGGTTTTCATGATGCCACAAATAGTGTTGCCAAGTTGCTTTGTTTTTATCATCATCATCATCAAATCAGAGTGACTGTGAGGAGGAAAGTACCAGATTATCTAATAGTATATTTCCCAAGTTTCTGTGAGGCAGATTTTGGCAAGAGAGTAAAAACCTCTCTCCAAATAAAACTTGGGGTCATTGTTTCTCAGATGCTTCTGATGTATGAATGTTGCTCAAGATTCAGACAGTCTCTTTGATTGTTCTTGTCTTCTTTCTGCCTCACCTGTCATTCCTAAGGAATGGTGGCTATTTTAATTGTAGTCAAGGTAATTTGAATTTAGATCTTGTAAGGTTCCTTCTCTTTTAGCAATTTCCCACATTCCTGACAAGTGCTGTTTAGAGTGTCAGACTGTTTCCTAGCCCTCACTTACTGCAGGAGGAGGTGGATTAGAAGGTAGAAAACAAAACAAAAAACAGCATGTATATTACCTAGCCCTCATTTCTTTTTGTGTTATAAGTGAGAGGTTTGAGTACTTTAGATTAAAGGGCTAATAAAATTGCTGGAGGTCTACGTCTGTTTAATTAATTTTAAGAACAGTTTTACATCCCTGGTCCATAGAAGAAAGGACAAAAATAGTGATAAAAAAGGGCCATGAGAGTCTGCTGGGTGGGTGAACAGGGGAGAAGGGTAAATGTGTAGAGATTCTTTTCTCCTCTGTCTGATCATATGCTACTTTGTCATGAGGGTGGGCAGGGCATTTTATGTTTCGAATAGGTTCTTCCAGTAGGGTGAATACTGCTTCCTTAACAAATAAATGAAGGAAGGAAGGGAGGAATAAAAGGAAAGTAAAGCAAAAGATAAAAGTAATTGCAAAGGTATTCTCAAAATGTCTTTTGATGTGTTTAAAATGAGTGCAGAATTTGTGAAAAGAAAAATGTGAATCAGCAAAGCTGGTGCCCACAGGATGCCAGGAGAGTAGATAAAAACCAAAAAGTGTTGTGAAAAAATTGACTGGTTGCCATCCTATGATTAATCTCCTTTGTCACTTTACTGATGCTACTATTACTGTTTTTCAATGAACGTTCATTTCCTGGCTTGTGTAACTTTAGAGCTGCACATTGGAAGTTTAGAAAAGTACAAATGAGCACGGAGGTTTTTTATTTAACTTTTTATTTTCAAGTAATTTCAAACTCTCAGAAAAGTTGCATGAATAGTATGACAATAACGCTTCTTCCAGACCCCTGATTCAAATTTTGCCAATTATTCTCATGATGTCCTTATAGCAAAAAGGTCCAATTTAGGGCCACACGTTGTACTCAATTGTCATGTCTCCCGAAGCTCCTTCAGTCCAAAAGTATTCCTCTGTCTCTACTTGACTTTCGTGACCTTGACACTTTTGAAGCATGTTCTTTTATAGAAGTTTTCTAAATATCTGTTCATCTGATATTTCCCTTGATTATAACCAGGTTATGAACTTCTTTTGCGGAATTATTACATATGTGATCTTGTGTTCTTCTCATTGCATCCTGTCAGGTGAAACATGATATTGATTTGTTCCATTACTGGTGGTGTTAACTTTGAACACTTGATGCAAGTGCTGTCTGTTGGGTTTTTCCACTGAGTAGTTATTTTTGCTTTTCTTTTGTAATTAGTAAACACTTTGTAGACAGATACTTTGAGACTGTTCTTCATCTTACTTTCATCCACTAATTTTAGCATTTATGGATGTGTCTTGTCTGAATTCCTTCTACATTTTTAGTTGGAATTCTAACCTTAGAGGTTTCTTTCTTTCCTATTTATTCACTTCTTACTTCAGTGTGGATTCATGGATTCCTATTTTATTCAGTAGGTTATAATCCATCGTCCTTATTACTTATTTTAATGCTTAAATTGTCCCAGATTTTGTCAGTGGGAGCTCCTTCGAGGTGGCTCCTGTATTCTTTGGTTATGTCCTCATCATTCTTTAGAGAACTTTCTTATTTTCTGGCACACAAAGATGTTCAAAACTCATTTTATTCTCTCCCTGATCCATTTTTAGGCTCTCCAGAGCCCTGGAAAGATGTATTTAAAAATGAAGCCTTGGGCATTAATTAAGTATACTCATTACTACGTAAGTATACTCATTACAATGACTCATTACTGTCATTACTCTCCAGTTCTCTTAATGGACACAAATATACATGTACATTTGAATATCTGTATCTATAAAACCATATGCTTAGGTCCACTGTACAGACTTTAGACTTCCATGTATATGTACATATTGCACATACATACAACAATATGTAGTATGAGAAAAGATACACGCAATCATGGTTTACTACTTTCTGTGAGCTGTTTAGGGGATTTTTCAAGGGCAAATTTGTCCATGGGTGTTTCTTACTTTGTATGCCAACTTCACAATCTAATTCCTGTGTAAAGTATTACTCCATTGTATGGCCTAAATTGTCTCAACATCCAGCCAAATCCTTTCTCCAGGAGAACACATCACTTCGGGTTCCACAATTGGAGCTGAGAGGATAAGATACTGATCTAGCTCTTACCTACTTACCACTGGCTTATTCAGGGAATGTGATATAGTTTTTGTTTGTTAGATCATTCCCTCTAAAATGTAGATAAAAATGCTTTCAATAAATACTCTGATACCATATTTCTAGACCAGAGCTAGGGAAGAGCAGGGTCCTGGCGATGGGACCAACTCCAATAAGATGGCTCACTGGGGCATTCGTAGGAGGCCAAACTGAAGAGTGCCCTCTTCAGGAATGGAGGCCAGAGAGTCCTAGGCGGGGACCAGTAGAGAAGCCTTAAACAAGAGACAGCAGTAGTTAGGGCCAAGAAGCTGATGACAAATACTACCAAATGGAGCATTCATTCATTCAACATACACTTATTAAGGACTCAGTATATCCCAGGTATATAAATGAATATATGTGTGTTTCCTGCCCTGAAGCAGCTTTTATTCTAGTAGAAGAGAGTCATGCCACTAGTTACAAAACAAGATATCTTAGAAGTCTTGCTACAGTTTTTAGATTGTGAATTTTGATAGCTGTTGCTAAATTACTTTCCGTAAGATTTATATCAATTTATAATTGTAGAGCTGGAAAGTCATTTCTAAATACTACATTTAAAACTCATTTTACACAATATTTTATGTGTTTGAGAGGCACAATTTAAGAAGAATTTAAATACGAATTTTAGACTTACCTAGAATATTTTTTCCCATTCTTGAGTTGTTTTACAAGTACCAAGGAAGTAGATAGTAGTTTTCTGAGACAAAAAAGCATAGTGACTAGTGGCTGTATTTCTCTAAATCTTGATGATAGTGGACTGAATTTTAAAGGGTGTGCAAAATTACCTTTTCGTTAAAGCACTGGTAACTTGTTATTTTGTTTACTTTTCATTATCAGTATCATTTTTGAATAGCCATTGGGTAAATGAAGGCTATGGAGTTTTATTTAAATTGGTCTGGACTTTACAAAATCAGGTGGTTAATTTCATAAGAAAGGCTGTTATGTGACTGGCAGAAACCTATTTTGATGATTAGGAAGAAATTACAGATTATTCTTAAGTGCTTATCAATAAATAAGCACTGATATCTGTGACATTTACTTTCTGCAGAATTTGACTTTTTAAAATTGGGATTCAGTTGTATCCCTTTATTTTTTAGATACTTTATTGTTTATTAATGAGCCTTCTCATATAGTCACTTCTCTTTCCTGACATACTTTCAATGCTACAGTTTGTGGGCAAAGATATTTAAAAAGCAAGTAAATCACCATGATGTTCTATATGTTGTCTTTGTTAATAACTCCTTGCGCAAGAACTCTAGACAAATAAATGACAGCATGTGGATCATTTAGAATGGTTTTCTTTTTAGAACCAACTGTCTGGGAATTGAAAAATTCAAAGTGTTTTTTCATGGCATTATTTGAATTCATTAAAAAAAAAAAATCACTTCATTTAGACCTGTTTCTGTGTCTCCTCAATTTGCCCTCCTGAGTAAGAACTGGAGAATGTTGCACTTCGGGAAAAACTTAATTAAGCCAGTTCACAAAAGAAAATTAAAAGATAAAATCCTCAGGCCTGATCCTTTTTGGAATTGTGGAAACATACAGGAGGTGACGATCTGCAGCCAGCCCTCTGCCTGCAGAGCAGAGGCTCCCCTCTCTGGCAGGAAAGGGCCGGAAAGGCTGGTGAAGTGAGCCTGAGGTCGAGATCACAATTCATTCTCTTATTTTAATGCAATTTCAACTTGCTAATACGTCCAAGGTGTGTCAAGAGCATTAATATTTTGAGCCTTAGGCAATCAGATCTGAGGGCCCATTCTGTTCAATTCATAATGAGGATTATATTTTATAGTGTTGCTAGGACTTGATTATTTGCACATCCTAGAAGGTATAGCTTCTGCTCTGAACATTTAAAAGAGAACGGCTATAGAACTCTGAACATTAAACAAAGAATTGCTACAGGTAAATCTCATAGAAATAAAGAAATGATCCTATGATCATGGTTTTAAGAATTATATATTTGAATGACTATCACACCAGTAGTTTAATTTGACTATGGTGGCAAGCACTGAAAATGAAAGAGTGACACAGAGAACTGTTTGTGTACTTTATAATATTGTAGGTTAGCATAGTGACAGATGAAACATTTTATTCAGACCACATAGAAACATATATACCTCTCTCATTTATTCGTATCTATCTCTCTATATTTATATATAAATATAGAAAATAAAGACACTTAGACATCCAAATAAGACATAATGATTACAAAAAGTGTCTGTAAACATTAATGTTAACTTGTGGACATACATTGATTTGAAACACATCCTTTACTTTAAATAGCTTTGATTTTCTGTCTAGAAGACAAAAGAGAACATTAATAGCTATTGCTTACTAAGTTTACCTAGTTGAATGTTAGCGCTTCTAAAAATGAGTCAATATTTGTTACTTTTGCACATTGGAAGATTAAAGGAATAAATGATCCTTTGAAACTGAAAATGAAATTCTCCAAAATGTCAAGAAAGTATTTTGCTTAGTCTCACTTTAAGAGGACCTGAATAGAGATCATAAAAGCCTTATGACATTAGAGTGAAAGGCTGTTGGTATGTAATGTAACCCAATGAATTAGGATCTGCTTAATTTGGAATCTGTGACAGAGTAGATATGAAATATATTTTGTTGTTTTCAAACTTGTGGTGAAAACCCCACGTGTTTAACATGAATATAATAAAAATGAGAGAGGCTGAAATTCATCCCTGTTGTTAAGATGTGTGGTGGGTAAAGGTACCACTTGTTTGAATCTAGTGCAGCCCCTCACTGCCAATGACAGCACAGTGTGTCCTAGGAATCTTCTAGATGGCCCTACACAGCTGCTTATTTATTAAGCTTTATTTGGTTTAAACAGAAGGAAGACACACCTTTATTATTAAAGCTGAAGTTGAAGCATGAGCAGAAAGATGGTCACAACTTTTCATGGTCACCAGATAAGAATACCCTTTTCCTAATTATTTTTTGGGTTAAGCTCCAAGAACAAAGACTTGTTCACTGACCGTCATGCAAAGGTTAAGTGGAGGACAAGAGATTGAACGTTGCCATTCTAAGGCACCTTTTAATTTGCTCCTTTACCAAATCCTTGGGAAACTGGATATGTGTCAGAATGTCATAGACAGATTCCAATATCAAAGGGCACAAAAATTAACAATTAAAATGCATTTTCTGAATTGGAAAGCACAGTATATTACTTTCAGAGACAAAGCATAAGACTTGCTCAAGTTAAAAGTGGCTGGAGTTAAAGTCTAAAGTTTTTACAACCTTACTGATAGTATTTGGCTGCTGTGGTTGTATAATAAGATTTTAGCAAGCCTATAAAAATACTTAAAATGCTTTTTTCTTGTTATTTGTGTGTTTCTAGCATAGGTAACTGATAGCTTATGACCTTCAGGTTATAAGTCAAATCTGATGCTGTATTACACATCCATGGAAAATTACTTTTTGAATAACATGTGATATAATCTTCAACTCTCAATAGGGCAAGAGGAGTTCAGATATGGACATTTACATTTTCAAAGTGACCAGATTACACGTGATTTTTCACTTGCTCTGAAATAACTCCATAAATGCAATTTAAAAATTTATTTCTCCATCATAACACACAAAAAAAACTTAGCAATAAATTCTAACACATTATGTGTTTTTAAGAGGAGAAACTATTCTTTTTTGTTTGGCTATTCAAAAGATTATCATAGCATATCTAATATATGGAGAATGTTAGAGAATATGTAACACATTTCCTGTGTGTCTCCAATAAAGGAGACGTTTCAATATACTGTACAGACTTTTTCCTTATTCTCCCATAACTGCATCATAATTAAAAAATAAACTAAGTAAGGTATCACAATGCAAATTCAATCTGATGATAGAAGGAAGCTGAATTTGAAACTAAATCAGATACAGGAGCTTTTTGTAAAATAGGATTAAGCAGTGTTTCAAATCACCTAGAATCAATTCTCACGGGATGCTGTTGTAGAAATGATACTGAGTTAAGAAAACATTTTTTTCTTGTGGAAAAATCATAAGTTAAAGCTTGTCAATTATGTTATCCAAGATAAGTTTGGTGCTTATCCTGTAAATGAACATTGATTTTTGTGTAGACTCCAATATTTCCAATCTCTGAGAAACTGTTCTGGTGTCTGGGATGGCCAATTGCAGAATTATGGCAAATATCTTCTAGTGAAGTGGTTGCTTCTCTGAGAAACAAACAAATTGCTTCACATCTGAGTGTTGCCACACTATTTTCTAAGGCTAGCTTTAACACAGCTCTGGGGCGAGGGGGTGGAGGGGGAAGAAACCCAACCTCAAAACCCTATATATTTATTGCTACTGGCTAACCCACAAGGTGGCACTAAAGAGAAAAGTGACAAAAAAGATCACAGGCAACTTTTATACTAAATCAATTCTGCTATGAGAATTAAGCCTATTTTATGACATGATCACCCAAATTTTAATATGCTAATAAGTCAAAACTTATTCAGGTATGTTGCTTTTTTCCTGTAGACTGTTCTGGAGTAAAAAGATTTCATTTAACCAAGCAGCTGGTGATTCTCAAAAGAATTAAGTTGTTTGGATATTTCTTTATAATAGTTCTTTTTGTAGGGAAGTATTTATTCCCCACCAGGTGTAGACTCCACAATCACTGTATGGTTGTACATTATGACCATTTCTTTTTTATGTTTTGTAGAGTGTCTAGTACTTAATATAAATGTAAAAAAAAAGTCTATTTAACATTATAATATGTATAGAATAATGATATATGTAGACTTTTAATATTTGTTTGTATAATAACTTTTTTAAACCACCAAGAAAGAGGCATTTACGCCAAAGTCTAGTTTGAATTCCAAGAATAATTCTTGGATCTCCAAATACATATTTCACCTAACTTTCAATGTCTCTGGAGAGTACTTCCTGGATGTGAATGGGGAAATGTTCTCAAGAAACCATGTTTAGAGAAAGAAAAAATGGTATGATATTGACATAGCCTTGGTATATAACCCTGAAAGTAGAGGATCCCTAGTTATAGTCCCGTTTGGTAGGAGGAATGGGGTCTTCTCTAGGAAGCATCTCTGATTATAAGCAAGAAGGTATATACCAAAAAAAGAGGCTATTCACTTCATGATTAAGAGATATGCTATTCATGCACTGGCCTATGAATAAAACTTGAAGGGACCTTCTGTAATTCATCTTTTTTCTTATTTTCAAAGTAGGATCTCAAAGTTTCAAAGTAGTACTGAGTTGAAAACCAATGTAATTTTAATTTTTACTATTGTGTAATATATATGTAGTTTGTGAAATATTTTCTAACTGAAGATGTTTTCTCACTCAGAAAGACTGCATCTTTGACTAGAATACTGACTCAGTGAAACTATATTTTATGTATTTTATATTAAAAATAAAAAATACTCTAGATCAACATCAGCTTTCAAAAACTTGCACAGAGGTGTATGACATCAAGACTAGTGATTTTTTTATTATCTAAAAGAGAAAACCTTCATTACATTTCTTTTTTTACAATGATCATTTGCTACTCAAATTTAAGAGAATATTGTAATTACCTGATTTAAAGAGTTGTAGTGATTACCGTATGTCAAACAAATGTCTATCTGTAGTAAAATGCAGGTTTTACGAGATAAACAATATGTTTTATTATTAAATGGAAGAAGAGTGAATAAAATGATTGGAAAAAAGAAAAAAAATAGATTAGAAGATATATGTAAGAAATAAAGCAAAATATTTTATGTCTTTATGTGACTTTACATATACATACATATGTGTGTGTGTGTGTGTGTGTGTGTGTTTGTAGTGGATACTTTTCATGGCCTGAAAGAGGTGAGTCACCTCTTTCATTTCACGTAAATTTGAGTTGTCAAATAAGCCTGGGTCAAAGATACATTTTTTTAATGCATTCAAGAGGTAAGATTTCTGAGGCATATAAACTTCTTGTTTTGCAGTATGGATATGAGCTATAGTCAACTCTTCCAACTACTTAGTTCTCAATCTAGGATGAATAATGCTCTCCCTTTTTTTTTTCTATCATTACTTTATAAAATTACAATTATTATTCTGCTCAGGGTCACACTACATTTTCTTTATTTTTTCATTTCATTTTACAAGTACAGACGGTGTGAAAAAAATGTATACACATTTTGAGAAAGGAAAAAATTGTATTGAAATTGTGATACTCAATGTATACCAATAGCAAAAGATGAATACAAGTCATGTGTATACATTTTTTTGGCACCCCTGGTATATAGCACTCATCATGCTCCAGGCACTGGGTCCTCCAATGAGGATGGAGACCATGTTTCTCTGGTTCAATGCTATATACCTCTAGCACTCTGCCTGGCACTGACTTCTTAATTTTCACAACAAACACCAATTTTACAATTGGATGGTTTATATCTGGCTTACCTTTCGGGAAATGGTATGGCATGATGGTTAAATGGACAAGTGAGGAAGTGTCATTGCCTAGTTTCGAATTTCAGTTCTGCTACCTACTAATTAAGTGACTTTGGGCATTATGTTTCATCTCTTTGAGCCCCAATTTCCTCATTTGTCAAATCAGGTCAATAACAGCATTGACCTCATGGAGTTATTTTCCTGATTAAATAAGGTAACATAAAGTACTCAGGGACTTTAAGTCTGACACAAGGTAAGACCTTGAAAAACTTAGGAATTATTATTAATAATAATTGTTTCTGCCATATTTATCTAGAACCATGGATTTGAATGACTTAAATGGTAAAACTATATTGGTATAATTACTATTTCCATTTCTTGAGCTACTAGACAAATTGACTAGTTCAACAGGAACATCTCTGTAAAGTTATCCAATTTCTTTTGTGCTTGTAGAATTTGGTGTATATTATGTTTGCAAGTTTCATGAGTAAACTACAAATATGTCCATGATACATTCTTTGCCTTTTCATGGAGCTTTCTTACTGAGATAAACCAAAGAGTCCAAAGTGAACACTGAAGAATTTTAACCTAGAGTTAGAACCCCCAAATAACAATACAACTTTCTTGAGATCCTAATTCTCTCGTCTCTGGATATAACATTTATTGTTAGAATTGGGAATAATACTGTGGATATTTGGTTCCCCTTTTCCTTATATTTGCTACTGAGAAAGGCCCTTTTCATGCTGTAAGACTTGTTTTGTTTTGGTGTAACCATAATTATGAGACTTTCCTAGGACTAATAACATGTAATTATTAATAGGTTAGGATATGTTTTCTTTTTAAAAGAACTTTATAATTTCACCAATTTTTGTGAGAAAAAAGGACACAGTCAAATTTAGATATAATTTCCATTCAGATTAATCTTTTTAAATAAACAGAAGTCAGACAATAGTTAAATCAAGGTGTTAATTGTAGTTGGCAAACTACAGACATCATGAAATCTCACTGTCTTAATGATGGCTAATTTTAAACAGTTCTCCTGTTTCCATCTTTAATATCCTAAGGAATGTTCTATCTAGAAGGGTGTTTCTTATATGAAGCCCATCAACAATGTTGACAGATACAGTGGTCAAATGGTATGACAATTTGAAATTATTCAATATAAAAACGTCAATAAAATCTGCAATAATGTGTTTTCTCAAAATAAAAATTCCATCTAATCACAATCTTAAATTTCAAAGTGCTGTTTTATTATTGCCACATGGGGGCACCACTTTAGCTGGTAAACAGACTCCGCCATTCATTGTCAACACTGGTCTCCAATTGCGTGAGGTCTTCAGGAATATATCCCTATTATCAACTATATCAGTCTCATTTTCACTGCCAGAGTAGCAGGGGTTGTTTCTTTTCCCCCCTATATTTTTTGCTAGTACAGGGTATTTTTGTAAAGTCTCTTTACCAATTAAAATTTTAGTTTTTAATTGAAATTTTTTGCTTCTCAATGAAGAAGATTAATTAAAAATCCCTTGAGAGTGTAAAGAGACTAATGTACCAGATTTAGAATTTTGTTCATAGAATTTGAGGACTGGAAGAGACTTCTGAGGATACCTCATCTAACTCAATACATCAGCACATCAAGAAACTGAGCCTTGTAACTAGGTTAGGATAATGTAGGGAGGTGAGTGCAGATGGGGACATTCTTTCTCCTGAGCCAAGATGCCTCTGGATGTGAAGGGGCTTAGAATATAAGGACACTTAAGTTGTGCCTCTATATACCAACCAGTGTGAAAAGAAAAAAAAAAGCATTTCAAGTGTGAACAATCAAAGAGTAAAGCTTCTGAAGCCAGCTCATTCACTGAAGGTAGTTCATTTTGATTATTTGCAGGACTAAGGTGTAGATTAAATTAAAAATAACTTCTGTTTGATCTCATGTATATTAAGTATTTAGACTGTTTTGAGTTTTACAAGCCCCTAAATCAAATATGGCCACAAAATGGCTTCAAAGACATTTATTAGCTACAGAATGTAATCATAAAATTCTCCCAACAATAAATGTGTTTCTGAGAGAAGCATCCGGCACTTTGCAAAGTCTTATTCCACTGCATGGCTCTAGCATTGGCAAAATCAAAACTATCTCAAATTTAATGATCTACAACATGAAAGGCAATTTCTTCATAGTTATTAGTGAGTCATCTATTTAATATTTTTGTTAGGTACACAATCTAAAATTTTTGCCTTTTTTTGGGGGGGGGGTTGAGGGTAGAATGGTTATTCTCTAGAAAAATATTAAAATATTTTTTTGCCAAATTGCTTGCTTCTCAAGGGAAGGGTGCTATATACTTTCAGAAATTAAAAGAAAGAAAAATTCACTGGGACCCTTTTGTAATATCCACACGAAAGAATTATTTACCCACTTGGCCTTGATATTGAGTTTATGGGATAAAGTTACATTTTAGGGTAATCAATGTTTTAATTAGTTGTGTCCACTCTGTGTTAGTAAACTGTGTCCACTCCACTTGGTTCCCAAAAATAATCCACCCCTAATTTAATCACAGTCAGTAGAGACTTTATTAATTGATATATATAGTCTTTAATTCTGAAATATTTGAGAGTTGCCTTGTAGTAATTTTCCGAAGTACATCAACACATTGAAAAAACACAAAGAAGAACAGAAAAAGCCTTCTTTGAATCTTTTCTTGACTAATACCATTTTAGAGAAAGGTCTTCAATATTTCTTAGTGGGTTAACCTCTTCTTTTAGATTGTGGTTCTCAGATTTTGGTGGGGGAGGATGGGTTCCACATGGCTCTGATAAACCAAATGAGTTGAATCCATGGATTTTAGATTGATAATTCTGAATAGCCAGATTCATACTCTGAGGTCAGAGAAGTCTGGTGACCTGCTAAGAGTCACACAGCTCTGTTTTGTCTGCCTGTACTATATTTCCTGATTCTGTGAAAACAAATTAATGAACCTCAACTCCTCAACTCTTAAAATGTATATAGCCAGATACATATGGACAGCAAGAGCACACAGCTTTAAAAACAGAGCAGAAAAAAGTAACTTGAACAGAATGTGGCATTTCCCTTGGTCTGTTGTTAACGGCCCACATATATCTTAAAAAAAACAAAACAAAACAAAACACCCTGGCACTTCTTTTCATCATCATTTAAAAATGATTCAAATGGACATTTAGAAAGTGTGGGATTGGGAGTGTTTCCCATCTGGGGATAAATGGAAAAGAGCTTTATCCAGCAGGGCTGTGTTTTCAGTGGTTGTCTCGCTAAAGTTAATGTGTATTTGGTCTTTTCTCTTTGGTCATGCCTTTAAAGCCAAACACAATATTTTAATTATATATTTTTAGGACTCCAAAGGCAGTAGCATTAAACATTCCTTTTTGCCTTCTTGTAAGAAAAATAATTATGGACATGATTTTTTAAATGCCTTCAGAATTTGAAGATATGAAAGAAAAGTAAAAAGGAATTCATTCTTATTCTGCATTTTATTTTTTTGACTACGAAGCCCATCATACTTTGTTTTGTTAAAAACTAGAGACTCCTGCCTCTTAGCTGTTACCTTTGGGATAACTGTTTTCTAAATATTGTTCCAATTAGGGTTCTTCACACAAATTCTGAGGGTTTGGGTAGCCCAAATACTCACATATACTCTGCAGTTTAAACTTAGACAAGGGTCCATAACCAGCCAATGGTCTATGAATCTGTTTCTAGGTTCCTGTTGTCAGCATCTATTGTTAACTGTTCTAAAAAAGTTTAAACAATTCTCATGATAACACTGAAAACTGCAAAAAAGTAATTGTGGCTAGCTGAAGTGAAATATATTTATTCACTGTTTTAATAAGTCTAAAGTAATGAAGCTCATCTTCCCAGCTTTTCTCCATCTCAAGTTTTTGGTCCTGAATGCTACATTGTAGGCATTTTAGTTTAATTATTTCCCCAGTCTAAAAATTAAAATTATTCGATGGGAAAGTATCTCTTTTATTTAGCCTTTACTTTTGGAGGATTATAATGTTTCACTTCTAACTCTAATTTTAGTACTGCACACCTGGACACGTCATGCAGTATAATATATATAGTAAGGCTTGGGAGAATTTATTTCAATTTACATACAATCCTCCAAATCCTCTGGCGAGCTTCATGTGAAATCTGACACGACCATGTCTCCCCAGCAGGATCTTCCTTTGCTCTCGGTGATAATAGCCTAAGGCTTCAACGATCCATCCAGAGAGGCCCTGTGGGGCTAAGAAGTCGGGAAGAGGGGTGACTGCGGGGCTTGTTGCGCTGAGGATTTACAATGTACTTCTTGCAGACGGCTCAGCAACCCCCTCTGTGGCTGTGGGTGTCTGGTGTGACAGAGCGGAGAAAAGCTCTCTAATCTCCCAGTGCCTGCCTCTGCCTCCCAGCCGTTCCCCTCCCTCCCACCTTCCCTTCCCAATCTCCTAGCGCTCTCTGGCTCTCTCCTTAGCCTTTCTCGGGGAGTTTCAGTCCCTGAATGCAGCCAGAGTAGCTTTGGCAATCTAAACCTGGAGCCTGTGTACACACACACACACACACACACACACGTGCACACACATGCACAGGCACTCGCACACACGCACGCAGGCTCTCCCCGCCGGGACACTGAGCAAACCCGGAGCTTCATCTACCTGAAGGGATGGTCCGGCCGGACACTTGCTCACTTGCCATCTCCAGAGGTCAGAGCAACGTCGTAACGAGAGAGGCTCGTTGTCCGATCTGCAACCTCGCGCCGTTTACCGCCACCGCGGCTTAAAGTGTCCAGGGTGGAGGAGAAGGCTTTTCCAGGGCAGATTCCCGGCGCAGTTCCGCGGCCCTGGGACTTCGTCGGCTGGTTCACCGCGGTCTCTTCTCCTTCGGCCATCCTCTGGTCCCTGGCTGCAGGGTGCATGGCTCGGGTGCCTGGGCTGCTGCCGCCGCCGCCGCTGCTGCCACGAGCATATCTCCCCCAGAGGACTGAACACGGCTGCTAGAGTGGGGAGAGAAAGCGGAAACCCTAACTTCCCTTTCCACCACTCCCTTTCTTGTCCAGCCGAGGACCCACTGTAAGGCTCCCGCGGGAAGCCAGGCGGAGCCGCAGGCGCACAGCGGGCTGGAGCAGCATGTGCCCCGGCGCCCGGCGCCCGCCGGGGAAGTAGAGCGCGCGCTGGGGCGGGAGAGCGGCTTTCCAAGTTGGGCGCGTCCCAGAGCTCGCCGCCCCGCGCTTCCGCCGAGGGTGTCAAGAGAGAGGCGGGGCTGATGGGGGACACCGAGGTTGCTGTCGCCTGCGGCTAGAGCCCGTCTTAAAAGCATCCAGACCAGCATCTCCAGGGTCCCAGCTGGCGTCCAGTCCTCCGCCCGGGTGCACTCTCTGATGCCGGCGCTGGCAGGGGCCCGCGTGGCCTGCCCGCGGGGGCTGCCGGAGGGGGCGGGGGAGGAGGAGGAGGAAACAGTGTGATGGCCCTGGACGGCGAGCGGGGGGAGCAGGAGGAGGAGAAGAAAAAGAAGAAGAAGAAAAAGAAGAGGAAGAAGAAGGAGGAGGAGGAGGAGGGGGCTGAGAAGAGCAGCGCAACCTTCACGGCCACGATGGGAGAGAACGAAGCTGCGCTCCGGGCCAGCGGCAGGGGGCTCTCGGACCCGTGGGCAGAGTCCATGGGGGTGCGACCCCGCACCACGGAGCGCCACATCACAGTGCACAGGCGGCTCGTACTGGCCTTCGCCGTGTCCATCGTGGCTCTGCTTGCGGTCACCATGCTCGCAGTACTGCTCAGCTTGCGCTTCGACGAGTGTGGGGCGAGCGCATCGCCGGGCGCAGACGGCAGCCCCGCTGGCTTCCCACCGCGCGGTGGCAACGGAAGCCTTCCGGGTTCCGCCAGGCGCGACCACCACGCTGGCGGGGACTCCGCGCTGCCGGAGGTAGGCAGGGAGGCCACCCCTGGGACCCCGTCCGCCCAACCGTCGGAGGAGGAGCAGGAGCAGTGGCAGCCGTGGACGCAGCTGCGCCTGTCCGGCCACCTGAAGCCGCTACACTACAATCTGATGCTCACCGCTTTCATGGAGAACTTCACCTTCTCCGGGGAGGTCAACGTGGAGATCGCGTGCCGAAACGCCACCCGCTACGTCGTACTACACGCCTCCCGAGTGGCGGTCGAGAAGGTGCAGGTGGCCGAGGACCGGGTGGCTGGGGCTGTCCCGGTGGCCGGCTTTTTCCTCTACCCACAAACCCAGGTCTTGGTGGTGGTGCTGAATAGGACCCTGGACGCTCAGAGGAATTACAACCTGAAAATCATCTACAACGCCCTGATCGAGAACGAGCTCTTGGGCTTCTTCCGCAGCTCCTACGTGATCCACGGGGAGAGAAGGTACGGAGGGAGGCGGTGCCGGGCACCGCCCCACCCCGCAGGCTGCTCTAACCGCTGGGCGGCCGGCGACCCCGGGGACCCGGCTAGCTACCGATACCCAGGAAGAGAAGGGTGGGGGAAGGAAGCAAATGTGGGGTAGGACCATCACCCAGAACCCTCAGGGTCACCCAGATGCCTGAGCTCTCACTGCTGCCCACTCCACAAACTCACTCACCAGTGGCGAACGATGAATGCCATCTACCCCTTCTTTTAGTCTAGAACCTACCCCCGCCCCACCACCTCGGCCGCCATCTCATCAAAGTTTCTTAGCCAGCGAGGCACACAGCTCAATTTCAAAGGGTAACATCTAAAACCTGCCAAGTTACCGTCGAGGGAAAATACAAAAGTGCCAAAAGGCCAGGGCAGGAGTGCATCCCCGGGAGAGGTCAGCGCAGGATAGGGCAGGGAAAATCCCCTCTCTACCGCCATCCTATACCCCCCAAATGCCCACCTCGTCTATTCTCTGGCAAGCATAGAGCAGAGGATGGACTTTAGCTGCATAAAGTTTTCCAAAACTGGAAGTTGCTATTCGCAGCAGTAAGAGCCGGTCCCACTGACATACTAAGGCGTGGGGGGGCGGGGAGGGTGAGACGGCTACCATGGTCAGTGCCAGCGAGAAATGTTGCCGGTGCTGCCAGCTCTTTCCTAACACAGTTAGAACTACAGTTGTTTGTTCCTGAGTTACTGCCTCTGGAAATGACTCCAGTGGTGAAAGGGAAAAGCTCACAGTCTCAAATGCCTCGCTAGCTAGAGCCTTGATGGTTTTTAGATTTGGGAAGTATTGTGACTTTCTTCTTAAAAAAGAGGCTGTGGGTTGTTCACCACTTGTTCAGAACTGAGACTTGGAGTCCAACAGAACTGGGTTCGAATTCCAGCTGCACCTCTAGCTCTGGGGAAGGCTTGAGCAAGTTGATGAATCTAAGTCAGTAGTTTTTAACAATGACTACCTCTAGTGCTTATTAACTCAATCTTACAAGAACCCTATGGGGTAGGTGCTACCAACATTTCCTATTTAACATATCGGGAAATGGAGGCAAAAGTTAAGTAACTTGTCACATAGTGAGTTCACAAAGCAAGGATTTTGACCCAGGCAGTTTGGCTCCAGAGCCCATATTTTTAGTTTTAATTTAGGGATGGGAATAATGATACTGTCTTCATAAGATTGTTTCAGGTGTCCATGAGCTAATGCATTGAAAGTCACTTCACCCTATAGCTAACATTTAGAGTGTCCACCATAAATGTTAGCTATTATGAGTCTCTGGTGGTAGTAAGCCCTCTCACATATTGTTGAGTGAATAAACAAGTGATTCTTGCTTTTTGCCCTAACTCATTACATTTAAAACAACTTCAATTAATTAAATGACTATGGGGCTGGTGAACAACCAAAGTGAATTTAAAAATGAAATCGACAACCTTAGAAGTAGAAGCAGGTTGGGAATTAGTAATGATGCCACGGCAGAGCCTTCTCTGTCCTTATGTCATTTTCACAACGGCAGAAAACTGGGGCTGAGCAGCCCAGGGCACCTGAGGTCAGCAGTCTTATCAGTGGACTTGAACTTTGGTGTTCTGATACCTGGATCAGGGCTTGTGTTGTCTGGAAACTCTCAGAAGAAGTTGTTATTGTATAAGAGGCTGGGGAAATTGCAGTGTGTTATGGGAGAACACAAATGTTTTATGATTTATCGAGTGCTATGAAGTAACCTCATATAAATAAATTGCCCAATGCTTCAGTAGTTGTATGATAGTTAAAATCTCCTATAAGTGAGTGTGTCAATTATTCATTTTCCTAAGATCAGATGTGGACAATTTAAGCCCCCTTCCACTACTTCCTCCAACATATTCTAAAGAATACAGATTAAAAATATTTAAAACCCATGATCATATCAAATATGGGGGAAAGACATAGAAGGCAAATTTGCATGTTATGTTTAAAAACAAGCTTGTTATATTAAAATGACAATAGTGGGAGTTGCATATCATTACTGATAAAGCTGTGGTGAAATAATTACTTTCAACAACTCCTGTTTTCTGAGCCATGCCAAAATATATTTGGTGGAACTGAGCTTGCTTTGGTCAGTGCTTTCAAATTAACAGTTCTCTTAAAAAGATCAGATTTTTCTGCTTGACCCATAACTGATTTTTTGTACCTCTGGTACATATTTGTATTCAAACTCTCCTTCAGTTTTCTCCCAAGATGTAATAGATAACTTGGTTGAAAATTTAACCTAGTGCATATGTGGCTAAACTGCATCCCAGTAGAAGTGCAGGATTCCGTGTTTCTGGAGATCCCAGGATGGTTTTATTTCTAAACCACATCTTAGAATCTTGTTCCTCTTGCTTCTTTTTCCCCATTCAATAGCAGAGTGAATATGATAATTTCTTGGATATTTCTACTGGAGTTGATAAGGCAAAGGAAATAAAAAAAAAAACATTTCACAATTACGTCGACATTACATATATTAATCTTTTTTAAAAATCTTTTTTCGGTGATTGTGAATACTGTATGTACTTGGAGCATTTTTAACATGCCAGTATGAGGAATTGAGCCAGCGCTGGACTTTTATTGGTGATTTTGTCCCCCAAGTGCAATGTAAATCGATGTTTTAAAATGCACTTTCCAAAAGAACACCGATGCAAACTCTGAATTTTTATTTGATGAATCATTAAATATCTTGGTTTTTAGTTAGTCATAATTTTTGCCAATTTAATTATCAGATAATTTCTGTAATAAAAATAAATATTTAATCTGCCACTGGGGAGTCACACTGAGCCCCTTGAAACGTTTAGAAGAGTAGTACTACAGTTCAGTCCACTTGCTTAGCCTATGTGGAAACAACTCATTAATACCCAATCAATCTGATTCTTTGACTCCTTCCTCAGAGGTCTGAGAGAAAGAATTTGGATGAGGGCAGGAAAATTGGATTTTACCAGGTGTTGTATACCGTTGAATCCTGGAAGGTTTCATCTCTCACTAGGTAGACATTGGAGGGGGCCTTGGTTTTGTCCTAGGGGGAAAACTTACCTTTCCTGGTTTCCAGACTGCAGCGGAGAAAGAGTAGAAGACAAGCTCCCTACGGAAGTCCAGGGTTCCTCTACTTGAGGCAAATCCTCTACTTTTTGGTTGATAATTTGGCTGAAGGGAAAATTCATCACTTGTTGAAAATTGCAAATAAAAAAAATTCTCTTAAATTTGAAATGTTTACACACAGCAGTAAATTATCTCCGTTAGGCAGAACACAACACATATTCACCTTTTCCTCAAGTAGGTGTATAGTGGGCACATGAAAAGGGTGTGGATTTATGCCGTAGTATTCTATAATAGAATATACTTGCTTAGAATTAGGTAAACTGTTCATTTACCTGAAGTAATTGCCGCTTTTGGGTAGCCAGATGGCGAGCATGCCCATGTTCAAAGTAGGGTACCTTAATTTAGATCCAGATGGTCGGATTGAAAGAGGAAATTTACCCAAAGTAAATGAACATTTTATTCACTTTCAAAAGGAAGACTCTTTTTCTTTGACAAACTTTGGTTGGGTCTATAACATGCCACAGTGTCAGAAGACAGAATAAAAATAGGAGGTCTTTTTCTGTTAAGGATTGTTTAGAGAGAAAGCATGATCTCCAAGTAAAATGGGAAAATAACATTGTGGTTCTCAAAGAGAATTGCAAGAAATTTTTGCAAAAATCTTGTGGAGAACATAGAGGATTTTATGGGTAGGCATTTGATCTCTTGTGGTATTAGCGTACATGGTTTGATGCCTTGTACTTTTTCTGGAATGAATTAATAATCATGACATTTAATAAAAGCAAGAAAACCACCACATTGTTTTTATGTCAAAAGAAACCTCATTTCTCCTATTCACTCTGGTGAGGTGAAATCTTTACACGAGCAAGGTGGTGTATATAGCTCTATAGAAAGGCTTTGAATTGAAAAATCTGTGAGAACCATTTGTTTCTGTGAAAACTTTTTCATAATGGATTTAGGAATTGTTTTCCTGTCAGGCATACGTAACCATATGGCCAAACTGAGTCCAGTGCTGCTGGATTTTGGTCACAATTAAAAATGCCACCAGTAAACTAAATCTAGAAAATACTTTTTTAGAAAAAGCTTTGACCATTTCATGACTCATTCAGGGAGGAAAGTCTATATAATTGGTGTTTATCTTGCTGTGTTTTTTTCATGGTGCCATCTGATTTGATCACCCTGGATACTAATAAAGTGTACACTTTCTCTAAAAGAGTTAAATTAGTTTGCTTGTGTTTTTATTTATTCAAAGCAACTCCACAAAGAGCTTATCTGCTCTGGATCTTTTTCAGGCAAAGATGTGACTGGTTTCCCTGTGTTTGTTTAGTTTGAACAGCATGCTTATTTCCTCAAACCAATTTTTGCCACCATGTATGTGGGCAACAGTTTAGATTTGCTAGAGGATGGTGGCATTTGGTCCTTATGATTACAAGAATAGGACTCACTTCTTTAAACATGACTTCAAAGAATGACATACAAAAGTGAGGAAGACATACTTAACCCTTAACACATCAATGTTTTATAGTCGGTAAGAAAGTGCTTCCTTCCATTACTCCATGTTCATCCTCCCGCCCACCAACAATGATGGTCATCACCATGGTTATCATCATTGTCGTTCTTTTAATTCTTTTCATGTCCTTTATATCCTTTTACATTCACATTAGTGGCTGGGTTCCTCCAGAGTTTTTCAAAGTCCCATGCAATCCTGCTTTTTGCCACTAGAGAGTGGATGCTCTTTCCAACAGATAGAATTTTACTACATAGAATTTGGGAGAATATAAAAGTGACACATACTCCCTGCTTTCCTCAGTTTCCTGGACAATCTGAAATGATTCACAAACAGGTCCAGCTAAATGGTGGTGGTGGCGGCGGCGGGGAGGCTCTGAGGGTGGCGTGGGGCTGAATAGGGGGAAGCGCCCCAGCTGCCTGTCCGTCCTGACAGCAGGGGCACCTTCTCAGTCTCTAAGTGCCCGAGTGGTCCCAGGGTTTAAAGTGCTCTGGCACCAGTTGTGTAGAGATGGGGGTGAATCGATTCTTCCCAGTGTAGACTTATGTTTCAGGGTGAAGTTTTAGTTTAATTATGCAGCTCTTTCCTTATGACTGCATCACTCAAAAAATGAAAAAAAATCAAAGGATGAAAAAAGTGAAGCTTTAAAATGACTGATGTTAGTTACTTTTCATCTCTTTTACGAGTAGGTGCAAGCCACTTTTGGTTGTGTTGATAGATGAAAAAGTGTGTGTGTTTAGTGTGTTCAGGGACTCTAGAACCAGACTGCCTGGGTTCATATCCTGACTCCGCTGCTTATTAGCTTTATGACCTTGTTCGAGTTTCCTAATGTTTCTGGGTCTGGTGTCCTCATCTGTAAAGTAGAGTTAATGGCATCCTATTTCATAAGGTTATTTGTGAGGACTGCATGAGTTAAGTCATAAAGCACTTAGGACAGTGTCCGGCAATCGGTAATCACTTCGGTGGGGATTAAATATTATTATATTCTGTCATGGCTGGAGAGCTATTTGTGATGGTACCAGGTCGTGTAGGGTCAGTGTTTTGTCTTGGGTCTTCCCCTTACCAGCAAAACAGAGGTGGAAGGAAATGGTCACCATGACATTTCTTCTGCTACTGTTGTCTTGCCGCCTAAGCAGAAGTCAAAAGATGGTAGAGGAAGAAACAGGGCCCCCTCACCATGAAGAAGAGAGTAAAGAGAGAAAGGCTGTGACACTTCACAGCTAGAGAATCCCCATGCTTAGTTCAGACACTGAGATGGAGAGGGCTGAGGGACTGGGAAGAGTGTGAGAAAGAAAGGAGCACACAGCTCTGATTACCACACAGCTCCCTCTCAGCAGTGAGAACAGCAAAAACCAGTGACTGAAAGGTCAGGAGGGATACCTTCCTTGTCACTCACTGGAAGTTTGCACAACATATAGAAAAACTCCAAGTACCAAGAGAAAGGCACATCAGTCATTAAATATTGTTCTCCAGCCTTTATTTGCTTTCTGATAGTAGCAGTACTTTATAATCCTTACATAAAGCTTTGCCTTTTTCCAATATTAAACAAACGAATCTCCAACACTAGTTTATTTATTCTTATGAAAACCTAATATTACGGCCTGGGACATTAATGTTATGCATTCATAATACTCTTCATCAATGGTGATCAAATACTCAGTAGTTTTGATAAGACTATTTAGTATACAAATAGGAAAACAATTATGAATATTATGCTCTGTTTTTATAACACAATTATTCACACATGCACCATTTCCTACATACATATTGCTGGCATTATTGCATTATGTTTTTAGTTTACTAGAATGGTTATTTAAAAAAAACAGACTACACGCTTGCTTGTAGTATTGAATATTCAGCAGGAGAACTTCTCTTCTGAAATGGCAGAGGTTTAATGATTCATTGAAGTACATAAAAACACACAGTCTAACCAATATACTTTTTGACTTAAAATGTTTTGTCTTTGGGTGATAATTTGCATTTTGATTAACAACCTTAACTTTAAATGGGACATGTGTAAGTTCCATGACCTCCTAACTGAGTCTATTTATTACAAACAGTTGAATAGTAACTAGATGGCCCATTGTAACTTTTCTTTCAGAGTTTTTATTACCAATCTTAAACTATTGCAACACTAGGCCATTTGCAGTTGCAGTAGAAGTTCAAAGATCATTTTTCACTATGCTGTATGTGTGGTATGCGTCGATGTGGCCAAAACGGAAACCTCTCAAATATACTATGCCATTTGTGAGGTTCTCTTGGTTTTGGTGGGTTCCACAGTGAAAAGTCATGAATCAGTATGAATACTAACAGTATTATGCAAATGTTTGTTTCCTCTGCATATTTTCACTTTATTAAAAGGCAAACTGAAAATAATGGAACAGAAATTGTTTTGTATCACATACTGTTATTTGTTGGCAACATCAACCAACCGTTAATGCATTACTTCTGCTGAATCTTATAATGACTTGACACAAGTAGCTTGCCTAGTGAACTTCCGCAGAAATAAGAAGAAATCAATTCTCTATATCCTTGAGAGACAACATAGAGCTTTAAGCTCTCTTTAGCTCAACCGAAATGTCAAGTAGACAAGTTGTTAAGAAATCAAGTAATTTATTTTAAATAGAAGAGAATTAAAGTACAGGTATGTTATTCATATTTTTCTAATTATGCTAAAGTGACATCCTTGGAATGACACGTTTGGAAGCGGATTTTTTTGTGGTAATAGAGGGATTCATTAAAAGCTAAAAGTGATTTTGTTTAAGAGAGCAGGAGAAAAACAGACAATAAAATACTTGTCCCCATTAACTTCTGCCTCCTGCTCTTTTATTTTACTTCTTGTTGTATTTACATATGTATTTCATATCCATATGGTTTATTAAAATGTTTTCTATTTTTAATTTTTTTGTTTGTATTTCTTTTAGCTGGTGTCCTGTACCACCTCCCACTCACTTCAAATTTACTCAAATCCGAACTCATTATTTTCTATTCCAAATCACCTTCTCTAGAGGCCTCTGATGTTTTTAATGACAATAAGCAGAAAAGGAGCCTTACTTCTACCAGTTGAAGGCAACCCTAAATTATGTGCAGTGAAGACAAAATTATATTTTTGAAACCTAACAGGCACTATTGCCTGTGATGGGCTTTGAGCCTGAAACTAGACCTTTTTGTTAGAAAGGAGAGTATTAAGGATGAGAGGGGTGTTAGAGATGTCTGGCGGTACTGAGATCAGATAAGACCAGAACCTATAAGAGAACAAACAAGACACTAACTTAATATGTGAGTCAAATCTTTCTTAAAGGCTTATTTCTGTGCTACCCCTGGTCAACTTGCTCACGTTTCCATCATCTCTGACCCTACTATACTACGCAGACTTCAAGACCAACTCTTATGTTTCCTCCTCCATAAATCCTTCCTTCAGTTTTTAAGACTGGCGGTTCTCAACTGGGTCAATTTTGTCACCCAGGGGACATCTGCAATGTCTGGAGACATTTTGATTGTCACAGCTGGGGAGAGGTGGTGTTACTGGTGTCCAGTGGTAGAGGCCAGGGATGCCGATAAACATCCTACAGCGCACACAACAGCTCCCAACAATGAATTATTATCCAACCTAAAATGTCAGTAGTGCCGAGATTGAGAAACCCTGCTGTAGGAGAATGTAATTTATACATTTTCTCTTTGTCATTGCTTTTTGTGTGATACCTGTTCAGGTATATGTTTAATTTCTTTTATTAGAGTGTAAACTCCTTGAAGAAAAGAAGCTATTTCTTTCTCTCCTCAGTATTAAACACTCAAAAATGAATGATTAAGAGAAACACATGCATTATAGAACATATAGTAAAAAGCTAGTTAGTGGTAGTGTCATTTAACATTTTTTAAAAACCTCATCAAATTCAGGAAATATTTCTAATTTTTGTTCAGTTTTAGGATCTCAAGCTTGGAAAAGACTCTAAATGCAACCTAATCCAACTGCTCTTCTTTACCAAGGGACTTTTTTGATTTCCTAAATACTGAATTGAAATTCCGTTGCAATCGTCCTTAGGTGCCAGACTGTGAAATTGGTATTTCCTCATTTAGACATTATCAGAATATATGTGGGCCCTCTGTGCATAGATATATACTGTGTGTATGAATTCATTAAGAATATTAATTGCAGGAAAAGTCACTAAATGATCTCTACAGTTCCTTCCAACCCTGAGAATCAGTTATTTAAATTGCTAGCTTCACTCACATATTTACTTACTACGTAAGGCAAAAAGAGACTACACGACATGATTCTTCTGCATAAATATTTGGTTTATTAATCTCTCATTAGCCCAAAGGTATTTAGAACTTCTATATCTAATAAATTCCTACCCATTAATTACTTAGTGCTAAAGACACTTTTGACTTTTACATAATGACTAATACATTCTAATTGCAACCACTCTGTTGAATTCTTGTAGAACTTTTCACCTAGTATTATTATTACAACATATAAATATAGATCCTTTTCAATTAGATTGCAAAGAACTTAAAGGCAATAACGGTTATATCATTTTTTAAACAATTCTACCATGTACCTAATATAGTAAAAAGTTTACATAGTCAACAATATTTGCTCAATGACTAGAATTGGAGTTCTCAGAAACTTGAAAGTTAAAGGGGAACACTTTTCCTCATATATGAAATCACATAGGTAACTTTTAAGTGGCCTCAGTAGAGAAAGATCAAGTTCAGTAGACCTCTTAATTAATAAGACTGAAAGATAAAATTCAAGAACATTACGTAAGACAAAAGCAAATGATGAGAAAATTGTAAATGGGTGCATTTAAACTAAAAGATACTGACATTTCATTAAGCAAAAATTATATTGCTATCAGTAAATATAATAGGGAAAAATATTACCATGATTTTGACAAATTTGGAAAGAAGAACTTTTATTACTAACAGTCAAATGAAAACATTGTTTATAAGTTTTGCCTAAAAATTAACTTTGCTGTTTTTGAAATATGATTGCCTTTTACTCAGACACAGAAAATGTGAATTCTAGACCCAGCTTTGCACTAATTGCCTGTGTAACTTTGGACAATTCACTTAACCTTACTGAAACTACTTTTTCATTTTAGAAATTTATGAGAGCTAGGCAATTTGTTTCTAAGATTGCTTCCAACTTTAACCTTATATTTGTCTGAAGATTTATAGTTAAAACTTCTTTCCCATATATTATCTCATTTTATCATCTCGACAGTTTTGTAAGGAAGGCCTAGGAAACGTTATTGTTTTCCTTCTACTAATGAAAATATAGGCTCAGGCAGTTAAGTGATTTACCAAGTCTTGTATAAGCAGCCCAGTACCGTTTCCAAGATAACTCTCAAAAACCCTTTCTCTGAGAGTTAGTATACAAGTAATCTAAAAACTGTCTGATTTTTCTCTATTTTAAAACTAAGCTTTAAAAAGGTAGGCCCTCAATGATAAATGTGAGCTTCATAATTTTAAAATAGTGTAAACAATTTACACTGTTGTATCCTGCACGATGAGGGTTGTGGGGAGCGAAGAGGGAGGCGCAGGATTAAGAAAAGACAGTAGCCATGAATAGAGTTTAAGGGGAGCCAAGGGACCTGCAGCCTCGAGGACTGGACGGGCCAAATCAGGCCTATGTATTAGCTTTTATTAGTTAGGTGAGGAAGTAAAGGAGATAAAGCTTGTCAATCTCAAGATCTGTGAATCCTATACATTATAATAGGAAACTGATTTGAGCCAATCACCCTTGCCTGCAGGCAGCTGAACCTTAAGTCTCAGGATGTATGTACTTCCCCAAGGGACAAAACTATATGCATATGAATAGATGGAGAACACGTCACTGAATCACTTCCCTTGCAGGTTATGGGAAGGAATGCAGCCACAGAGGCTGAGGCTTTCCTTAGCTGGGGGAAGGTGGGATGCTGTGCCCACCTCTGTGAACCCTGTGGGTTCTCCTGTTGGTCCCCACTTGACTGTGCCTGGCTTGAGTTGTCCCCACTGTGGGTAATCTTACTCGTCATTGGCTAACCAGCCATCTTTCTGGGGCCAAACAGGGAGACATAAGGTGCAAACACAAAGGTGAAGCAAAGTCCCTGAAAGGATTCGTCTCACAGACTCTCCTTTCTTTAGGGGCAGGTACAAGGAGACAGACAGGTAGGCTGCTGCGTGGCAACATACACCTCATGGTTTGAGCCAGGGATAACCAAAAAGATTCAATAAGCACGTCAACTCCTATTGATTGATAGTAGCTGTCTGAAGTTCTATGCTGAGAATAATTTTGAGGCCAAGTTCAGACTGAGTAGGAAAATGTACCACGTTAGATTAACCATGTATACCTTGGATGATGGAGAGGGGAGAGGTAGCATAACTACTTATGGGGGAAACAGCTTTTCAGAGAAATTACTGTAGAACTCAGCTGTGTTTTACAAAAGGTGTGATGTTGATTTGCCTTGTATCAGGTTTTACAACTAGTATTATTTTAAAAGTTTAACTTTTGTTATCAACGTTTTCACAAATATGGCCTTTTCTAAATTAAAAGAGTGTCGTTCCTAAAGTACTTAACATGAGTGTTTTCAAACTGTGAAAGAATGTAGAAGTTGCTTCTAGTTAGAGTTTTAATAAGCAACTTTGCAACTTGATCTGAAAGCTTGAGGGCATTAAATATACCATACACACACACACACACACACACACACACACACACACACACATCAACATGTTTATTATGTAGATGTTTGTTATATTAACATATTGTAATATATTAAGTATATATTACGAGTAGTAAAAACAATGGTCTCTGGATTAGTCAATGTAAACATAGGTTATAGCACTCCAAGAAAGTCTGAAGATACTGTGAATCAGTGGCTGCCATGTTTTGACTGGCTGCTATTTAGTAACAGCCTGCTGGGTCCTATTCATCTGTTCACAGTGACAGATGTATTACATTCTCTTCCCTCTTCTTCCCCCCCCCCCACACCTCCCCAACCAGCTTTACAATTATTTTGAATTAGGCTTGATTATTTCCTTTTAAGCAATAAACAGCTACACCTTAGGGACATTTAGTAATCGTCCAGGATGGTATGGCTAAGAATGTTGTAGAGCCAGAATTCAGACCAAGGTCTGTCAGGTTTCAAAGTCCTTTTTCTTAATAAAATCAGGTCATGTCTTGTTGAAATTTGAGGGAACAGATGTTTCCCAGTGTGATTGTATATGTTCTGTATGTATCTGCTGACAACTTCTGGATTTTAGTTTCACTGTCTTTACATGTTGTACAGCTTTAGGGAGGAAAGTGGGGCACACCAAAAAAGAGAATTATTATTTTCCAATATTTGCCAATGTGATGCTAATGAGTTGGTTTTCTGTAGACTGTAATGTTTCATCTAATAGGCACTGCTCTGGGTTTAGAGAATTTACTTAAATTGAGACAAAAACTTCCCTGAAGAACTTTTATTGTTGGGGAAATATATATGAATGGTGCTTTCATGCTATTCATGCATTTAAGTTTGGTTCCAAAATGAAAAGTCTCTTGCAATTTGGCAAAAATACTTTGTCAGCGGAAGCATGTAAAGTGGTCATAACTCAAGCCATCAAAGTAATTGGGAATGTCATTTTCTTTTTTCCAGATTCCTTGGTGTTACTCAGTTTTCGCCTACACATGCCAGAAAGGCATTTCCTTGTTTTGACGAGCCCATCTACAAGGCTACTTTTAAAATCAGCATCAAGCATCAAGCAACCTATTTATCTTTATCCAATATGCCAGTGGAAACTTCTGTGTTTGAGGAAGATGGATGGGTTACGGATCACTTTTCACAGACCCCTCTCATGTCCACATATTATTTAGCCTGGGCTATTTGCAACTTCACATTCAGAGAAACTACCACCAAGAGTGGGGTTGTAGTAAGTATTTTAAACTTAATGATGTTTTTGGATAATGCACACTCTGTAAAATAACCTTATTTCTGGATTAATAATGAATCATTCCGATAACTGAATTCTTTCCTTAACTAACCCTTGGGAGGAAAATTATCTTCCTAGTTTCATAGAGCCAGAGAGGAATGTCTCTTTTATACCCAGCGCTTGTATTCCTTTAACCACTTCCCTCACCTCTGCTATCCCTGTTCCTCTCCATCTCCTGAGTATCTCTGGAGGAGCTGTTGTTTGTATTGGGAAATTGCCTGTTTCTATTTATATTGCTGAGAAAGCTGTTTCTTTTTATTGTGAAATATTTTGAACATACAGAAAATGTGGAGCATAACACAATACACGCCACATAACTACTAGCCAGCTATATAGAATCTAAACATTTTACCATCTTTGCTTCTAATTTAATTTTTGAGAAAGTAAGATGTATTGGATAGAGTTGATGCTCTCTGTACCCCTGTCTGATCTCATGCTTTGCCAGCTTTCTTAGAGATAACCACTGTCCTGAATTTGGTGTTTGCCATTTCCATGAATATTATTATATGAGTATTAAGTATGAATATATACATTTAAAATACATGTCATGCTTTAAAATTTCATCTAAGTGGTTTTATATTATACATACTATTCTGCAACTTATTTTCATTTCATTTTATTTTTTGCTTAAAATTATGGTTTTGTGGTTTATTTGAATAGAATCATTGAATGAATATATCAAAATTTGTCATCCTCCTATGGGTGAACATTTTAATTTTAGTGATTTTCAATGATTAACAAAAATGCTCTAGTGAGCATTTTTGCATATAAGTTCTTCCAATGTGTTAGAATTTCTGTAAGGTATAAAGCTTCTTTTAGCCCATAACACCCAAGTGTATAAAAAATATGTTCTTAAGGAAGGGTGATATATAGGAAGCCTGGAGAATTACAATCTGTATTAAATTTATAATAAAAATCAGACTCTCTATGACAACTATCATTTGTGACACCATGGTGTTCTAGGTACTTTTGCATGCTGTTGAATTGCATTAGTCAGGCTAGGTCAACCATGCTGAGTTAACAACTTTCTTCCTCATTTCAATGGCTTACACAATAAATATGCATTTATTTTAATTTTTGTGTCAATCCTAAAGCAAGGTATTATGACTCCGTTTTTCCAAATGAGTGCAGTAGCTTAAAGAGATTAACTGTCCCAGCATCACAAAATAAGCTAGTGGTAGAGCCACAAGTCAAACCTCTGTTGGTTTGATTCCATATTTTGGGCTTTTCCATCCTGTGCCCAAGGAAAATTCTGTTTCATCATTTCACTTGTGTGTCTGTAAGATAATTCAGGTAATGATTCTTCCCATCCAGTGACCATCGTTTTCAATGTTGCTTGAACAAAACAAAAGAAGTGAATAGAAATCTATATTCTTATTCTGTAGGAAGTACATAGCTCTATAATAACCTAAATTTTGAAAAATAGGTTTGGCTAAATAAATTTTTCTCTATGTTACTTTCAATATAAATCACTGTGGAGCCTATTGAAAAAAAGTAAACTCTACCTGCATACAAAATTAATGCTATTATTAGAGAACTGCATATAGTGAATTCATCTACATAATCATTAAAATAATGTCTTAAATGCTGGCTATAGAAAGCTAGATGACATTTTACTTTTTTAGACTTATACTTATTTGATATAAGGAATTCCTCTGATGTTTGTTGATGTCTCCTATAGCTATTTCAAAACTGTACACATTGGATCAGAGAAAAAGACATCTCATTTCCTTTTATAGCTTCAAAAGTTGATGATTGACTTGCTGTGGGTCAACTAGCAGCATAGGGTACAATGGAAATATTTTTTCTAAGTATTTTTTCTTAAATATGTTCTCAATCCATCACAATTATGCTTACTGCTAAATGACCGATGTTTAAAACCAGACACATTCTAATTATTTAGATGTAACTTTGTATTAGAGTTAAGAATCTAAATAATTAGCAAACATTTTAAAATTTCTCTGTAATAACTTTGTAGGGAAGATGAAACATACTACTAGAAAACATTGAAAGGTCAACTGAAATAAAATTTTAGATTGTTTAATCTAACAATACTATGAATAGTAAAAGGAAAACAAAATTGCTATTGGGACCCCTTAGTAATCAATTGTGGAAATATGGTTCAAAACCTGTATCTCTTTTTCTGTCACCTCTTTCACTCCAATCTTTCTTTTTATTGACTTTCCTCTTTATTACTGGGAGTACATTTCTCAACTCTTAAGAACTGGAACAGGTGGAAGTTTATCTTTAAAATCCTGAAAGTATGGTGGCTAGGTGAAATCCAAGTGGTAATTTTGGATCAGTAGCTAAAGCAGTTTCCTATAGGATATGAAAGAGCAACTTGAGTAGCATCTTAATAATACACAGCTGAATTGTAGCAGTGTCTCAAGTGTACCTATTTGAAATATCATCATTATTTGCTTATCAAATTACCTATACTCTGCAAGGCACTATCCTAAGTAATTAGAACGATAAAAAATAGTCTAAGATCCCTCTAGTACAGAGATTGCAAATGCAACTTTCAGATTGAATCCAATCCTACGGACGTGTCTTGTTTACCCACCTCCACAATGGCTTAACATTTTTCTAATTAGTTTTCAGCATTTACACATTGGAAGAGTGCACATAAAATTATTTATTTCTGGCTTTTCTTGAAAAATTGGAAGGTCACAGTCGTTCCAATGTGGGTAATTGTCAAGCCCACATTACTGCTTGACAACATTTGTTCATTCATTTATTTCTTCAAAAGATATTTATTGACTGAGTATGAGGTATTGTTCTAGGCTCTGGTGACATAGCAGTGAACAAAGCAGACAAAGTTTCTACTCTCAGCAAACTTATATTTTAATGAGGAGAGAGTGACAATAAACCGATAAATGAAACATATGTCGGGTGATGAGATGTGCTATGAAGAAAAGCAGTGTGCTGAAGCTAAGTGGTGGCTGGCCAATATACATGGGGCATTTACTTCCCAATGTAACTGAATCAAGACCACTTTTGTCCTTTGTATCTAGTCCACTTCCCTGTTGCATATTACCTGCTGTCATTCTGTAGGCATTTGGATTTTCAACCCTTGTCTAGGGACATAATTCAAGAGGGTAGCCAAGGAATATACACTGGAAAAGCAATGAATTCACTAATTGTGAATTCGTGTTATTAGCATTCACTACTTGTCAAATTAAAGTTGTAGAAAATAAGCTGAAGACAGTTTTGAAGAGGGAGAAATTGCCAAGAGTTGGAGTCTAGCATATGCTTCATGGAGGAGATAGGATTTAATGTGGCTCTGAATGATTGATGGTTTGGTCTTAGAGGAGCAGATGAATGTGGGCATATAATCCTTGGCAGGGAAAATGTTAATAAGAAAAGAGATATGGATATCTATGGGAAATAGTGTAACTTTATGATTATAAACATGGATTTTAGAATCTTGTAAGTCTGATCGCTTCTGGGCCTTCTGGCTAAGATCAAGTGTAGAATCATGTAAGTCTGTTTTAGGGTTTTCACTTTGCTTCTCTATGAACTTGGTTAATTACCTAACCTCTCTTTATCCTGGTTTTCTTGTTTAAAAATTGAAGGAATGAATTTTTCCTTTAACATATTGTTTCAGTTACTATCATGACCTAACTACTCCAGAATTCAGTGGCTTAAAACAACCATTTTATTACTCTATAAGTTTCTGTGGGTCAGGAATTTGGAAGGACACGGTTGGGGTCACTGCCTCTTCTAAGTGATGTCAGGGGCCTCAGCTGGGGAGATTTGATGATTGGGGGTGACTTGACTGGAGACCAGAATCATCTGGACCACCTTTAGTAACGTGTCTGGTGGTTGTTATTCCAGTCTTCTGCAATGTCAGCTGGGGCTGCTGGCCATAGCATTTATACGTGGCCTTTCCACATGGCCTGGGCTTGCTCAAAGCATGGTGGTCTCAGGGTGGTTGGACTTCTTGCCTGATGAAGTAGCTCCAAAGGTAAATGTCCCCAAAGAACTAGGTAGAGCTAGTTTTGATTTAGCCTCAAAAGTAACACAGTTTCACCTCTTCTCATTTTTAATGGTTATAAGTCACTAAGAATGGTCCTGATTTGATAGACAAGAACATAGACCCCACCTGCTGATGGAGAGCGTCAAAGAATTTGTGGATTTGTTTTAAAATCAATAAAGTCTGACCTCTGGTCACAAATTATTTACATTCATTTCACATACAAAGTACACTTGCCAAAAGGTCTGATTCCATTATAGTATCAGGCTCAAGTTTGAGGTCCAGGATCTCACCATCTAATTTAGGTCTAGGTGCAGATGAGACTACTTGGGTTTGGTTTCTTTGAGCGTGGTTTTTCTCTCTCTGAAGACCTGTTAACGAAGGAGACAAATTATCTATCCCACTCCCCACCCACATGAAATGATAGTAAGATAAGAATATGATTATTGCACTAGACCTTTCCATTCAAGAATAGAGAAAATGAGAAGATACAGCATTTGCTGGCCCATAGCAATTCTGAAATCCAACAGGACACATGTTGGCAATTCCTTAATTATAGCTCAGTGTTGCTTCCTGTGAGGTATTCCTGGAGCTTGGTCCTACCCTTGGGGCTCTTAGTTTTGCCTTCTAAGGCATCTTTTCTCTTCTGGTTGAAAAGTAGTTTGTGTTTGTAATTGAATAGTCTTCTGGGCTTGCTTCCTACCAGTAAAAAGTTGGGGGTCCAAAGGCTTATTTTTGTTTTGTATTGGCTCTTCTGCTTTCAGTCCAAGCAAGTACACTTATGTAAAAAAACCTGTTGGCTTTTTATGTATTAAGTTACATCCATTTCATCAGACGAAACTATACCCATAGGTCTCTTTAAGATGAGCCTTTGTCTACCGTGAGGCTTTACTCTTGGCATGCTTAGATGCTCTATGATTTAACAGAGAGGTTTGATGAGGCACACTCTAAAGATCCTTAGAAAACCTATATGGGGCATCACTTTAAGAGTATCTGAAGTCTTCGTTTCTGAAGTCACATCTTTGGCCTCATTTTCAGACTGTGCTTTCCTCACAGTAACCTGTATTTATTTCCCCTGAGGCTGTTTCTTACTTTGAGAATCTTTTGCCATCTGTGGGGAAGAGGCTGGGAAGAAGAAGAGTTTTAATTTCAAGCGTAGAAAATTCTGACTTTTTAATATTTATTTGGAATTTTGCTTGGAAACTGGACAGTTTGTTCTTAAGTTTTTCTCACCTTTTTTCCCCCACATTTTTCATGGCCAGTGAGAAGAAGCCAGGTAGCACTTTCAGTGTTATACCTGGAAATCTCCTTAGCTAGAAAATATAGTTCAATAGTTGTAATTCTCATTTTTCCATGAAACTGTAGGCAACAATGTTGCCAAACTTTCTTCCACTACATAACAAAGGTTCCCTTTTTTTAGCTTCCAATACCATTCGCCTCAATATTCTTCAAGCCTTCACCCACAGCTTCCTTAAGGCTCACAAAGGTTTTCCTAATAAGCACCTCAAGAATCTTCCAGCTTTTGCCCACAGTTTAGTCCCAAAGTCAAAGCCATGTGTTTTGAGGCTTTTGTTAATGGCAGTGCCCCACTTCCAAGTTCGAAAATTGGTTCCAGTTGGTATTGTCGAATAAAAAAGCACTCTAAAACTTAGCAATAAAAAATAACCATTTTTTATGCTCACAGATTCTGTGGGTCAGGAGAATGAGTACTACAGGGCAGGCAATGACCCATCTCTGCTCTATTATGTCTCCACTGGAGAGGTTCATTAGGTGGGAGTGACTTGACAGCTGGGAGTCGTAATTATCCTGGGGCTTCTTTACTTAGTGTCTTTACTTGATGTTAGCTGCTATCTGAGCCCTCGCTTAAGGCTCTAACCTGCAGCATCCATGAGCAGTCTTTCCATGTGGCCAGAGCTTCCTTGCAGCATGTTTCCTCATGTTTTCAGACTTCTTACTTGTGACTTAGGCCTCTAAAGGTGAGTGTTCCGTGAGATTTATATTCCCTGTTCATTCCATTATAAATGATTACATAGATTATATTAGTCACCATGTTTCTCCTCTGCCTTTAGCAAGGCAGAGGCTGTATTACCGTTTCTGAACTAGAAGTTAAACAGTGTCACTTTTGGGGCAACTTAGGTTGGCCCAGATTCTAGCAGAGGGGATGTAGACCCCATTTTTCAATGGGAGTAGTTTCAAAGAACTTGCAGACTCATTTGAAAACCACCACAGTTGTTATAAGTGTTATAGGAGATCATGTTTATAAAATCATAAGCACTGTGCCTGACACATTGTACTGACTCTGACAATTAAGTTGATTAGATATTCAGAAGTCATAGAAGGGAGTCGTGATATGTAAGTTTGAGAGACAGATAGAAACTAGATTGTTCAAGAGCTTGATGTCTAGCTAAATTGTAAGATTTCGTTCAGTTAACAGTAAGAGCCGCTGGGAATTTAAAAGCTGGAGACATTTGTATAATTTTTATAATCTGCCTGAGAAAAGCATTCACAGTATGTGGACATGAGAAGACTGGAAGCAGGGGGTCCATTTCGCTAAGAAACTCTGGACTGGAATAGTTATAATTTAAATGAATAGCATAGCGTACTGAAAGGCATTTTAAAGGGAGAATTGGTAGTACTTGGCGAGAAATAGAAGATAAGGAAATGTAAGCATTGGGGAAGCAAAAGAGCAAAGACTCAAAGACTCAAGAAGTGACTTTAAGGTTTAAGTTATAACAGCTCTGTAGTTTCTATCCTCCAGAATCACTGTGTATTCTGAATTGGGCATCACAGCCACTGAGGGTTTTCATTTGCCTTTTCTAAACTCTGGGATGCACAACCTATACTATTACAATTAGTTGTATAGCATTTCATTAGTCAGCATTTTTTTCTTTTTAAAACAAAGTTTCTTTATTAAAATTCAGAAATGTTCTGATACATTTGTTAGTAAGTGTGTTTCACCAACATTTTGGGGGGGCTACACATTTATATCATTTACGATGTGATCCTCCTGACCAGTCCAGTACCCACCTGACATTATACATAGTTAGTACTATATTTTTTACTACATTCCCTATGCTTTGCTTTACATCCTATGACCATTTGGTCAGCATTTTTTTTTTTTTTTTAGCAAGTTACAAAACTCAGTTGGAGCTTAAACAAAAAAGGGAAATTTATTAGAAAGCTATTGGGGTATCTCAAGGAATCTCCAGTTAGGGATAGACCTGGGGCTTGGAGCACTGTGAGAAACTTGGGAATCCTATTTCAGGTCCTTGTTACTGCTTCTTCTGCTTTGCTTTTCTCTCTTACTGTGGAAAGGCTTTCTCTGTTCTTTGATTCATGTGGTGGAATATTGCTACCAGAAGTTCCCAGGATTTCCATATTGCCATGCAGGCCTCAAGTGGGCATGTGACCTTTATAAATCCCAAACACATAGGGAGTGTGTTGATTGCCCTTGCTTGGGTCACATGATCACCTCTGATCATGTAGCTAGACAAACATCTGTGGGTAACCGTGCTATAGAGCAAACGATGAAACATCATATTCTAATGGTTGATGTTTCTTAGATTCCAATGATTCTTATAGGATATGTTGTCAAATTTCAGAAAGACTAATGAGGATATTTGGTTGAGTCCACATGTGGCGTCACAACATAGGAACATGGCATCTTCTGCTTCACTTTGTGAATGGAAGTGTGTGGGGAAAAAAAGAGGAGTTGCTAGTGGATGGATGCTGGGCAAAAAGCTACAAGTACCCCAGATATATTTTTAGCTTTAGTTTTAGCTTTATTGGACTGACGACCATAGGAAGAATACACAAAACGTATGGCATTGGTATATATGAACATATGCCTTCACCCAGGAAAGTACACACACATACACATGTGATGCACATTTCTGATGTCCAAGGTTCTAATGATGATATTGTGTATACACACTTAAAACACGTGTGGATATTGTAATGTATATTCTCTGTAGTTTCCTACTGAAAATAGAATTTAAGTTCTCATTTTAACAAGAGAAGTAGAGGACGATAGGTTAATGTAGTCTAAGCATCTATTCCAGTTTAAAAATACCCATGTTAATAATGAGACCTTTTGTCATTAGACATTCTAGTTAGATTGCAGTACAACTATAATAATGGCCCATAGAGAAATAAATAATAACAGAAGAGTTGGATTGCAATCTATTTAGGAATACAACTAGAGACTTCCTGACTACCCCAAGAAGTAGTCAGGAAGTCTCTAGTTATATTCCTCTCTACTCTTAGAATACTGTGTACACTCATCCGTCATTGTAATTATCTCACTGTTCGTAGTTCTTTCTTGCTGGCCTCGTTGCTCCTGCAGGCTGTGAACTCTTTGAAGGCAGGTACTGTCTTTCTCATCTTTGTAAGATCAACAGTTCCTATGGTAAGTAGAAAATGGTAGGCACTCAGGGAAAGTCCATTGAACCTCTAAATTAGTGAATTCCCTTCAGAGAAGTCACAATGTTGGCAGTTTCCAAAACCTTTTGGTTAGATTAATAATTAGGGCACGAAAATTGATGAGAAGTAATTTTGACCAATATTGAACTACAAATAATAAATGTCATGCATAATACAGATATCACCACTTTAAGGCATTCTAGTGGAAGATGTAGTTGGAAAGAGTTGTTAAAGAGAGGTTAGTACTGAGGGACAAAGTTTTACTGCCAATCAGGGAACTGAATTCGGGCCAGAGTCCAGGCTCTGGAAAATCTAATGTAGGGGAGGAGAAATGGGGTGATGCTTATAAACAGAAAAACCAGGATTGTCTCTGTCCTCTATCAGGAAAGCAAAGTCTCTGAGTATTGATGATGGGCTGGAGATAGCTGGCTAGGCCTGGGCTGTTTGGGTGGTCTGCTGCCATATGCATGTTTTAGGATTATGGTACCCAACTCACTTCTGCTGTATGAGAAATACGTCTGAGCCAAGGTTGAATCATCCCATTAACTCTGCACTCTTGTCAGCAAGTAGTGTGGCCAGGTCAGGAGTTTACTGGAGTCAAGGAGTTTGAGATGTTGAAAAGAAAAAGAATGTACTTGGTGAACTTCCTTAAATTTCATTAGTGTGGTAGGAACAGAGGAGATAGGTTCTGTGAAGGAGTGAGTGTAGAGTGAAGAAATGGTGATCATAGACTATGTTTTTAAGAGTGCTAGTTAAGGGAAGGGATAAGAAAATACATCTATGCAGAGCCTACCGTAAGTGATTTTAGATAGTAGGAGAGCTGAATATGTAAAAAGAGAACAAAAAAGTTTCCGGACAGTAACTAAGGACAGTAACTAAGGACTTGATATTTAATGGCTTGTCTTTGTAGAGGAAAGGTCCAACATTCTTTGGCTATTTCTGCAAGTTTTAAGAACTTTAGTAATAAGAATGGAGAAAGCAGGTATGGGGAGATTAAACTTGGGAGACTGATTAGGCGCACATGGCCAGAGGTCAAAAGGGTGAGACATCTAGAGTGACAATAAAATTTTGCTGATATCATAAGACATAATACCAGAGAGGCAGAGAGGCAAGTGAATCCATAATAATCGAAATTATATTCATGAACAATGGATTGGGATGGTTGACGAATAGAAGTCACCATTAGAGTAAAAAATAGGACTGGAATGATGAAATGAATGAGGTGGAAAGAGAAGGTCTATGATAGAGAAGAGGGTTTCAGATTTCAGGGTGAATTGGAGGAATTTTAATCCTGTTATTGTAAAGTTGAATGGATGAAGGGGATTGAAGATAGAATCATGGATTGAGCAGAGATAAGGTAACTGTAAGGCCATGTTAGAACAAAGATCAAAAACATTTTAGGGGACTCCTTGTGCATATTGGTAAGAAAGCTGTAAACCAGGCTTTAGACCCCAGAAATGTGAGTATCCCCTGGAGGCCTAGATGGGGAAGAGGATTCATGAAAGCCATGAACTCCAAAAGAGGAGAGTGTTTTCATGGAAATGGAGGAACAGTGGTGTAAAAGCAGCAATAGCAGAGCTAGGGAAAATTTCCTTCCTCTCTCTGTCTCTGAGGGTGGATGACAGCAAATCTAAATAAGGATGAGAATGTGGGCAGAAGTAGCGGGAGTCAGGGGTTTGTATAAGGGATGAGAGCTGCTGAGCATGAACATCACTTACACAGCAGGTGGAGTGGTAGTCTGGAGAGACCTGTTAACAATAGAAGAGGGAGAGGACTGAGTAGGCAGAATTTAGTTAATAGAGCAGCTTCTAGACCTATCCAGCCCCATGCTTTCCATTGGGATGTTGGTATAACGGAGTGTACCTCAGCAAATCTCCATCCCCTGGTGCCTGGCCTAGGCTGATGGTGAATTCATGATAAATGATAATGGATTTTGTTATATAATCCACAACTTATCAACTACCTGAGGTGTAAGAGTCTACATATAAAAAGGTTAATAGAAGCTATGGGAAAAGCGGGGCTTAAGAAACAAACCTACAAAACAGAACAGTTTAGTCAGTGTAGAGTATTCATAGTTGTAGTATGTTTATTCTTGATACTGTGTCTGATGGGTTATATGGTGTCTAGCTAGGTACATTTCTGTCTTGGTAGAGAGGAGGAGATGAGTATGGCTGTGATCTTTCCTTAGTCTTCCTGCTAGGATTTTGGGTGGTAATGGTGGAGGCCATCCACTGTGTTTTTGATAGGGTCCAGCCATATCTACGGTAAAGTAAAAGCATATAATCTGATCATCTGAAAGGGTTTGCTTTTCCTTTCTTTACTGTTTCCTTTTTTTTTAAAAAAGTTGTTTATTATTATTTTTTTGATCTTTCTTCTTTTTCCTTCTAGTTCTTTAGGACTTTTACTACAAAGGGTTAAAATTTTGGCCAAACCTTTATAATCTAAGGGAAGTAGAATATTGTGTAATATTGAGGAGGGAAGTGATAATAGATGAGGTGGAGATTTAGGACAGGGCCAGATCATGAAGGGATTTGTATGCCATATTAAGGACTTTTGATTTTATTCTGTAAGCAGAGGGAACCATTCAAGGATTTGAGCTTGGGAGGGCTTTAGATCGCATCAGGAGTTTTCTGTAGAAGAACGGGGACAATACAAAATGTCTTACCACATTTGCGAAAAGACTCAGTACTTTTTCTCTATTACTTATTTGACCAGATCTATTTTCCTGTTTGATGCAGGCTGCCATGCCTGTTAGCTCAGCTTTCCTGAGGATCAAGGAACAGGCAATGAGTGGATGTATGGCAAACAAGTGGAGTTACTTCAGTTGTGGCTGACATGAAAATATAGCCAAACGTTTGCATCTAGTCTCTGACACAAAATGTGCAGCGGTCCAGAGAAAAATCTGTGGATAACCATGCTGTAGAGCAAATGATGAAGCAAATCATATTCTAAAGGTTGACATTTCTCAGATTCAAATAATTCTTATAGGATTTGATGTCAAATTTCAGAAAGACTAATGAGAATGTTTGGTTGAGATATATTAATATTTCTGGAGATGGAATTTGCAGAAAACAAGACAATTTCTTTGCTGAAGAATCAAATATTTTTCCTGAAAGGCCTTTGTATTCAGTTGGATCCATAAAACGGAATATTCTGAGTGGAAGAAGACATTGAAAGTACTAATAGTACTGTCTGTCCTTAGCCACTGCCACCTACTAATGTTTCTTGACTTCCTTTTCTGACCAGATGGTAGAAAAGAAACTCACTGGGTTTTTGAGATGCTGCCGTTTTCTGCTTAGATTTAATTTGTGGAGGAACAGGAGAATGCCTGAAACCAATCACTATCCATATGTACTGTTCACATGGCACTGAAATTATTTATTTCAACCATCTTTCCTAAAACCACAGAAAGCATTTGTTCATCTATTCACAAATATATATTGAGCAACTGTGTTCCGTAATGAACAGATATTTGGAAAATTCTGGCATAAGTGAGAAGATCAAAAAGAGAACATGTAGGGCAGAATTTATGAGAAGTTCACATAGATGTAGGACTTTGAGTGACAGGGAGAGGAGAAATTCTAAACTTTTCTAATTAACTTTAATCAGAAACTCATAGATACCAAATGTCTTTTCTGGGTTTAGCAGCATGTTAAATACTACACATAAACCAAGGTGTAAGCTATAGATTTTGTTTCCAAGGGGTTTAGGAGTCAGTTGTTGAGACATGATAAATACACTGGATGGTACAAGCACTATTTTACAAAGGAAAGGTAAACTCAGTGTTATGTTTTATGTCTAAGAACAGGAAAAGAGATCAATGAGGGCACATGTAATTACTGGATCTGGAAGGATGAGTGGCTATGAGTAGGTGGAAGGCAAATAAGAAAACCTTTTTTGTGAGATGAAGAGAATGTCCAAGGAAGGGATGACCATGAGGTTTTCTTCAGAGTGAGAAGATTGATGTCAGTTAGTTGGTTGAAAATATCTGAAGGCAACTCAGGAAAATTTAAGCAAAAGGGAAAATCAAGGGTAGAATCCTGGACAATTGACAGAAATGAAGAATTAAACAATTACGTCTTGGGAAGAATAGCCGTGAGGATTGAGACAGCAGATAACAATTAATAATCTTCTTGGGGCACTGTCATCAGATTATTTTATCTGCAGTCCTCACAATTCCAGGAGACAGAGAGAGCAATTTGTTTTGTCTGAATAGAGTGTCTACCTCCAGGGATGACGTAGATGCTGGGATTCCCTCATTGGTACTTCTATCTGGGGCAGGTGAAATCTGGGAGGGGAAATTTTTCAAAGGAAAAACAGTATTACATTATCAAAAAAGAGGAAGGTATACCTTGTAAGCAAAAACATCAGGTAAATACAGATATCATTTATTGAGTACTTACTAGCACTGTTCTAAGTATCATTTCATTTAATGCTTTAATACTTTGAGCCAAGAATTGTTACCCCCATTTTCAAGATGAGGAAAACGAGGCACTGACTTGTTCAGGATTGTGTGGCCCACCAGGGGCACAACTAGCATTTAGGTCCAGGCAGTTGAGTTCTGGACCTTGTACTCAACTAGGCTGGATCCTGTGGAAGATGCTCCAAAGCATGGAGTTGCAGGAAGTGATATTAAATAGGTAGAGTGGGGTCAGAAAGACCAACTCTTAGACTGGAAATGTACAGAAATAAGGATCCCCAAAAGATAAAGAAGTAGCATGATAAAAGTAATGTTTTAGAAATATTAATCTTGAAGAAATGTGCCAAATAATATGGAGGGGAGAAAGCCTGGAGTTTTGAAAGTCCACTAGAAGGTCATGATCAAGCTTGGATAATACAGGTTTAGACCCGGTGAAGACATATGCACTGACTGTCCACATGTCTTTTTCACATGGCAATGAAATGATTTTAAAATGTAACTGTGAAATGCTGTGGTTCAGTTAGTAAGATAAGATTTTTAAAGAATGTTAGTCTAAAAATGAATAATTATCATAGCACAAGAGCGTAACTCTTCTAGGCAGCTTTAGGTTTCATGTCGTCCATGAAGCTTTGCCCCACCTTTCCCTCATTTGAACTTCAGTTATATTTCTCTTTGGATCATTGTCCAAATAAATTTATATTGTTGTTTTCTGCACATCTTTTCTCACTTATTAGGTTGTAAAAGCTATGAGGAAAAAAACTGTTCCCAGTGAAAAACACACTCATATAGTATATAATCAGACACACATGCTACCGGATATATATTCAGAGGGTCCCCCCCAAAATGTATACACAATTTAAGAAAAAAATTACTGTATTAAAATTATGCTGATGGTCACCACTTTGAGCACTGCTTGTAATTGCAGATGTTAAACGTAACTTGTATTCATCTTTTGTTATTGGTATATATTGAGTATGACAATTTTAATACAGTTTTTTCCTTTTTTAAAATGTGTATACAATTTTTTGGCAGCCTCTGAATATATCTTGGGCAGCTCACAGAAATATATAATATGTACTATGTACTCCATGGTATCTAGCACAATTCCTTGCCCATAGCAATCTCTCAGAAAATATTCAAAGCATGGATAATATAAAGCATGGATAATATAAGATGAATTTGAAGGAAAAATCAATAGGTCTTAATGAGTGCCTTGTTTGGGTGACAAAGAAAAAAAAATGAATCAAAGACAACCTCAAAGTTTCAGTTTGCTTGACTGAAAGGATGGTGCATTAGTTCAGTGCCCTTCCTTCTTGTAGTTTTTCTCTTTACTGTCTTTCCCCTATCCTCTTATTTCTCTCACTCCTCTCTGTATAGTTCACGCTTCAGGTGGAGGTTTGGCTGGAATGAGACATTTCACTTTCTTTCTTCCCCTTCAACTTAACAGTACACACTACTGTCATACCAGTGAAAGAAAATGAAGAAATGCGGAGTTCTTTGTATTTAGTATGGCGAATTTATAGTATGTGTCTCTCTGATGAAATGTAAATCTTTTAAATGGCAAGTCAGGCTGGAAGTTGGGTTATCTTCACACATGCCTGGAATTAATGTAGAAATGTTTCTCAGCATTTCAGATAGGAAAAAAACACACAGTCATTTGAACCAGGATCACTTGTCTGAGTGGGAGAATCGTATTATTATTATTATTATTATTATTATTATTATTATTTTATTTATTTATTTTTCCAATTTTTGGAATTCAATGAGAAATTCCATCAGAAGGGCCTCTGTAGAAAGGAAAGAGATTCTCATGGTCGAGGCAGTTCTTTTACCTTCCCTTCCTCTAGGGAGAGACAATGTGAACAGGTAGTGAGTGAAATAGTCCCATGTAAAAGAATCACCTGACAGTGGAGGGACTCCATTACATGATGTGTGTTTTCTAGTAGGCCATGTAGGAGTCATGCACAGGCTGGGCAAAGAAGAAGAATAGTGGAAATAACATTGGTATTAGGAAGAACGGGGTGTATAAGTTTCTTAATTAGAGCCACAGTCTCTTCTATAGAATGGGAACAACAATGTATGCCTTGTAATTCTGTTGAGAAACTTAAAAAAAAAACACTGGAAGTGACGTGCCCGGCACAGTGTTGGACCCCTAAGGACACTCAGTGTGTGGCAGCTATCCAGATAGGAGTATGTTTATGACTTGCAAATGTAGGCCAGGTGGGGTGGGGGAATAAAGAGCACAAAAGATCAAAATGGGAGCCTTTGTGGGAGCAGCTTTAAAAGATAATTTGCAAAGTCCAAGGAGGATTGTTTAGAGGGGAAGACAGGAAGCACTGCTATTTCATTTTGTCACCCCAGCAGAATGCCATTGTGAAAAGTGTTGCAAAAATTGGTAGTGTTTATTGTTTCTCTGGTGACCAACATTGTGCAAGGGACTTATCACCTCCTTATTAACGAAAGTGAGATGGGTGTAAAGGAAGCTCCTGTATGGTTCTGTCATCTGGAGGAAGATGGAGTCTTCTTAGGTTTATAGAGGAATTGCTCCCGGGAAAGAACCAAGGAAAGGTATTTAAAGACATGGAGATTACACCGGTAACACAAAGGTATCTATGTCTCTTACTACCTATGTACACATATAAAAAAAATGGTATATTTCAACAGTTACCAGGTTATGGTTAAAAGTGGGGTGGAGGAAAGGGACATACAAGTTAAAAGATGGAAAAGAGGAAATTTTCTATACTATGGGAGCATCACAACAATCATTCATTCATTCATTCATCAAATTATTATTTTAAAATAACACTGTTTTGTTAATCATTTATTATGTGTCAGGTGTTGTAAGAACCTCCCATGGTTTATCTCATTTAATCTTCATAATAACATATTAGGAAGTTTTCTATCACAATAATTTTTATATGCTACAGAAGAGGAAACAGGCTCAAAGGAATAGCATAATGTGCTCACCCTGCCACTGTATTAAACGCTGGAGCTGGGGCTCAAGCTCAGGCAGTCTGACTGCATAGCTCATGCTCCTCGCAGTTCCGCTGTCCTATGCCTTTCAGATGGCAAGATGGAGCATCGGCAGGGCAGACAGGGGTGTGCGCAAGCAGCCTGTGTCTTCACGGAGCTTATTTTCTAGCTAGATGTAAGATGCTTCTCAGAGAATATGTATTTTGAGCATTTTAACTACAGATCTATAGCGGAAGGGTCCCTTCAACACTCTTTAGGACAGTGTCTCAAGCTTGACGCTGTAGATTTTGGACTGGATAACTCTTTGTTGTGGGGGTCTGTCCTGTGCCTCCTATCATGCTTTGCAGCGTCCCTGGCCTCTCCCTGCTAGATGCCAGTAGCACCTAGATTGAACCAACTGAAAATGTCTCCTAACATTGTCAGATGTGCCCTGACAAAAATCACACCTGATTGAGAACCACTGCTCTAGAAGAATGACTTGGGGGTTGATGACTATGGAGGTGTGCAGCCAAAGTGGGACACGTGTTCAGGAGGTGATAAAAGGCTCATCAAGACTCATTTTCCTCACTGATCGGTACTTGCTGCAGAGAAATGTGCATGCCAATGTAATTAGAAGAAATTTAGAATATATCATTAGAGACTTTGAGGTTCTGGATGGGAAACAATAGAAGGATTAAGGCTTTCATAATTAAAGGAAATAGCTCATCATATAGAAAGAACAAATAAGCAAGAACTTTCTATATGATATTCTATGATCCGCCATTACTTGGCTGTTTTAAGGATAGTCTGTTCAGTTTTCAGAGTTTCCAATATACTATTTGATTGATGTTCATTTATCCTTTATATTCTACAGGAACAGGTGGAGGCTTTATAGCAGTGATTCTTAAACTACATGTACTTATTAAAATAATCTGGGGACTGTTTTTCAGATTCACAGTTATGGGCCCTACTCTGGACTTGCCGAATCTAAAACTTTAGCCGTGGGGCCTCTGATTCTATAATATATTAAAATGCTCTGATATACATTCTTGAAAGAGACGCATACTTTATTCTTTATTCTTATAGTATAATTAAATCTTATACTTATTCTTTATTCTTTATTTTTATACTTTATTCTTGAAAGAGACGCAACTAATACTTTTCTTTCCATGCTTCTCTGTCTTGGATAATCTTTTGGACTCTGCTCCCTCTTTTTAAGGGCATACGCTGGAATTCACACATAAAGCATTTTAAAAAGAAATTCCCATTGGCCATAACTTTCTCACATGTTGTATCCAGGTGCAAAGGATTTTGGAAAATGTAGTCTTTATTTCATAAAGCCATGTTGATCTCAAAATGAGGGGGTCAATGAAAGAATGATTATTGTTCAGCTTCAGCTTCAGGTGTACAGTGCAGTGATCAGGCATCTACATCATCCCTGAGGTGGTCTCCCTAAGGAGACAAGTGTCCATCGGATACCCTACAAAACCTTTACAACATTGTTGATTACATTCTCCAAATTGAATGTCAACTACAATCATATATATATGTATATAGTTACAATAAGTGGAGTACAGCATTAGGAATAGAGATAGTGGAAATGTAATGGCTGTGTGCAATGTCAGACGGGTAGTAGATGGAGGGTGGGGGGTTATCACTGTGTGAGGGATGAAAATAATAAATATCTAACTATTACATTGTTTCGTATACCTGAAACTAATTAAAATAAATAAATAAGTAAAAATAAAAGGAAAGAATGAAAGGATTGGACATTGGTAGACAATTAGCAGTCCCTGTTACAGATTATCATCATTAAAACACAATAACAGCGTTGGACACTTATTAAATGCTAAATGTGTGCCAGGATCTGTGAAAAGCAACCACATGATGTTGCTGCTATCATTTTCCCTATTTCATAGATGAGGAAATGGAATCTTGAAGGGCTTAACAACTTGATTACTGTCACATAGTTGGTAAATGTGAGAGCTAAAATATTGAATAGGTTCTACCTAGTTCTACAAGCATTTTCCATCGAGGTAGTATAATTAGATTTAATTATACTACCTCGATTGCCCCAATGAACTTACTAGTTACCATCTTTATATTCTTTACATTTAGATACAAAACATATTTGGCTCTTGTTGGTAATGAGAATGTCAGTAGTCCTTTATGCTTCAGGTTTCGTTAGAATTTTGCTACTGTGTATTTTTACTTTTATAGCTACTTTGTTTTCTTAGTTCTAAATGGGGAAAGGAAATATCACCATAAGTTGGGGAGGCTGCAGAAAGAGCCTGATGTTATTTAGTAAATTTGGTAACATTTTCAGTTTATAGTGCCCAATATTCCAGGATCAGACATAAATATTAGGAAATTTTGGAGTCACAGTGATCCTTCCAGAGTATGATTCATAGAAAATCTTGTTTGGAATTATATAAATATATAGGCTTCTCTTCATGATAGCTAATTCATGAATCAAATAGAAACATACCTGGTTAAACTTATTTGTCATATTAAAATGACATAAACAGCAGCCACGTAGAACCATCTGTCTAATCAAAAGGCCAGTTAATAATGAGTCCTCATAGCTGGGTCTATCTCTGAGCTGGGTATTCTCATCTGGAGTTTTTTCTTAGATTTCTTTCTTTCTTTTTTTAAAAAGTTTATTGGGGTAAAAATTGTTAGTAAAGTTATATAGATTTCAGGTGTACAATTCTGTAATACATCATCTATATCTCACATTATGTATTCACCACCCAGAATCAGTTCTCTTTTCATCACCATATATTTCACCTCGTTTACCCTCTTTTAGAACCCCCTGCCCCCCTTACCTTCTGGTAACCACTAAACTGTTGTCTATGTCGATGAGTTTTTGTTTCTTCATTTGTTTGTCTTGTTCTTTTGTTGTTTTCAGTTTTATATACCACATATCAGTGAGATCATATGGTTCTCTACTTTTTCTGTCTGACTTATTTCGCTTAGCATTATAATCTCAAGATCCATCCATGTTGTTGCAAATGGTACTATTTCATCTTTTCTTATGGCTGAATAGTATTCCATAGATTTCTTTTGACTCCCAGTATCACTGAGCCACATTTTTCATATAACTAAACAAAGGCTGTTTTAGCAAATTTTTAATATAGAAAATATATTTTTCCAAGTCCATGACTACCCTTTTAAATAGTAAGTTATTCATAGCACTCTGGTCTCTTTAGGGAGGTATTTTCTCTGTAAGTAGTTGTGTAGGGTTGTAGATAAGCAGAAGTCAGTCTTACTTTCCCATGCTCCTGTCATCTTGTCCTGTGGTTAGATAAATATTGTGAGAGAGAGAGAAGCAGAGAGATTGACCATGACTTTTTTATTAGCATATCCTACCCTCAAAAAAGACCTCAATAAAATATCAACAATAATGAAAGCCTTTAATTATGCGAGATAGTTTCATGAGTATTGTATCATTCAATGAATTTTTTGTATTTTTTATTCAAAAGTATCTAAACTCCAACAATGACAATAAAACAACTCTGACTGAGTTTTAAAGATGACATGTGACTTGTTCATTAGAAAACCATAAATGTTAGATTACTAAATCCCACTGAAGTCCAGGCTCAGTCATTATGGATAATTATTGAGGAAGGTATTGGAACATTGTTGGTATTCATGATATAACTTTTGCAAATGAAGTCATACAGGCGTAAACCGTCATTGATGACAAGCCAAATGATTAATTACCAAATGGTGAGTAGCCAGGAGGATTTTGGATACAAGAATCATTTGCCTCCTAATATTTTCAGTAGGATATATGCTAACAATATGAGAACAGTTGTATCAGGATGTATCTGTAACAAGAGAAAGAGAATTTCTCTGTCTGTTTTAAAGTATGGTAGCAGGGCATTCCCCAGCCCGGCCAAAACCAAAAACAAACAAGCAAAAAAGCCTGGCAGTGATGAGATTTTACTGTGGAAGATCCAAGGTCCGTCTAAATGAGTATGTACAGTCTGACACGAATAGATCATTTTCTCCAGTAGTTTTACTGGTTCCACTGATTCTAGGCCTAACATTCCTTTTTCCCTCCTCAGATATGGCTTAATTATCTCTCCTCACACTCAGAATCTTGGAAGACATATTCCTAGATTTCTGTCTCGGTGTTCTGCTTATCTCTGCATTGGCTATTCTTACTTTTTAGCCCATTTGGACATACTCGTACATCTCAGCTGTACCAACAACTCCATCTTGCTGGGTTACCATTAGTGAGAGACTCTATCTAGTCCTAAGACAGGACCTGTGAAGTTTGGGTTGTTCCATCAGCCCCCTTTGTTTTCCATCTGCCTTATGGCTGAGAGTTTGTTCTGCTGATTAGTATCCAACTGACACTCTTTCAGTTTTCTTTTAAAAAATTATGAGATTAGATGACAATCTAATATTTTAGGGAAACAAGTAGGAATTATACATATCTATTTTTTATAAATTTTAAAAATATCTCTAGTATTCATTGAAAACACCCTACTGGACAGTATTCATTAATCCTCCCCATTAGTTTTTGATTTCATGTCAGAAAATAATTACAGACTAAGCAAAATATGTCTATAAATCATAGCCTAGTAAATGCTTCTTGAAAAATCTGCATAATACTAACATTGTTAAATCAGGGAGGGTAGGAATTATTTTATTATACATACAATTCCAGTGCTCAAACATGCAGAGCAGACTTTTGCCCTAATTTCTCATTTATTTTAAATTTATATTAAACAACTTGATATTGACAAGAAAATAAAACACATAATATGTGAGATGGTGATATGTGCTAAGAAGAAAAACAAAGCAGGGGAAGCGAGTGATGGAATTACAAATAGGGTGATTAGGAAAGACCTCTCTGAAAGGGAATGCTTGAGTGAAGCCTTCTCTGAACTGAAATTGGGATCATTGAGACAGCTGAGGAAAGAGGATTCCAGGCAGAGGTAACAGATAGTGCAAAGACATCGAGTCAGGGAAAAGTCTGGAGTATTCCAGGTGCTTTAAGAAGAGCATTGGGGTGAAAAGGAGAATGGTAGATGAGGAGGTCAGATATGTGTATGTGAATATGCATGTAGGTAGGGTCTTATAGGTGATCACAGGCACTTCTTTTTTTCAGTCTGAGTGTGATGGGAAGGCTTTGGGAGCATTTCACATAGAGCAATGACATATCAGAATTGTACAGTCATGCAACTCATAATGATGTTTAGATCAACAACAGACCACATATACTACAGTGAACCCCTAAGATTATAATGGAGCTGAAAACAATATCGCCTAGTGACATCATAGACATCATAGTGTTGTAGCACAATGCATTACTCACTTGTTTGTGGTGATGCTGTTGGAAACAAACCTACTGGGCTCTCAGTCGTACAAAAGTATAGCACACACAATTATGTTCAGTGCATAACACCTGATAATGATAATTAACAACTATGTTACTGGTTTATGTTTTTAGTATACTATGCTTTTTTAATTGTTATTTGAGAGTGCCCTCTTTCTACTTATGCCGTATTATGCTGGCAACAGCCTCATGAGTCTTGTGTTTACCATATTTTTTGGTTGCATCATTTCCTCTTGTGTTTGATTTTAATCTCGTGTTTTTTTATAAATGTAGTGTAGCCTAAAGGTACAGTGTTTACAAAGTCTACAGCAGTGGACAGTAACATCCTGCGCCTTCACATTCACTCACCACTCATGTACTGACTCACCCAGAGCAACTTCCAGGCCTGCAAGCTCCATTCATGGTAAGTGCCCTATACATACAAGTGTACTATTTTTAATCTCTTATATCATATTTTTACCATACCTTTTCTGCATTTAGATATGTTTAGATGCACCATACTATTGTATTACAATTGCCTACAGCACTGAGTACAGTCACATGCTGTACAGGTTTGTAACCTAGAAGCAATAGGCTTGTACCCTACAGGCTAGGTGTGTAGGAGACTGTACCATCTAGGTTTGTGTCACTGCGTTCTGTGAGGTTTGCACCGTGATGAAATCAGCTAACAAAGCATTTCTCAGAATGGATGCCTGTCGTTAAGTGGTGTGTGACTGCATTTCAAAAGGGGCCCTCTGGCTGCAGTGTGTAAACACACTAGTGGGGTAAGGATAGAAGAAGAGATCACCTAAGTGGTGACCTCAGTGTGTGGGTAGTGGAGTGTAGAAAAGTAGTGACATTTTGGCTGTATTTTAAATGTAGAACTGCCAGTATTCATGCCAGTATTGGATATGAGTTTTGAGAAAATGAGAGAAATCGAGGAGTTCTCTCACTTTGTTTTATGCTGAGAAGATACCTGCAATCTCTGTGTTACACAGAGAACAGCTGAGTTTCTTGCACATGTGATCAGAGAGGACAGTTCTGAATCTGCTAAACTGAAACTAAAACGGAAAATGTTCCATTCTCTAAATGGATAATACTAAATAATTCTCACCAACAAGGTAATTCATTGAACTTTTGAGAATGAATTGTGTAGCTAACACATTTTATGTGCTTCTATAAAAATGTAGTTTTTATTAAAAATCAAATGCTTTATGGTCAAGGAAGTTACTCTTTTCTGTCATGCTTGTCTTTTCCATATTAAATGGAGTAGAACTCTTGGGATTAAACCAGTGACTCCCTGAAAGCTTCAATAGAATCAAGGGTAATGATAAAATTTTTGCTTTCTTGAAGATCCTCCTCTGGTTCACAACGTGTGACAGGACGGAGAGAGAATACAAGTGGGCAGCTCTAACTCCCATGCTTCTTGGTGGCTAAAGCATGTCTATTTCTCCTCCTGTCCCCTAGATTATTGGTACTTCATGCACACATCAGTGAATGTGAAGACAAATTGCCTGTGACCCAGCGTTTGCCAATGGCTTCTTCAGACAATTGATATCTGAGAGAGATTGTTTAATGGGCATGTTGACAATCCACTCTTTTAGATGAGTGGATGTAGATGGCATAGAGGAAGGATTTTAAAGCTTGATAGATTCTGAAACTGATTCTCGTTCTACTACATATTAGCTGTGTTATTTAACCACTTTAAATAAGCAATTTTATTTCATCTAATAAGCTCTTATTATGCATGTTAGACGAAATGAAATTACATACATAAAGTACCTGGCATGTGGAGGATGATTTTTCTTCAGTGCTTATCTATTCTTGCAGTGTATTATATTGTCAGAAAGTAGGAAACCCAGTTCATTTATATCAGTAACTGTAGAAATGCTTTCATTGAGTAATAATTTAATGTCATGCTTTCATTTTTTAAAAATAGAAGGTGATACATAAAATGTTCAATTTAATATTATTTCTATATATTTTAAAAACTGTTCTGTTACCTAAAATCTCATATTAGGTGATGCATTCTTCATTAAACTCTATTACCATGAAGAAATTTCTCTAATCTAATCCAATATTACTTCCTTTCTGACTTGGTTGAGAGGAAACTTACGTCTCAATTTAGTGTTTAATTGCATAATTTATCTTATTTTACCTTTTGATAACTCTAGTCCACTTCCCTCTGGTTCATTTCTTTGTTCTTTTTTTTTAACATTACAACTCTTGTCACACTGAGTTTATTTTTTAATCAACTTTATTGAAGTATAATTTATATATGATAAATGGCACCCTTTAAAAATGCCATTTCATTGGGGTTTTGACAAGTGTGAAACTGCTGCCACAGTGAAGATACCGGTTATTTCCATCAGCCCCCCAAAGTTTCCTCATGCCCCTCTTTCCATCCCCAGTCTCAGTCAACTCTATACTGAATTTATTTTACAACTGATTTTTTGGTAAGTAATTTTTGAGGTAGGTGTCATTTGACACTGGTTTGAGAAGCAAAGAGGTAGTGAAGCAAAGAGGTGGTGAAGAGTACACTGAACATATTTGTACACTTTCAAGATATTTGATTGTGAAGAGAAAGTCTAAGAGAGGTAGTCAGACAAATTAAGGGAGGAATTTTTCAAAATAAAAAAGATGTTAGCATGTTTATGTGCTGAATGGAAAAAGTGGTGGAAAGGGAGATTTTAAAGATACTGTAGAGATTAGAGATCAATGATGAAAGAGGTCCCAAAGGGGATGAGAGGGGTTGGGGTGAAAAACCTAATTGGGGGGAATAACTGGAAACAAAAGGAAAAACAGCTTTTTCTCAAACAATAGAGGTGAGGTGGTGAGACAAAGTAGATAACAGGTATATTATTTTACTTGGAGGCAGAGAACTGAAGAGTCCATATTTGATGGTTCAATTTTTTTATTCAAGTGACAGAAAAGTTCATGTATTGAGAGATATGAAGAAAAGTGAGAAGGTGCCTGAGGAGAATAATGAGGCTTTGAAATAGCAGCTGTGTGTGAATGGCACAGGTAGTTGGACTGTGTGGCAAAAACTTTTGAGTGTTCTAATGCTCTACTTGACATCGGAGGTCAAGACTTTATGGTGGAACCAATCTCATGGTAAATTTTTTTATTTTTATTTTTATTTTTTTAGTTGCTGTCTGTGGCTTGGGTGTAGCAGCAAAGGAAGTAAAAGATGGGTTTTTCAAAAAGAGGATAGTTGTAAAACAGGGATAGTGGAAGGACAGGGAAATCAGTTGAGTGCTTAGAGTAGTTGATGGTATGCACCATGGGGTTTAAACGGATTAGGAAGCCAGTTAAAGTCAGGGTCAAGACAGGGTGAGAAACAGTTCACTGTCTCTGTCAGATCTGAAACCCTTTAAAAAAAGAAGTGAAATAGTGATCATTCTAACTTGTTACTTGTTAATTCAGTTTCCATTAAAACAAAGCTGAGGGTGTACATTGGTTAGAGTCGTCCTTATGGCCAGTGCAGGAATAATAGAAGATGCTGTGACATACAATATTTCATGGTGGTGGGTTATGGAATCTATTGCCTGTGTGTGAATTCTGGTTCCTCAGTTTTCTAGCTGTGTGACCTTGGACAAGTTAGTTAACCCCTCTATACCTTAGTTTCCTCACTTGTTAAAGAGAGACAATAATAACATTCAAATCATAGTGTTGTGCAAATTAAGTGCTTTACTAGGTGCCAATAGGTAAGTCTAGCTTTTATTCTTAAGAGTCAGAAAACCTGAATTCAAGTCCCATGTCTAAGTTCAGAATCTTAGGTCTGAGACTATGGGCAAACCATACAACCATTGCTTTTCACTTACCCCATCTGTAAAACAGGTTTAACAAATGTTTACTGCATGTGCTTTATGACAATTGAAGGAGATAATATACATGACAGTGCTTTGTAACTCTGAAATACTATACAAAATAAGGAAGTCTTATTATTCCACATAACATATTGCCTTTATTGTGTGTCTGGTTACACCGGGATTACATAAAATAATGTTAAAATGCTTCAACATGTGAAGTCTTTACATATATGTAGATCAGCATTGGAAATTGCAAAGGTTTTGTGGGTTGTTATTATAATAATTTTAATTATATATTTGTGTGATTATATTTTTAAACTGTAGCTCTGAATAAAAAATTTATTGGAGAGAAGGCAGCCATTTAAATTCCTAATTAAAATGAAGTTTTTGCTTTCCTTCTGGATCTCATTTCCTTTCATTGCCTTAGAATGTGGAGCTGAAATTTGACAGTACTTAATCAATACCAATTTCAATTGATTTTGACCTCTAGTAGTATTGAGTCCAAGAATTTATTCATATATAGAATGTTGCAAGTTCTTTTAAAGATTCGTGACAACTGCATTTTAGCTTCATGGAGCATTATTAGAGGATAAATTACAGCATTTGTTGTCGCTAACGGCCATTCTACTTTCTTTTCCCTTTTCCAATTAACTATCTTTTATTAAAGTCAGGTTTATTGGCCTATAGGTTATAAAGAGCAATATTCACCCAATTTAGGTGTATAAGTCTATGGATTTTGACAAATGCATACAGTCATGTACTCATTACTACAGTCAAGATACAGAACATTTTTGTCATTCCCGAAAGTTCCTTTATGCCTCTCTCTGGTCAGTCCCTTCTTCCAGCCCCTAGCAACTTCTGATTTTTTTTTTCTTTTTCTTTTCCAATTGTTTTGTCTTTTCCAGAATGTCATTTGTATCAATTAGTTATTTTAAAACAGGATCTGGAAACTTCTTCTTGGACTTTATTACTAATTACACCATAATTTATTCATCATCTATACATGTGTGAATGTATGAATGCATATGTCTATGTATGAGATGTGCTCAAACAATACAGTAAATGTTTAAATAAAAAAAGTTATTATAGTAAAAGACATTGTCATTAATCTTCATCAAAGGCGTTTAATGAAGCTTTGTTGACTTCTTAAAAAAAAAAAATTACTCCCCCTCACTTCAAACACACTTATCACATTGTTCTTGCCACTTTCTGAAGCAGTTCTATAAGTCTTTTTTCATGAGTATCTTCAGTTGCACTGCTGTGTCTGCCTCAATGTCCTGAATTGATTCAAAACATTTACCTTTATGGTCATTTTGACTTTGGGGAAAAGCCAGAAGTTGCCTGGTGCCAGATCCAGTGAATAAGGTGGATGAGGACACACTGTAATATTTTTATTTGACAGAAATTCCGATATCAGAAGCGATGTGTGACACGAAGCCTTTCTGTTGTGATTACAAAATACGGTGAATGCTGCTGCCGAGTGCCATCCAAAGGAAAGGCAGGGATCTTCAATACAGGAAGTGGCACTTTGAACCTTAGTAACAGTGTGTGACAGGTTTCAACTTGTTTGGTGTGGTCAGTTGAGTGTGAGCTACAGCTGAGAAAAGGTGTGTTTTAACGTGTGCTGTAAATCATCCTCCGTCATGACAACACTCCATGTCACACATTGCTTCTGGTATGTGGTAATTTCTGTCAAATAAAAACATGACAGTGCATCCTCATCAGCCTTACTCATCAGATCTGGCATCTCCCCCAAATCAAAAGGTGTGACTTCTGGCTCCTTCCACAAATCAAAATGATTCAGGACATCGAGGCAGCAACGACAGCTAAAGACACTCACGAAAGAGGACTTCCAAAACTGTTTCAGAAAGTGGCAAGAATGATGGGATAAGTGCATTCGTTCAAAGTGAGGGGCAGTATTTTGAAGGGGATTAATGGCAATGTGCTTTTTACTATAATAAAATTTTCTTTTATTTAAGCATTCACTGTATTGTTTGATCACTCCTCATAGCTGGCTATGGGTAATTGAACAAAGATGGTGCTAATGATGCATGCTTCATTTATAACTTACAGCCCATAGGGCTAGTGGTGCAATCATCATAGATGGTGTCAGCACATTAACATTGCTGAAAATCCAGGGAAAAGAGGAGGTTATCTTTCTAAGTTGCCACTCAGTAAATATTGTTGACTGTTCATCAGATGAATGATACTTTAATGGGACACTAACCAAATTGCTTTACCTGCTGTCAGGGAGAAACTCAGTTAAATCTGTATAATAATAACAATGATAAAAATAACAGAAGTAATCCTATTTTGTCCATTACACTGGCCAATTTGGTGTGTCACAGTTGAGTCAGTACATCTTGGTAGATGTCCAGTAACTCAGCTAGCGTAAACTAAATTGACTACAAATTGTTCAATTTAGAGGCAATATAAATTCTTTTCATAACATGTGGGGGAGAATGAAAGTCATTACGTAACTGTCTACTGTGACAGCATTAAATCATTTAGTATCTTCCTTCAAAAAAGGCTTTTTTTCTTACAATTCTTTTTTTTTCTTCTCCTTATTTTCTTCAATAGGACTACTACATAGACCATTTCAAAGTCTGGATTGTAGCATTAGCATAGATGTTGGTAGATGGGGAAACAAAATGAATCAACATTTGTTGAGTTCCTGCCACATGTGTAATAGACACTTCAAATGCATGTCACTTAATCCTCACAAAAACCCTGAGTAGTAAGTGTTAATTATCACCATTCTACAGATAACAAGTAAACCAAAAGTGATCTTGTCCAGGATCACACAGCTAGTAAAACTAAGTCTGTCTTCAAAAGCAATAAGTCAATGCATCTCACCTTGCTTATTTCCCATAGTGCTGCTTATTATGCTAGGTGATGACTTTTCAGTATCATCCCTTATGCTCCATTTATCTACTGGCTAAATGTATTGATAGTGTTCACAGTGCATCAACTTTATGATTATGTACAATTGTTCAACAAATAACAGGAATTGCTTTTTATTTTCTATATTTAGGAAGTTAGAACAACTCATAATAAATATGATGACCTTTAGGTCAGACATTTCCTGTAAAGTAATGACCAGATCTTCTCCAGCCTGCTATTAATTATGATGCAAGAGCACTCAGCCATTGTTTTAAAAATAATAAAAAAATAAATAACACAACAAATGATACTTTGGTTATTATGTAATAATGTGGTGGGTGTTAAAAAGGTAATATTGGTGCTCTGTGACTATTTCCCGTCACTCCACTTACAGAGTAGATGAACACATTTTCCGGCAGGCCACAAATTTACCAGATTTCATTGGACTATGTTATTCTCTCAAAACTTAATAAAATTTCTTGAAGGTTATAATTCTGTAAACGTTTTAAGGTTATGCCACCTAAAAAATATGAGATAAACATCAACTTCCTAGGCTAATGAGAAAATATTTGGTTCAGGAGTTTTATTAAATGATAAAGCAATGACCCAAATGTTCTCTATTATCCCTCTTCTCTTTCCATTTCTGTGGATTTATGTGAAGAAATCTATATCTAATTTTTGAGGGTCTTGAAGAAAAACTTTTCTTAAATTTTTTTTTCTCCTAAAGGAAGTTTATCTCTCCCTCTCTCGCTTCCTTCCTTTTTAGCTATTTGAAATATTTTTACTCTTGTGATGTAAGCCCTTAGACTATCTTTGATTAGATTAGAAATATTAAAATTCTTCCAAGCTATCAAGTTTCATTATTTTGGGCGATATTTACAGTTTTGAGGCAATATTTACAGTTTTATACAACTATGTCAGATAGGCAAACATTTCGCTCTTTTCTGAAAACCAAAACTTTAGCTATTTCCAGAATATTGACTGATTTTTAAGTTTTTTAAAAATAGATTTTATCGATATTATAGAACACCTGATAGAATAAATGTTAGTGCAAGTCTTTATATTGTCTTTTTGTATTTTTCCCGTTGCTTTTTACTTATTTCTTATTTTAACTAAAATACACAAAATACTTATAATACTTGTTAAATGTTTATATTCGTGTTTTTAAAATATTGTTTTATGCAAATAAGTTGTGACTGTGATAGTGTGAGACAGAGCCCAAAATATATGAAATTAATTCTACCATCCAAAAAAGTGTTATTTTCTTATAGTCAACACCAAACTTCACAGTTTTGTCATTGAAAAATGTCTTCATGAAAATAGTACAAACTTTTATTTTTAGATAACGTGGGGATCTATTTAGAAAAAGTAATTTTAACAAAGTATGGAGTATAGAACCTCAAATGATTGGGGGGCATTATTCACTTGTATTTCGACAAGGTTTGTGACAGCTTTGGTTCTGGAATATCAAGGATGTTTGCATAGCAAACAGCTTTGGAAACTAGACATAGTGTCTGCTCTTGGGGAAGAGGGTAGATTTGTTTCCCTCAGGGACAAATGTTAGGCATGTTTGCTTACACTTCTTTTTATAAGACTGGGGGTTTCCCACCTTGGGAGTTTTCGAGCTGTTACACAGACCTACCGTGTCTGTGTCAAGATGGATCCTTCCATCTTGGCCTCTCTGTATGGCCCACATTGAACTAGGAGGCATGGGGAAACCATATGACCAGGAAACTCATGTTACCTCCTTCTCTATGGGTAATAAAATCCTTTGCCTCCCACCTAAGTGTCTCATGTATTTGCCAATATCTATGAAACTGTGGCAGGCTAAACTTAGTTTGCAAGCAAGATAAAATTCCAGACCCTTTGTTGTTCTTGACAAAAACTTGTTTTATCAAATGTGAGCTGAATGTGAAAGATCAGAGCACCAGGTCTTTCATTAAAAAAAAAAAAATAGAAAACATCAAGAAGAAAAACACCTTATAAATTGCAAACTTGCAATCTGTTACTCTTGATTTGTGGTTGATTTTGCAAATTAAATGCACTGGGAATGAATCGTTCATATACAATATCTACCTTATAAAACATAATCCACTATGGCAGCATTTATTGTAGACACAATACATGAATATGAAATTAATTGTATTTGCATAAAATCACTACTGTTTCAAATGACTGTTGCTGAAGGAAAAATGGTAGTTCTGTAGAGTTCAACTCTTCAGCCCTATAAAGAGTTTCAGGAGAACTTTATATGTGACTTGTAGTGAATGCATAAAAACATTGCAGAGTTTTAAAAGTAAAGATAGCTAGAGACTGGGATCTTGTTTTGCTTAGTATTGTGTCTTTTTTTTTTTCAGACTCAGCTCCACTGATTAAATGCTGGAATTAGGAATTGTGATTTAAAATGTGGATACATTTAAAAAGATTGAAAAATCATTACATTCAGGACCGGTGTTCAGATAGTTAGATGTCAAGTTTGTACTCACTGAATCCTGAATACCTGTTATGATAATTCAGGCTTTCAGTACAAATTGGCCAGATTAACTTGATGCCACCTACTTAAAAATAAATTGTTAGGCAAGCATATCTATTAAATTTACATTAGGATGGTGTCTTAAAGTTTACATAGAGTATTTTTACCCTTAGCTTTTTAAAAGAATATATTTTGTTCCATTTAAAAAAAACTTGTGTCTTCTTATGTTTTTTGTTTGTTTGTTTGTTTTTTTAGTTTACTTGTTTCAAGGTTTTTTCAGCTACTAGCCTCAAGATCTTTTATTAACATACCTATGTGAGGAAGACAAACTTCTTCCATATTTCCCCCAAAATAAGATGGGGGTCTTATTTAATTTTTGCTCCAAAAGACATATTAGGGCTTATTTTCAGGGAATGTCTTTTTTTCATGTACAACAATCTACATTTATTCATGTACAAAAATCTACATTTATTCAAATACAGTCTTGTCTTCTTCTGGAACATCGTCATAACTCTCCAAACCCCGAATTCCGGTTTGAATTTCTTGCAACTCCATTTCCTGTAGAACCATTGGCCCCATTCTCTCATGTCCAGCAATAGAGCTCTCCTTAAACGAGCACTTCTTGCCCATGTAGCCTGCTCGTAGTGCATTGGCAACACAGCTGTCAGTGATTTTATCTCATGAATTCTTCACCCAAGTCATGACTTCTTGCGGCTAGGCTTCACAAAGTTTCCACATTGATTTCTCTCCATTCTGTTTTCAATGTAGTCATTGATTTCCATGCGCAAATGGTCATTGAATGGCTTGTTTATTGCAATATCAAGAGTCTGGAGATAGGCAGTCATTCCTGCGGGAATCGTTACTTGATCCATTCTTCTCTCTGCAAGGAAGTTCTTCCTGTCTTTAGTGCAGTGAGTGCTGGCTGAATCCCAGACTAGCAGACCTCTTTGGCCACCTCACAAAACAAGTGGCAGCATTAAATCGACCCGCTTTCTTATAACTGCTTGTGTACACCGGGCTTTTTCTGTTTCAAGAACATAAATGCCTGAAAGACATTCAACCTTGTCTTTCTTGCCGTTAGTGATGATTAGAGGTGGGGGCTTTCTTTCCATCCAGAGGAATTGCCAAAATACAGGTAACACTTACACTTTCGTAACCAGTGAAGGCAATGTAGATTGACGAGGCACCCCTTTGATAAATTGTCATTTGAGATCCTTGGCCCATAAACACTGCACTTTCGTCCGTAGCAATCATGTTGGAGAGTTGGTATTTAGAAAGTCGATGCCATCAACAAAGGACTTGAATGCAAGTACACATTTAATAACTGCAGTATCTTCCAGCTTGAACAGTGTTGTCGATCTTCTTAGAGACAGCTTATATTGCTGAAGGAAGCCATTCAGCCAGTGTTGTGATGCTTTGAATTCTTCTGTAGGTATTTCTAACTGTGGTGCCATTGCAAGGGCAAATGCTTGAATATCAGCCCAGCACACAACGAAAGCCTTTGTTCTTCTGTCAGCAATCCATTCATAGATGATGTCTTCCAGCTCAGAGAATAATGGTTGCTGACCTGATCCACACATTCGCTTCTTAGCATTTCCCTCGACCACCTGTTGACTGAGATTATCATTCTCTGCTCGCCATTTTTGGACCATTTGGAGATCCATCTTCTTCTCTTTGCAGAAAGCCATAAGATTCTTGCCCCAGGAGTCCTCCATGATTCCTTTCTTGTACTCAACAGAGTAGATCTTTCTTTTTGCACTTATCTTGTCTGGAGGTCAAGATATTATTCCATATAAATCTACCATTAAATCAAGTGTTAATTGAAGACTTTCGAGACAGGAGTGGCAACAAAAATCATGACAGTTAAGAATGATGGTCCACACAAAAGTGACGAAATATTGCAGGCACCAAAATTCAGAAAACGTTTATTTCACACAAGTGCATTAAGTATGTCCGTTACAACACACCGCATATTGAATTATGAAGATTCACATTAGACGCAACCACGTCCATTCATTATCAAGTGTGCACGTCATCGTGCGTTGTGTCTGTACTCTGATTGCTTATTAGACAATAAGTCTTGAGTTCATCTGTTTACATAGGCCTTGACCTCTCCTCCAAAGGGGCCTGCTTGGGTATTTATAAATACTTAATTGTAATTTATATTGTCATTTATTTTAAGTATTAATGTCAATAATATTATTTATTTATAATTATATATTAATATTATTATTTTATAATTCAATATGTCCATCGTGTGTTGCAACGGACTTACTAAATGCATCTGTCTGGTTGACAACCTTAACTAGGACTTATTTTTGGGGTAAGGCTTATATTATGAGCATCCTGAAAAATTATACTAGGGCTAATTTTCCGGTTAGGTGTTATTTTCAGGCATATATGGTACCTTAGTCTTTAGTGAGATTAGGAAGTATATCAAAGTGATACTTATGGGTTGCTTTTTATTAATTGTATAAGAAGAAAAATGAACGAACTGTTAAGTCTTATACAAATTCCTCAAGGTGACAATTATTTTATGGAACAAGTAGCATAGGTTTTGTAAAGTCCATATATACTTTAGATTTTTATCAAGTAGCCATTGACACCATGACTCATGATTTCTTGTGCATTTTTAATCAGCATCTACTTATGCACAGCCTAGCCTTTTTGCCATCTAAATACTTTAGAACAGTAAAGTCCTGCTGGGTAGTAGAATTCATCACTGTAAAATTATGGTGTGCACTTTCTCTCTGTACCTGAGCAAATCGGCAAATCAAGGCCTCTTAAAGGCACATCTGCTGAGCTGCAGGATAGTGTGGCTGGCATTGGGAACCAGGGCTCCTGTCTGAGGCTGCCGGGGGGCCTTGCCTTCTTGCGTTTCGGGTTTGGGTCCTCCAGTTAGGGAGCATGGGTTGGTGTCCCATCATTCCTGGCTTCCTCTGACTGGCCTCTCACTACTGATGGAAGTGGAGAGCTGGCTGTGCACCGTTATTGCCAGGTAGCCTGATTTTCTGCAGCATTTTAATTGTATTGTGTGGTCTTGGAATTATGGTTACTTTAAATATTTTCCTCCTTTATGTGTAATTTAGTGGAAGGTGGGGGAGAATGTAGCTAAATTTCATTTCAAACAGATATGTGTTGCATCAGCTGCAGATTGAGGCCTGGACTTAATTTGCAAATTTTCAGATTCAAAGTATGTTTTGCCAGCAGCCAACGTAATAGCTGGGACATGACTAAAGAGCAGTTTTTCATTGAATGCATTCTATTCCAGCTTCCGAACGCATAGATCCAAGGAACTGTTTCCTTGGGAAGACACTGATATATTTACTTGGAATAGCATTATACATACATAAATCAAGAGCCCTGGCAAGAAAACCAGTACTTTCAAGTTTTCAGTTCTGAGTCATGGATTTGTTATATGACTTTGGGGTAGTCACTTATGCTTTGGCACCCTTCTCATTTTGCAAGTTCTTACATTGTCTGCAGATCCATATCACTGGGAGCCTCGCAGCTACCATGGAGCTACTTGAGGCTACCATTTTTTAAAATAATAAACATTTTTATTGAAGTATAACAAATGTACAGAAAAGTGGTCAGGTCATGTGTTTACGTCTCAATGAATTTTTACAAGGTGAAAACACCCATGTAACCACCACCCAGATCGAGAAATAGAACATCCGCGACACCTATGAAGGCCTTCTTAGACTTCTTGTCAGTCACAAACCCTACCCTTTTTCCCAGAGGAAAGTACTATCTCGCTTCTAACAGCATACATTAGTTTTTGTGTTTCTTAACCTTATGTAGACAAAATCATCCATACGTGCTTTTTGGTTTCTGACGTTACCCTTACTGATATGTATGTACAATTCGTTCACGTTGATGCATGTGGCAAAATTCCATTATGTGAATATACCACAATTTATCCATCTAAAAAATAAGAGTTCACAGGATTAAGTAACACTGTAATCTCTCCTTGCTCTGAAGTTTATAACTGAATGATCATTCAGAGCAACACATTCTGATGTGTAAGTTACATGGTTATCCTGTGGTTGCTCATATAGCAGGGCATTTAGTAGAAATTCAAATTCACGAGAAAGTAGGCTATAGCAACTTTTAGAAACGAATATATTAGGGCATGATACATATCATGAGAATTAATGTGTATTTTGTCATGCTCGGTACTATTACATTCCTTAAACATATCTTGAGTTTCAGACATTGTGTTAGGTACTTTTGACTCTTACAGAAACTCTACAGTGTATTATCATTCCATTTTTATAGATGAGGAGACTGAGTCTCAGAAAGTTTGTTAGTTGTCTGTGTTTACACAGCTTCTAAGTGATGGAACAGTTCATTTAGGCTGCTTCATTATGCTTTTTCTACTAAATCCTCTTACAAGTTATTTAGGCATGCAACTTGCATAGTGGAGCTCATATTCTGGTGAGGACTAGAGCTGCAAGTAGGCAAAGCAGACAAATTCAATGTGAATTTTAGTATCGTGGAGAAGAACTGTAATAGAGATATGGGAGTTGTAGGTATAAGGATGGAGGATGCCAATGGCGGCCTACAGAATAAGGAAGTGGGTGTCGAAGGGTGGGAGTTGTAGGATGGAATGGGCAGAGAACATTTAAGGCAGAACAACAGCATGTGTAAAAGTATGGAATATTTAGGAATGCTGATGGAGTAAGACTTCAAAGTGGATGAAGGAGTGGGGGGTGGCAAAAGGAAGGATGTGGTTGGAGTGAGGCTGAAGGTGAAAGCATGGATATGAGCATGGAGGACTGAAATTTTTTCCTAATGAGCTTGGATTTTTCCATGCAGGGAATATGTAGCCATCAAAAGGCTTTTCATCATGTAAAAATCATTAAAAGTAGTATAGCTTGGTGGTATCAGTTTTTTTTCAGCCAAAGACATATCTGTAATTGGAAAAGTTGGATTTGTTGCTCATTGCAATGAGTGGACATCCAGGTTACAGACAATAGGGGGTGTTATAAAGGATTTATTTATCTAGGTCATGGTTGGTTGACTTTTGGGAGGGTCCAAAATAGCAGGGGTTCATTCTGGATTGCAGTCTATTAGGAAACAGGAGTAATTCTGTGATTTGATACCTTAATAAATCTTACCTAGCTGAAGGGCAGACAAGAGGAGTTTAAAGCTGTAATCGGTAAAGAAGAGGCGGTAACTCATACTAGTTGGAGAGAGAGATGTTTGGTATTTTTGTCATTTGTACAATGACCTTATTTTTTATGTGTGCTTAGACAAGATTATGGAGTGGCCTTGGTTTTGGGTTCACTTTATCTCAGTCACAGTGACCTTTGCTGGTGTTAGTGTACTTTGAGATTCTTTATGCCAACAGGTGAACATCATGGCTTAGCTGTGAGTTTCATGCCAATTTCTGGTTGTCAGGGGCTGCTTTCTGTTTCTCATGGTTACTAGTTCAATGTATAAATTCACACTGATCCTTCTCAACTCCTGTCTCCAGTATGTCCCAAATAACTTTGAAAAGATATTTATTTTCTTTGTGTCTCAATTTCCTTATCTGAAAATGGGGTTATTTCAAAAAGTTATGAAGAATGTATAAGCTATGCATCTAACATAGGCGCACCTAAATATATAAAGCAAATATTAACAGACCTATAGGGAGAAATACAACAATAGTAGGGGATTTCAGTACCCACTTTCAACAATGGATAGATCAACCAGACAGAAAATCAATAAGGAAACATTGGTTTTAAATTACACTTTAGATTAGAAGAACTTAACAGACACTTAGAGAACATTCCATCCAACAGCAGCAGGATACACATGGAACATTTTCCAGGATAGATCATATGTTAGATCATAAAACGAGTCCTAATGTATTTTTTAAAAAGATTGAAATCTCATGCACCTTTTCTGATCACACAATATGAAACTACTTGATTGAAACCAGATGAAATAAAATGGTGAAAGATCTATGCACTGAGAACTGTAAGACATTGATGAAAGAAACTGAAAACAACAAGTAAGTGGAAAGATATTCTGTGTTCATGCATTTAAAGAATTAATCTTGTTAAAGTGTCCATACTACCCCAAACAATGTTCAGATTCAATGCAATCCCTATCAAAATTCCAATGGCATTTTTTCACAGAAATAGAAGAATCCTAAAATTTGTACGGACCCACAAAAGACCCTGAATAGCCAATGCAATCTTGATAAAGCACAAAGTTGTAGGCATCACACTTCCTGATTTCAAAGTCTGTTACAAAGCTATAGTAATCAAAGTAGTTTGGTATTGGCATAAAAATGGACACAGATCCATGAAACAGAATAAAAAGCCCACAGGTATGTGGTTAATTAATTTACAACCAAGTTGTCAAAAAGGTGTAATGGGCAAAGGACAGTCTCTTCAATAAATGGTATTGGGAAAACTAGACAGCCATATGCAAAAGAACAAAACTGTGTTATTATATTATACCATATACAAAAATCAGTTCAAAATGGATTAAAGACTTGAACATAAAACCTGAAACCATAAAACTCCTAGAAGAAAGCATAGGGATAAGCTCCTTGATATCAATTTTGACAATGATTTTTAGATTTGACATCAAAAGCAAAGGCAACAAAAAATAATAAACAAGTGGAACAACATCAAACTAAAAACCTTCTGCACAGCAAAGGAAATCAACAAAATGACAATGCAAACTATGGAATGGGAGAAATCATTTGCAAGTCATATATCTGACAAAAGATTGGTATTCAAAATACACAAAGAATTCATACAACACAATAGCAAAATACCAAACAATACAATTAAAAAATGGACAAAGGAATTGAATTGACATTTTTCCAAAGACGACATGCAAATAGCCAATAGGTACTGAAAAAGGAGCATCACTAATTATCAGGGAAATGCAAATTAAAATCACAGTAAATGGCACCTCACATGTGTTAGAATGGATCTCATCAAAAAGATCAGCAATAACAAATGTTAGTGATAATATGGGGGAAATGGAACCCTTGTGCACCATTGTTGGGAATGTAAACTGCTGCAGCCACTATGGAAAACAGTATGGCAATTTCTCAATAAATTAAAAACATAACTACCCTAAGCGAGAATCATACCCCTAGACCAACGAGCCGCTAAGAGGCTGGACATTAATGAATGCCAACTATAATTTTATGTGTATAATGTGATGGCTCGGTGGGAGGTCGGGGTGGTGGTGGATGGGGGGAGGGGGGTTCACGGTGTGAGGGATGTAAAAATAAAATAAATAAATAAATAAATAAATAAATTAATAAAAATAATAAATAAATAAATAAAAACATAACTACCTAATGATCCAGCAATCCCACTTCTGGTTATAGATGTAAGGAAATGAAAACAAGATATCAAAGTGATATCTTCACTGCCATCTTCATTGCAGCATAATTCACAATAGCTAAAATATGGAAAAAACTAAAGTATCTATCAATGGATGAATGGATAAAGAAGACGCAATATACACGAGTTCAGACAGTTAAGTTCGCGAACTCTTCCTAGAAAACGTGCTACATACCTCATTGCTGAATATCACTATGGTCACCTTCAAAGTACTCCCCTTGGGAAGCTATGCACTGATGATGCCAGCACCTAGTCTACCCTTCAAAACAATTTTGGAACTCTTTCTGGAACGGCCATCAGAGCTGTCATCGTATTATCCTCGATGTCCTGCATGTCATCAAAATATCTTTCTTTCAATATTTTCTTTATCTTTGGGTAAAGAAAGAAGTCATTGGGGGCCAGATCAGATGAGTAGGGAGGGTGTTCCAATACAGTGATTTGTTTACTGGCTAAAAACTCCCTTACAGACAGTGCTGTGTGAGCTGGTACATTGTCGTGATGCAAAAGCCATGAATTGTTGGTGAAAACTTCAGGACGTTTTCATCTAACTTTTTCACGCAGCCTTTTCACTACTTCCAAATAGTCAACTTGGTTAACTGTTTGTCCAATTGGTACAAATTCATAATGAATAATCCCTCTGGTATCAAAAAAGGTTAGCAGCATTGTTTGACTCTTGATTTGGACTGGTGATACATTTTTGGTTGTGGAGAATTGGCTAATTTGTATTGTGCACTTTGACACTTTGTTTCAGGGTCGTATTGGTACACCCATGTGTCATCACTGGTCGTAACATGGCCCAAAATATCACCTTGCCTTTTCAAAGGGTCTTGGCAAACTTTGACTCTCCTTTGCTTTTGTTCATCTGTGAGCTCCTTTGGGACCATTTTTGCACACACCTTTCTCATGCCAAGATTTTCAGTTAAGATTTTTCTAACTGTTTCTCTATCAATGTTTACTCTGTCTGCTATGCTTGTCTCTGTCAGCCGACGATTTTGAAACACAATTTGATGAATTTTTGCAATGTTTTTGTCCTGTTGTTACTGGACACCCTGACCTCTCTTCATCAATGACGTGCTCTTTACCCTCAGAAAAACGTTTAATCCATTTGTACACTGCCATTTTCTTCATGGCATTACCTCCATCAACTGGGACTAACATGTCCCTGATTTCACTTCCACTCTTGCCAAATTTAACAAGAAATTTAATGTTTGTTCATTGCTCTAATTCAAGCTCAGACATTCTCAGGATGGCACACAAAAACATGCAACAACAATAATGAATGCCACTCAGCAAGACACTGCCGCATGTCGACATGAACACGGCTGTGAGACACTGATACACCAAGGTTCTGAAACCTTACCGAGCTGTTTGTACAGTGCTGCCAATGGAAGCACATGGTGGCAAGTTTGCAAACTTAATTGTTATTTGTATAAATGCTATATACAAAAGTGAAAACGTGGTTGCCAGGGTTTCTGGGGGGTGGGGAAAATTTGAGGAGATTGGTAAAAGGACACAAATTTTCAGCTATAAGGTAAATAAGGTCTAAGTATCTAATGTAAAGCATGGTGATTATAGTTCAGAAGACTGTTCTGTATAATTGAAATTTGCTAACAGAGTAGAACTTAAATGTTCCCATACACAAAAGTAGATAAATGTGTGAGAAAATGGATGTGTTAATTAACTGGATGGGGTAATCCTGCCATGATGTACATGTATATCAAATCGCCATATTGTATATTTTAAATAGCTTACAATTTTATATATCAATTATGCTTCAATAAATGAAATTTTAAAAGAATATGTGAGATCACATATGTAGAGTACTTAGAACAGTGGCTGACATGTGATAAAGTCTCAATAAATGCTATTGTTTTTGTTAGTATTATTATTACTATTATTATTATTATTAGTAGTAGTAGTGGTGGTGGTAGTGGTAGTAGTAATTGTAGTATTTTGGGAAGATTACTCCATCAGTGGGCATGAAGAAGGAAAGATAGGGAAATCATTAGGATCATTATTCAGGATCACAGATGATAGGTGGTTCTCTCTTGACCTGATGCAGTGGCAGTAGGCGTGGAGGAGGGCACAGTTGGTGAGTGCTAACATGGGGAAGACTTGTTCATGGTTGGGGTGAAGGGAAGGAGAGGACACAAGACAGTGTCCCTATGATTTTCATTTGGATGAATTTAAGTAAGGTCACCAACTAGAGGTTAGGAATACAAAAATAGAAAAGCACATTGAATAGCAGACATTATGGCCAAATGGAAATATTTAGTGGGCTGCTTGCTGATGATATAGGACTGAACCTCAGAAGAAAGGTCAAGTGCCATAGTCTTTAGCACTTACTGACCTCTCACAGAGAAGCCACTATCTAAGTGAAAAAATAAGTACCGCTGACCTTGCCCTCAGTGCCTCCCTTGGCTCCCCTATGTAGGACTGTGGCAAAGGGCCTCTATTATTTCATATGTATTATCTAACCTAGACCCACCTCAATAGATGGTCACAAGTTATGGCTTTGTCTTTAATCAACAACATGCTCATTTTTGTGCCAAGGTCTTGTCAAAAAATTTTAACCTTGAGCTCTTTTGTGCACAATATTTAATCAAAAGCTTGAATGGGAAAAACAGTATATGTAGCATGCCTGAAAGATGTACTGCTTATAGATATTTCCTCTCTCTCTCTCTCTCTCTTTCTCTCTCTCTCTCTCTTCTCTCTCTTTCTCTCTCTCTCTGTCTCTCTCTCTCTCATCTGTTTTTATTAATCTGGCTGTCAGATTTGCTGAGTATCTGGACTGTTTTATATTGGCTCTTAGTAGGATTGTTTTTACTGAACTGTTATTTGACATTATGCCATCAGCCTGCACTGAGAAATATTGTAAGAAATAGCAAGGGAATCCTTGCTAAAGGATTTATTCCTTTATTCACTGTTTTAATATTGTAGAGAATCAGGGTCCTTATATTGCACCAAAGGGAGTTTATGAGGACTCTTGAGGGAAAAATATCTGTCAGACATCAGTAACATATTTTCTTCCTTGATACAGTGAATTGGGTAGCCAATGATGTTTCTCTATGTGCACTGATCACTGGAAAGCTCACAGTAAAATATATAGTCTTGAGTGAAGCATCTGAGTATTGTGGCCTGTACTCATACACTAACCATACCTATGGTTTTATTTTCTCTCTCCTACTTTTACTTTTCCTCAACACAGTTTTCTCTATTATTTTAGTCTTGTTGTAATGGTAAATTGCCTCAGTTCTTGTTTGGAATGAGGAGTGTTTATGAGCACTAGAGCACACATATATACATGGAATCATACACATATTTTATTTAGTAGCATTGATGGAGTGACATGGACACAAGTATTCTTATTCAAGTGAAGACAGCTCTTCTATGTGGAATATAAAAACAACAGTTTCATTTCTATCACTCCATAATGTTACCTTGATGATAAAGATACATTAAAAATGCAATTTTTGATAAAGTTTAGGTAAGCCCTTTTGCTCATATGCAGAGTATATTAGGAAAAGCTCTGGATTTGAAATCGGAAGATTGGATTTCACATTTCTTAGTCTGTTTCCATCTGTGGGGCCTTGGACAAGCTGTTTAATCTCGATAGGCTTTGGACTTCTTGGTAGAGTGAGAATGAAAACACCTGTTCTCCGCGTCTTACCTTTTTTTGCTAAGATTAAGTTAGATAGAACATTTGCCTCTGTAATCTGTAAAGAGCTATAAGTAAGATCATTATCCCGGCTTTGATTCTATGTGGAGGATATTTTAACTTCTTAGTCAGAAGGGTATGTATTTTAGCTTTAGAACAGGAATTACCAACTCAGATGTTGACATGAATGAACAGGGTGTGAGAAAAAGAAACTTGTGATTCTAAGCTGTTTTTCTGTCCCATTTTTTTTTCAGGCATTCTACATATACTGATAGACGTATCAGTAAGGGAAATACTTAACCTATCTCTTTTTATTATTATTATTATTAGTTTGAGGTGTACAAAACAATGTAATAGTTAAACATTTATACCTCTCACAAAGTGATAACCTCCTCCCCCAATCTACTGCCCCTCTGACATTGTATATAGTTGTTATAGTTCCACCAACTATTCTTTATGCTGTATTCCACAGGACTATACATATATATATATATATATATATATACACATATATATATGTATATATATATATATATATGTATAGTCCTGTGGAATACAGCATAAAGAATAGTTGGTGGAACTGTATATATATATATATATATATATATATATATATATATATATATATATATATATATATATACAGTTGACATTCATTATTATTTAGCTTCAGCTTCAGGTGTACACTGCAGTGGTCAGGCATCTACACCATCCATGAAGTTTAACCTATGTCTTAATTTTACAATAAGAACATGGAACCGACACTCAACCCTAGTGTAAAGGATAAGAGGCAGTGCTAGAACTGAAGCCAACAGGAGAGGGCATGCCTCCTGCACAAGAGGCAGCTACTATTCAGTGGTTGCTAATGGTTTCCAGGCAGGAATGGGGCAATGTTCACAGATAACTTTTTTCAAGTGAACCCCCAAAATTAGATTTTTGTGTAAGTCTTCCTAATTTATAACTTTTGGCAGTTAATTCAAATTCTAAGAAATACACTGAGTGGTTAACACGGCTCAGGGAAAACTAAACGTGATCTTCAATGTTTGGGCAACTAGTTCATGATCTCTGCTCTGGAAAGAATTTTCAAAATTGACCTTGTGTCTGAGGCTACACAGACCCAAGGAAGAATACATTTGTAAACTGTTTTTAGAAAGTAAATGGGCATGTATTTTACATAGTGTTACAAAGCTTTTTCTCTAGTGAATGTCTATGAAAACCTATATGTTGTGTTTTAAATATATTCAGTTTTGTTTCTAAAAGATACTCTTAACTGCAAATGCATTATAGAGGTGTACATTAAAATGCAAGGCTAGTAAAGTTGTAAAGTAGCACAGTATTTATAAACAATTATTTGTAAATAATGTACACTTTTGCTTAGTGTTGATGCTTTCTGCCTAGTTGTGGCAGACACATTATTAAAAAATGGTAGTCCTGGAGGCTGTATTCCACTAACATCAAAGGAACTGTTGACTGCTCATTTTATTATAGTAGTCTCTATGGATAGGAGATAACAAAATATAAGGAAGAAAATAGAATGCAATTTAGTTACTTAGAATATATATAAATACAGTCAATCCTCATCATACACAGATTCCATATTTGCAAATTTGCTTACTTGCTAAAATTTATTTGTAACGTCAAAATCAAAACTCATGGGACTTCCATGGTCATTCTCAGAATGTGCAGAATGGTGAACAATTTGAGTTACTTGATGTGAATGTTCCCAGCTGAGGTCAAACAAGGTGACGTTTTGCCTATGTGTTTCAGCTCTCATGCTATAGACAAGTGTCCTCTTCATTGTCTGTTTAGTGCCACTTCTTTTTCCCCCTGCATTTCTGGGCTTTTTGTTGGTGAGTTCACAGTTTAAAATGGTCCCTAAGCTTAGTGCTGAAGTGCTGTCTAGTGTTTCTAAGCACAAGAAAGCTGTGATGTGCCTTAGGGAGAAAATATGTGTTAGATAAGCTCCGTTCAGGCATGTGTTATAGTGCTGTTGACCGTGAGTTCAGTGTTAATTAATGAATGGTATATATTAAATAAGTTGTCTTTAAACAGAAACAAACACAAAACAAATTTATATATTGATTGTTTGATGAAAATGTGACCAGAGGCTTGCAGGAATCTAACCCCATGTTTTCCCTAAGAGTAGTCATTTGGTATTCGTTAATTCAGTGTTTGCAGCAACTTTATAGAGCATAACTACTGTGAATTATGAGAATAGACTGTATATGAAAATATTGAGATAATTGACTATTTTTTCAATATGGACTCCGATTTGTAGATACTACTTTAGTATTGTAAATGAATTTTTAGTAATTGAGATATCCATGTTCATGTGTCATATCAACAATAGATAGAGGGGGTACTACAGCACTGCCTGGGACATTAGCCTACCTGGGTTCTTGTCTTAGCCTTGTTACTGATGAGCTGTGTGATCTTGAGCAAGCTTTTTTCATTTAGACTCTGTTTTCTCATTTCTAAAACAATGAGCTGTGTGAAGATTTCCCAAGTTCTTTCTAGTTTTAAAATGGTATGTATCTATGAGAGTATTAATTTAACACTTATGCTTTTACCCATGATTGTCAGGGAAGGGGAAAGAGAAAGGTTACAAAGATGTGTTTATATAAAATATGGTGCCTACAATTGAAAAGGTCACAACCAATTTGGGATAATAGTAAACAACATGAAACAGTAAACAACATGAAATTATGTATAATTAATATATAAATTAGATTCTATTGAGCAGTAGTTTTCAACCTGGATGTGGACAGTAGAGAGTGGCTTACTAGAATCATCTGGTGAAGAACAGAATTTTTCAGGTTAACTCTATATAACCCTCCTCTCCACTTTGCGCCTTCCCTCAAAATGTGTACTAATGAAGTAAGATTTATAAGCCTTGATAATGAGTGTTGTATGAATTCTAAAAAAGGACAACAGTGTGTCATTCTCAGGATTGGTCCTGCCCACAGCTCCACTGATGTGGTCACACACTGAAAGGGCTACTCTTTTTCAGCCATGTTTGTTCCAGGTACCGCTGACACTGCCCTCTCACCCCAATCCCATGAATGATTGGATTATATTGGGGCACCTGACCAAAAGGAAGCCAGTTCAGTGGCATGTTTTGGTGCAAAAAGATGAACTGGGTCAATCAGATTCCCCCTGAGCAAATTTGAACTACGAAATAGTTAATAGAAGGAGGCAGTTATGGAAGTTGAGACTGAAAGCCAGTTATGATATAGAGAGAAGTTGGGTTGATCATGATGGATCTCTTGTAAGATGAAGTTATGAGAGGGGATAGAGAGATAGATAGATGATGGATAGATAGATAGACAGATAGATAGATGATAGATAGATAGATAGATAGAGATGGGGAGAGTGGGGAGGAATCTGGTTGATAGAGCAGACAGAGAAGTAGACACAGAATGCCTGTGTCACATTAATGGCAGGCTATTCATTGAAAACCCCAAAGTTCAGCTCTACTGCACAGTTTTGTTCTTTCTAAGATCAAAACATATTATAATTCCTGACCTTCCTGCTGCCAGGTTGTTCGGCACTTCCTGTGCCTGTTTATATAACAATAACCCCCTGGTTGGATCAATCCCTTGACAGCTTTTCTCATCCTGGGAACCAAGGGGCTTAGCAAAATTGAGTGGGTGAACCTGGGGTAACCAAAATCGTTTGTATTTAGTGAATACCTGCTGGATACTTTCTATTTGTTATTTCAGTTTAAAACTGACACGAACCTTAGAGACATCTGAGGCTCAGAGATCTGAAATGGTAGACATATAAGTAATGTGTTAAAGCCAGGACTGGACCCTGAGTCTCCTCGATGCTATTGTCCTTGATTTTCACATATCACCTCCATGAATGTAGAAAAGGCTTCATGAAGGAAGTCGAGGTGCTGGGGAGGATTTACAGTGAAGGAGAGATCGACCTTTTACATTATTGAGCAAATGACCTCTGTTGACATCAGCAGGAGTAGAAGTCCAAGCACTTCTGCCGACTACATCTTAGCATCTGAGTTGCCAAGAAAAACACAACACAGTCAAGCACTGGATAGAACAATGCTTTATTCACATAGAGAAGAGACAGAGCAAGATCAGCTTCATAGTGGTCATGAGACCCCCATTGCCAATGGGTCCTTCCCAACAGCTGACACAGGGCAATTGACCCCATTTATGCTGCAGCAAAAGGACCTTATCTCCCTGCCAGGACACATGTAGCAGTGGGTTTGGCCAGGTGCCGTATGACACACATGCTGAAGCATAACAAAGGAGCACACATTGATTCTGAAGCAGGGAAAGCTACAAGGTGACAAGTCTAGCCCAGGTTGTGAGGACTCTTTATCTCTTGGTAATGAGTGTTCCAGGCCCATGGCCCATTCTCATGCAGCAGAATAGGGTCGAAAGGTTGCATGCATGAGATTCTTTTTCCCAACATACATAGAGGTAGAGACATCATAAAGGGTATAAAATGAAATGATAAATGTGGGAAAAATTGGGTGAAGAATCAGACATGAGTTGAATATTCCTATTGTCAGTTATGGTCCAGAGGGATCATCATAGAAAGACTCCAGTTTGTGCAGGGAACTTCAGTAGATATAAGGGAGCTATGCTCCCTTAGTGATATGGTTAAAGGTTGGGTAGATCTGCCTAAAAATCAGAGTCAGGGAGAGGAGTAGCATATTGCTGTATAAATAACAATTTATATTGAGGCCAACTTCTTCCTGGAAGAGTATTTTTGTTCCCTTTGAATCTTTGCAGACCTTATTTACATCTCTATATTTTTGTATCAGAAGGAGACCTCTTACACCATCTTTACTATTACCCTGTAAAACTCCTTAATGGATAGCTATACTTAAGTGATGTTCTTTAATCTTTCTGTCATAAATATCTTTGTAGACATTGGGTATGACTTGACATTTCAGAAAACACAGGTATTAGTAATGGTAAATGTATAGTCAGTTGTGCTTCTGAGGTGTTTATCATCAATTGGGAGTTTTTGAGCTGAATATTCTTTTCAGGGATAGCACAAGAAAGCAGCAAATTGTTTGACACAAAATGGAAAACAAATTAAAAGAGAAAAAAACAAAACTCAGTAGAACTCTTTTGGCATAAAACATTGCCCATAGCCATTTGCTCCATATTTTTAACCCGAAAAAAACTCTTATTATTTGTTATGTAGATATAACATTGTTATTTAAAAAGGCTTAATTCGAAATTAAATTCTATTTTCTTCAGTGTAAGCCTGTACCCTCCAGTTTTATTCTTATGTAGTCACCATTCTTCTCTTAACAATTCTTCATGTATTTTAAAGCACTGCACACTACAAAGATTTAGATTTCATCTTCAGAGATTTATGTATTTTTACATGTTTATTCAAATCCTAGGAAGAAAAAACGTAGAGAAATAAAGTGAGTAAAATAAGTGAACACTTGTTTATCAAACAGCATTTTGCAAAGCAAAACTGCAATGGCGATTTTGTTGTTACGACCAGAATTTGATGTTTTAGAAGAAGTTATGCAAATACAACAAATAATAAAAACAACAAAATAAGGGATTTTATTTTTGGGAAAAAAAGATAGTATTGTCTTTTTATCAGAAGTATTTTGCAATATCCTGTACCTGTAAAAGATTTTAATCAGTGATTTTGAAGCCAAGTCTCTGCCTTTGTTAAGCATCCAGTGAAACCTTCCTATTGTTAGGATGAGTTTAATTACTTTAAAATGAGGAATTAGCTAGTGAAATTGACAATACAGCCAGCCAGTTCCCTTTTTAATAGTAGGTTTGGGGCTTTTTGCTTGAATTAACTGGATAACTACCTGTTGTGCAATTCACTTTGCTTTTACATAAAATTTTATTCTTGGTTTATGGGACTATAAACCAAGTGTTTCACGTGGCATATTCAATCAAGTAACTTGCCAGTTTGTTGGGGAGGAAAGTCTATACCACCCGAAACAATTATCAGTCCAGTTCCCCAAGTACTAGTCATTAAGGCATTATTAAAAACAGAACCCAGAGACAATTTGAACATCTAGAACATTTAGAGGGGCCTCTGTTTTCTTATAAACCACCGACTGTTCCATGTTCATGAGGAAAATAGTCTTTTCTGTTACCATTATTTTTAAAGGACACCTATGCAGTTCAAAAACAAAAGGCTCTGATATGTTGTCAAGAGGCTAATCCCATTTCCCATCCTGGCACTTCCTAGACCACATGACTGTGTTCTTGTTTCTGTATCTCATCAAGCTTCGTCTATATAATAGCAGTGTGTAGATTAAATGCAATTTAAGTTTAGGGAATTCACACAACAGAAAAATGAAGAAACAAATATTGTGAGCCAACATAGGTTTACCACCTTTTAATCTGTCATGTAAGCACAAGTTTCTCCCTGCAAACCACCATCATTATTGCCATTAGTCCATCAAAGACAGTGTGTTTTAACACTAAAAAAAGGAGGAATCACACTCTCAGAATAGCAGATTATCCTTCACATTGAACAAATTAAGCTTTGTGAAAACTTGCTACATTTCCTTTACTTTTTTCATTTTGATTTGAATAGTGACTACATTGGGAAGCAGTGGCAGTAACCTTGGGGCCCCCGTTTGGAAACTCCTGGGCTAGATTATTCTCTCTCTCTTTCTCTCTCTCTCCTTCTATTTCTGTCTGCACAACATCTAAAGTTTTTTGATTTTGTGATTCTAAGTTTTGTTCCTTCCTCTAAGCATTTACAGACTTAGAGAAAAAAATAAGGTCTATCAAAAGAGTTTGAATTTTTAAAACTCCTTGTGAAGATGTGTATCTTATTCATATCTTCTACAAACGGCCGGTTATTTCAGAAAATGGTTTGAGCTAACATGTCCAGTGAGAAGGAGGGGTGCTGAAGTTGAGGCACTGAGCAGGAGCTCTAAATAGTGAGACTGAAGTTCAACTGGGGGATTCCTGCATTATATCCCCTTAATTAATATTGAGACTTCTACAGAGAAAATGGGCATGGGGTGAGACCTGAAGGTGTGGCACTCATAGGGGTCTGGTGTAGATTTCCCTAGTTAGTAATATTGGTTGGGAGAATGAGTGAAAGAAAGAATGAATGAATGGATGAATGAATGTTCTTTTTTCACATCATTAAATCTTCTTCTGGATTAAAATACTTAGGTTCATATGTTCTAAAACTATTTGTATTTGGGAAATTATTACGATTTAATGGATAACTTAGTAGGAAACAGAGTCACCAAACTGACCAGAGAGATTTGTTTTTATAATTCAGCATAATATTCATAGTGACATTGCCACACAGTATTCATAGTAACATTGTCAATAGAGGAAAGTGCCCGAGATCACAATTAAGAGATGTTCTATATCATTTTAGGGATGATTTATTTATTTTTTTTCCTGCTTGCAGACTTGAGCACTTTTATTTCTTCCTTTTGAAGCTCCTTAAATCCCAGATGAAACTAGCTCTTAGCAGTTATTCTCTTTTATGGGATTAATTTTAAAAGAAAAATAGATGTAACATAAAATTAACACCTAAGCTATTTGATTACATATCAGACTGAAAATATGAAAGAACTGGCTTTAACTTTCAAAAGATTGTTTTGGGAATTTATTCTGCTAAGACTTCTTTTTGCCACTTGTCTGTCACTTACACATTTTCTCCTCAATTTTCTCATTAGGAATGTGTACAGATCAAGCCCAATTTTAGCAATTGTCCTTGCTTGGCTTTTACCTAATCAACACTAGTCACTCCTTTTTTTTTTTTTTTTTTTTTTTTTAATGTACAGACATGCATTGTAAATGGCCCAAGAGTAACGGAAAAACCTGGCTTACCAGGTTTAAACAACGTCAGGTTATAAACTATATCAGCCAAAGCCAAAATATTTAAATCTGACAACCAGAGAGTTTACTCTGAGTTTGATGCTAGCTTAGTGTACTTTTATTTTGCTGTGTATTGACATACTAAAATTAGATTTCTACAAAGGCTGGCATTGACAGGGTTGGTTAAGCATTCAGGGACAATAGAAAGAGAAACCAAATGTTACAGACACATTATAAGTAATTGCCTAATTTGGGTTTTGTTTTTTTTTGTAATAGGTCACCTTATTATATTTAATAGTTCAAATTAAAGTTTGATCTATGTTCTTTTCATAAACAGCATTCACATTTTCTATTGACTTTCTTAAATACTGATCATCAGCCTAAAGATAAAGAGATATTCTTACATTTATCTTTGGATTATGGATGATTTAATTCATCATGATCTTAGGAAGATAATATAAGAAAGCAATTTGTGCATTTATGATTTGGGGACCTTGAGTGAAGTGCTTACGAATCATCTTTCTTCTAGGTACTTCTGAGATTTTAATATATTTCCACCATGTTATAGTTTAGAAAGAAACTATAACACATATGCATTATAAATGGATTAAGCCAGAAAAAATTACTGAAATGGTTTAATATGACAAGATTTAATTTTACATGGAATGAAGTAATTTTGTAATGAGGAAAAGTTTCTTGGTGACTAATGTTCTTTGCTTTGTCATACTGATAATTTTCAGGTGGCGAGGGATTTCTCCTAATTGACATAATCCTATTTGAGTAAATAGTTTATTTGTTTTAGCTTATACTATAATATGTTGTTTATTTAACAGCTAAATCATATAAGCTTCTAAGTAATAACTAATTCTTCTGATATCTCTATTTTTCTCTGGTCCTATTTCTCTAATGTCATTGAAAATATGTTTATTTAAAGGTATGAAAAATAGTTTCAAAGTTTTGTAATCCATCACAAACGTATTTGTGGAGAGGACTCCATATTCTTGTCTTTTGCTAGACTTGGGTTTAGTGTACATTTCCCAATATATAGTCAACTGATTAGGAGACAGACAAGAAAACCAGTGATTATCATACATTGTCTACTATGATAAACCAAGCAGAGGACATTATGGGACCATGAAAGGTATAGTCTTACTTTTGGATATTAAATACAGAATAGTATTGGTAGAGTTCACCCATTTCAGATAAACCAGTCTTTGAAATTTTGAATAATTGTCGATAAACTCAACTTTAAAACAAGATTTACACTACAGGAAAATCCAATTTGATTTGAAAATGGGAGTTAGTTAGGTATATCTAGAGCAAATCGTGAGAAATCAGAGAATTACTATAATGATAGTAAATGTATCAAACCCCTGTTTTTCCCTCCATGTTGATAATGCAATACCTTTTCCCACCAAGTCTTTGAAGTGGGTGTTGTGTAATATTTTAAAAGCAAACAAATGAAACTTATTGAAGAACCTTTACTTTTTTTGTTTTTGAGGACATTTCTAGCTTGTTCCAATTTTGTTCCACACTATATAGATTGCATTGATAGATGTTAGAAACATATACCTCCATTTTAAAGAAGACAAAGTGTGGAAGTGGAACATTTTCTTTGATTATTGTTTATCGCATTGGGATGGGAACAAAAAAAGAGGTTCTTTTCTGGTTTATGCTATAAAATGATGGCTTGTTTATCCTATGCCAGTTCTCTCAGAGAGGAAAAGGATGTCTTGGGGCTTGTTACCCAAAGAAAGCACTTGTTCTGGATTCCACCAGTTTGGTCTTATCAAAATTCAAGAACACTTGTATGACAGGAGGGTTGGGAGGAAGAAACCAAGAGAAACAGAAGGGAAGCAGAGAGGTGAAAGGGGGACTCCAAAAAAGATAAATGATTTCTCTGTCAGTGCAGAGTAATGAAAATGAAATCAGCATAGGCAGTGCCCATTTCCCTCATCGTGCCTAGCCCCAAACACTGCTTTAAATAAAACATATTTCTGTTATTTCCCATTTCTTGCTTGCTAACTTAAAGATAAATGACTTGCTTGCAAGTGCAGTGAAAAGGAAATAAAATCAGTAACAGGCAGTGCCCAAAATGCCCCAGCTGCTTAACGGTCTGGCCTTGAGCAATACACAGTTTTTATGGAACAGTTTTACTGTTCTTCTGTTAAGGAAACAAAAGCACCTCTCCCCAATTCCCGCCCCCCCAATTCTCAAAAAACAAAAGCACAGAAAAATACAAAACCTAAATCAAAGTTGAAACACGCCAAAGCAATTCAGAATCATGCATATAGTTGGTTCATGTGGCCAGGGCGACATTAACTGTGTGAATAGAAGTGTCAGAAGTGGAGCTGTGTGTGCAGCATTCAGCCTCCAGTGGTGCTCGCTGAAGCCCTGGGATTGCTGGCGGTCATGCTCCCGCAGCCAGGGGTCAGCCACTGGTAATTAGACCCACGGGTGTTTCTAGGGAGGCAATTGGATAAGCAATTAAATAGTTTGTGAGCAGCAGTTTGGGTCACTCTCAAAGGTTGGCAATTAGGTAGCTCCACAACTGAAGCAACTAGGTAGTTCCATATGTGGGTCCGGATGTGTCAGTGTTAGGAAGTAGAATAAAAGCACTTCCAGAGCAAAAATCACATCCTATTAAAAATAATAGGAACCATTTAGTATCTCCTACTGTGTCTGACACTAAGCTTACGAGGCTCACAACTATACTTTCTTTAATCTTTAGAGCCGTGCTTCTCAAATTTAGTGTGCATCAGACTCCTGCACAGGCCTTGTTAAAACACAGATTGCTGGGCTTCACTCCAGGTTTCTAATTCAGGAAGTTCATGGTGGGGCCTGAGAATCTGCATTCTCAACAAGTTCCCAGGTGATGCTGTTGTCGTGGCTGTGAGAACCGTATTCTGAGAACCATCGCTTGTGTACAACCCTCTGTGGTGATGGTCACAATAGCGAACTGAGCACCTATGATAATGCCAGACACATTGCTAAGCAGTTCACGTCTCTTAGTTCACGGACCTTTACCCAAACCATATTGGTATCATTTATCCCTTTTAAAGGCAGAACTTTGGGTGCGCACGCTAGAGGACTTGGCCAAAGCCATAGATATAACAAGGGATGGAGCCACGATTTAAACCTAAGTGTTGGTCTCGGAAACTCACACACGTCTTGCTGTCTTGTCTTTACCTATTAGCTCAACTCAAATTTTTTATCTCGCCCTGTATCCCAAATAAAAAAAAACTGAAAAAGCAACTGAAGCTGATTCATTTACTTTATTTACTTAGCTAGAATTATGCAAATACAGGACTGAACTCTCTCAGTGAACTTGACCCTGACAGAAGGACATTTCCCTCTTTTGCCACCAAATGAGCCAATGATCTCCACTATGGATCTGTTCCCATGTCATTTTGCCCCACTTTCAATGTCCAAAAAGAACTGTGAGCTACGGACGTCTTGGAAAGGTGGTGTTGGGTATGGCTGAGGAAGCGAAACAGGACTTTCCAAAGGAGGTGACAGAAGAGGTTGGTGGAGAAAGAGATACAGGTTACGGGACACTCTGTAAGGCAGGCATACATTTACGTATATGCCCTGGGAAAAGTGGCCCAATGTGAGAAGGTGTATAGGGAAAAGCAGATAGGCAGAAACAATGAGTCAATAAGGGTCAGTTTCATGGTTGGGATGAGAAGTTGGGTTGAAAAATGGTTTGGCCAACTCTATATAAGAGAAAATTGAGATGAATGCACTGCTTCCCTATATTCTTTTCTTCTTCTTTAATATGTCTCTTCCACAACTAATTATTCATTCCAAAGATGTCTATTGAGCATTTGCTACGTGCTAGGCAGCGGGCCAGGCTCTGGTCTAGAATAAGGTATAAAAGACAGAGACCCTGCACTGAGAGACCTTCCAGTGTAGGTCCTTGCTACTCAGTGCTCTGGCAGCATCAACATCGGGCATCATCTGGAAGCTTGCTAGAAATGCATAGTGTCAGGTCTAGCTAGACCTACTAAGTTAGAATCTGCATTTAAACAAGATTCCCAGGCAATTTATATTTTATGTTAATGTTTAGAAGCACTCAATTCAGCTTTTAGTACTTTGCTCTCTTCTTCTCGTTCACTGAAATTATCATTGTCTGTGAAGGATGGTCTGAATTATGCGATGAATACATTTCCCAGAATGAGCAAAGTAAATAGGAACATATGAAAATGTGACAGAAATAAAATCCCTGACTAATGGTCATCAGGTGCTTGATTGAATGTCTCCAGTAATGGTATAGTAATGGAGACATTAACTTTTTCTCTGTTCTTCAGCTTCTAACTCCGGGGTCGGTAAAGACTTATGAACTCTCAAATGGTGGAGAAAATAATAAAAATTAAATCAGAAAATATAGATTGTTTCTGGGTATTGACCAATGTGTATTAATCTCTTACTGTGAGATCTAAACCCAGGATAAAAATTGTAAGAAAAGCAGATTTGAAGGTTGTGTGAATTGGGAAATGTTAAAAATTAGGAATTCAGGACAGGAGAGAGTGATAATCCAGGTAAAGATAATGAGGTCTAATTTTAGAAAAGAAGGTGGTTTGGGGAGATAGAGTGAAAAATTTGTGACAGTAATGGGATTAAAATAATAGCTCTGCACTACTGAAGATTTCTTGTTCTGTGCATAAAAGTGGATGGGCCTGTGCTGAAGGGACCCAGTAAGGTGGAAATTCACACACCTTGATAATTGGGCATATAACAGGTCAGCAAGGCATGCCTGTACCATTAGTAAATCTTGTTTGATCCTATTGCCTCCATAGCCTGAATACACTTCTGAAAAATAGCAACACGACCAGACTGAGTCAATGATTTGGATTTGGGATTGAGGTAAAATGTTACTTTGGACCTTGGTCACCTGCATATTTTTTCCCTAAGAGTAGATAGACTTCCTGTTGGAAATCTTGTTACGTACTTAAGAAACACAGATTTAAAAATATATATTACACAGGATCATTCAAATTTAAGTGAAAGTGCACAGAGGAAACGAATGTTTTATGCTCCAGCTACTTGGAGATTAAAGTCAACTTTTGATTTTCTATACCTAGTAGCATGGGTATAATTTTAGGTTTATTGAGTCTTCTGAATAACTTTCCTAATTACTCTCTTCTTTTAATTCTTTTAACATGGAAAGAGAAGAGCAGCAGTCGCTTCTGCTAGAACTGTATTTCAAGGGGCACAGCGTAAAATAATAACATTACGGTGCTTACAGAGAGCAAAAATCTCTGTGAAATATATTGTTCAGCAGATCATTCATCATCATAATTGCCATAGTCGACACTTGGCTCATTTGTAGATTTTCCCCTTTTTTGCCAGAATTTTTCTCCAGTAAAAATGATTTAAAGAGTAACTATAGGGTTCAATTCTATTCTTCATGATAGAACAGGGACACAAACATTGTATTTTCCAAATCCACTCCCACTCGAATTCTAGTTTATTGTGACTGTACCTTACTTAGGAGGTTGCCGATCATAGAGCCTTTGCTTTATAATCTCTTGGGGGCAAATTCCATATTCTGTCAAGAGATTTCAGGGAGTAAACCCAATTACAACTGCATAGCCCTTAAATGACATTTTCCATCTATTTTAGGAAGATTCATTCTTTGAACCATAGATGTTAAGTTCAGATGAACTAGTGGGCGCACATACGTGGTATTAGAAATTACTTTGGCATTTAACCATTTTTTTTTTCAGTGTTTTCTTTCATGGGCCAGTGAGATACAGAAGATAGGAATTAAAACAAGTGACTTGGCACAGACACCAGATTACACTTGGGTGTGCTTATATCACGTAGACGTTCTTCCAACTCCTTCCAACGTCCTCCCTGTACACACACAACTACCCACTGGAGGATGAACAACTGGAGGGTAGGAACAATAATGTAATCCTATATGCTTGCTCTACAGACTCTCACGTGTAGGACTTTAAAAGTAAACATCTATCAAACTGAGCTTACTGAATAAAAAATTTAGTAAAACATTTCCCAGAACCGTGGCAACAATTCAGGATATTCTGTTTTATATCTCTGGTGACCATATTTTTAGGCCAAAATTGGAGATAGTTATTTGATGAGTAGGCAGGATCTCTGAAATCAGAGCTGCCCTGAAAAACGCAGCATGTATGATTGCCATATCTATTCTTTCTGTGAAAGAATAGGTTCATGAGCAATTATTTTTTAAAACGCTTAGTGAGGAAAAGGAATGATACACTTAAACATTAAAAACAAGCAAAATTTGTAAATTCAATGTGATTTTCCTTAGGCATAAGCACAGTTAGAGTAATTAAGGATGGAAGTAGTTACGTATGTAGTATGGATGAAAAAGCATTTACGGTGAGGCTGGAGGTGCAGTTTATTTTAGATGCCAGTAAAAATGGAAAAGAGTTTTAACATTGGTTATGAACTTATGTTTGTTATCTCTTCTAAAACTCTGGAGGCAGGTTTTATTATACCTGGTTTACTGTTGGGAAACTGAAATTCAGAGAGGCTATTTTACTCCAAAGCTGGTGCTATTCTACTCTACATTCTCTTATGTTAAAACACTGTAAAATCTCATAGAATAGTTCAAGAAAATTCAGCACCCAATTCAGCAGCTGATACCATGTTTCCCTGAAAATAAGACCTAGCTGGTCCATCAGCGCTAATGCGTCTTTTGGAGCAAAAATTAATGTAATTTTAGTAAAATTATATTAATTTTAGCATAATTAATAGTAAAATAAGACCGGGTCTTTATAATATAATATAATATAAAATAATATAATATAAGGCTGGATCTTATATTAATTTTTGCTCCAAAAGACATATTAGAGCTGATGGCCAGGTTAGGTCTTATTTTCGGGGTAACACGGTAGAAACAATCCTTCCTAACCCTCCAATTATCTGTATTAATTGTCAATGAATGAAAACATCATGGGAATTTCCTGGGTGGTCTTTTCTGATATTTTATTGCACTAACACCTTTTCAGGTGTTAGTTAAGGACTAACTAACCGTTAGTCCCTAACTGTAAGGACTGTTAGTTAAAGACTGCCCTCTCCAGGAAGTTGACTTTCTCTGTGCCCCTCAGGCTGGGTTAGTGCCCATGGCATTTACCATATTGTATTTTAGTTCTCGCTTTCTGGCTACACTTAGGAACTCTGAGCTCCTAGACCCTTTCTATTCAAAGTGTCATCTGTGGACCAGAAGCATCAGCATTACCTGTAAGCATGTTAGAAATCCAGAATCTCAGGTTGTGCCTGACGCCTACTAAATGAGAATCTGCATTTAGGGAACTCCCCAGGTAGTTTGTATACAGTCAGGTTGAGAAGCATTGTCCTAGCACATGGTAAGCACCCATTTGCGCAGAGATGCAAAATAAATGATATTTAAAACACATGTAACCCAGGCCCCTGATTGGATGTTATGAGAGTGTGGATGCATTGGCTTCCTGTCAGAGGCACATGTCAGGAGTGTTAGCTGAGAGAGAGCCTATTCTTCTACTCCTGCAGTTGCTCTTTTTTTAGGCAGAACTGAGCTGCATGGCAGGAGGAAAAGGGAGCTAACCATGCTACACATGCATGCAGGGCAGACTAGCTATAGGCACCTACTTGTCTAGTGCTGTGCCCCGATATATCCCAGGCAGGAGCCAACGACTCCTAACACAAGCATGTTTTGATGCCAAGAAGAAAGGAAAGAAGTAAATCTAAGACTTCATTTTTAGACCTACTTCAGAGACAACGAATAGTTCTCTTTAATTATTTATGGTGTTACCTTGGTGGTATTTATAGATTGTGATCAGGTTCCCTCCTTGGAGCTCATTCTCTAGACTGTATAAATTTAGTTTCCCTGAGTGTGTCTCATATGTCTTTTCCTCTGAGCCAAGCCTGAAACGCATTCCATTCCCCTTTGCTTGTTCTGTGATTTATCTACATTATTCCTAAACTGCTGGAGTCGGAAGAGTTCCTGCTTATGGTCTTTGGCTGGTGTAGATTCACTGCTGGGTCCCAGGTTTTACATGCTGTTCCTAATATGCGTAGTTGAGTTACACTGGGATTACTACTTTTTATTTTATTTTATTGTTGGCCCAGTGCAAATGTTTAACTGTAGTACGGTGGATAAAGACACAGTTTTCCTGTTGCATGCACTTGGCTGTGCTTAAGCAGGATACTAACATCTCTTTTAAGGTAGGAACTTGAAATCTGTGAAAACATATCGACAAAATCGAATAAATCCTCAAACAGATCCCAGAAAAAAATTAACTTGTAGAAATGTTTTATCTGTAGGAATTTTCTGCTGATTGGAACTCAAAAATATGTTTCAGATGACTTTTTGAACAAGTGTCACTGTGCCTGCTTATGTTTTCACACAGAGTATTGGAAAGAAATGTGTTTTTCTTTCTTGACTATACTTATTTATTAGATCGATGCCAAGTTTTTTCTCTGAAGCTTTTTTATTGCCAGTTTGGGGCTTTCTTCCACCCTCTCAACCTCCAGCAAAAATTCTGTTTTTTTTTTCCAGCTGAGGATTGGTGGTGATGATTGCTTTAATGCCTGGCAGTTGTGTCAAAGATCAAGGTTGAATGTGTAGACAGAATGTGACTTCTTCAATTGGGTATTTCCTACTTGTAGCACTTACCTGGTAAATTTTAAATAATTCAAGAATGATGAAGAATAGGTATTTAAGAGCTAAATTGACCTTCAGAATTTAGAATTACTGGAAGCAGAGAAAGTAACATATTTGAGTGTCAGTGTGTGAAGGTGACAGAAGCAGTACTGGGTCAGGAAGAGTTAGAGTGTAGGTTCTAGCTTTGAGTCTACAATGTACTAGTTATATGACTTTGCCCAAGTCATTTGTTTATTATTGAGGATAAATTTCTTCTGCTTCACAAGGCTTTAAGGAGGATTGAGTAGTTGATGTATGTAAAGTCCTTGGCAACAATGATGTGCCATAAACATATCAAATAGCAGATGATCATGAAGATGCTGTTGCTGCTACTTATGGTAATGTAACTTATGTCTCAGGAGGAAGACATATTCTAAATGAATTTTGTGAACATACAGCCTGTCTTTAGAAAGAGACATTAACAAAAGGGTACTATTAATATATGATTTTTTCCTACAAGAATTTCAAGATTTAATAATCAACATGATTTGTGTTCTTTTCTAAAAATAATTGTTTTATTTTTTTCAATGACAGTTGACATGTGATAGTTTCAGGTGTACTGCATAGTGATGAGACATTTGCATAACTCACAAAGTGATCACCCCTATAGATCTAGTACCCACCTGGAACCATATATAGTTATAATATTATTGACTATACTCCATGTGCTATACTACCCTACATCATCATGACTACTTTGTAATTACCAATTTGTACTTCTTAATCCCTTCCTCGTTTTCACCCCCTCTACCCCCTCCCATCTGGCAACCATTAAAATGTTCTCTGTATCTATGAGTTTGTTTCTGTTTTGTTTATTTGTTTATTGTATTCTTTAGATGACACATATAAATGAAATCATATGGCATTGGTCTTTCTCTGTCTGACTGACTCCACTCAGCATAATACACTCTAGGTCCATCTGTTGCAGATAGCAAGATTCTATTCTTTTAAACGGCTGAGTAATATTCCATTCTACATATGTACCACCTCTTCTTTATCTATTCATCCATTGATGGACACCCAGATTTCCTTTATATCTTGGCCATTGTAAATAATGCTGCAATGAGCATAGGTCCCTTCAAAGTAATGTTTTGAGTTTCTTCAGATAAATACCCAGAAGTGGAATTATTGGGTTCTTCTTTGTCTTTTATTATAACCTTTGTTTTAAAGTCTACTTTGTCTGGCCACCCTACTTTTTATTTTATTGTTTGTTTACATTTTCATGAAATATCTTCTTTCCACTACTTTACTTTCAGTCTGTGTGTGTCTTTCAATCTAAAGTGAGTCACTTCTAGATAGTATATATAAAGGTCTTGTTTTCTTATCCATTCAGCCACCATAGCTTTTGATTGGAGCATTTAATCCATTTACATTTAAAGTAATTATCGATAGATAGGTAGTTATTGCCATTTTATTATTCGTATTATTTATTTATTTATTTATTTATTTATTTATTTATTTATTTATTTTTATTTATTTTAAAGAATTCCGTCTAAGATTCCTTGTAATACTGGTTTGATGGTGATGAACTCTTAGCTTTTTCTTGTCTAGGAAGTTCCTAATCTGCCCTTGGATTCTAAATGATACCTTTGCTGGGTAGAGTAATCTTGATTGTATGTCCTTGCTTTTCATCACTTTGACTATTTTGTGCCAGTCCTTTCTGGTCTGTAAAATTTCTGTTGAGAAATCAGCTGACAGTCTTATGGGAGCTCCCTAGTAGCTAACTAACTGCTTTTTCATGCTGCTTTTAAGATTCTTTCTTTTTCTTTAACCTTTGGCATTTTAATTATGATGTGTCTTGGTGTGGGCCTGTTTGGGTTCATCTTGTTTGGGACTCTCTGCACCTTCTAGACTTATATGTCTATTTCCTTTGACATTATAAGGAACTTTTCTGTCATTATCTCTTCAAATAGGTTTTCGATTCCTTGCTCTCTCTTTCTTCTCCTTCTGGCACTCCTATAATGTGAATGTTGGTGTGCTTGATGTTTTCTCAGAGGCCCCTTACACTATCCTCATTTTTTTGGATTCTTTATTCTTCTTGCTGTTCAGAGTGGGTATTTTCTGCTATTTTATCTTCTACCTTGCTGATTTGATTCTCTGCTTCATCTAATTTACTGTTGATTCCCTCTAATGTACCCTTCATTTCTATTATTGTGTTCTTTATTTCTGTCTGGTTCTTTTTTATGTTTTTCTATCTCCATTTTTATGTTTCCTATCTCTTTGTTGAAGTTCTCCCTGAGATCATTGAGCATCCTTTTAACCAGTGTTTTGTACTCTGCATCTGGTAGACTGCCTATCTCCATTTTGTTTAGTTCTTTCTCTGGAGCTTTGTTCTGTTCTTTTGTTTAGGACATGTTTCTTTGTCTCCCCATTTTGGATGCCTCCCCATGTTTGTTTCTATGTATTAGGTATGGCTGCTATGTCTATCGGTCTTAGTAGAGTGGCCTTATATAGTAGGTGTCCTGGTCATCAGGTGTGTCCTTTGTGTGGGTTGCTTGAGCTGGTATATAACAAGTATTGTCAACTCACTTTAACTGAACTTGCAACATGGTTGAATAACCTCCTATCTAAAAGTCCACTTTCTTCATATTGCTCTATTTCTTGGGACACTGCTACAACATTTTAACTAACTTTCACCCTTCTGCCACTCATATGTGCTTTTATTCAAATGCCACTAATTATTTTTTCCTCCTATTTTGCTTAAAATACTGACATTTTTACCTTCAAATTCCCTTTTTTCCCTGTTACTTTAACATTTTTTTCCTTCCTTGAATCAATACAAGCTTCTTTTATTGCTATGTTAACGAAGTATCATTCCTTATCTTAAAGAGTATTCTACATATGCCTAAACTCTCAGTCTTACTACGTATGTCATTTTATCCTGGGGTTGCTCTTGGATACGGCCATTTAACCTCCTTGGGGGTCTAATTTACCTCATCTCTAAGGAATATCAGCCTAGAGCTGATATGGTACTCCAACTCTGTCTTCCTCTCTAGCAGGGCTTTGCTTCCATAGTTAGCATTTTCATGAGCATCTCGTATTTCTCCTCATTGAGTTTATCCCCTTTGCCTGAAGACAGACATCACTGTTCATTGGTTTCATTGTCCATAAATCTATCCATGTAAAACTAAACAGCTGTTTCATTATTTCAGGCATTGCATATTTCCAAATGTATAAGACAATCTCTGACTATAGAGGATACTGTAGTGCTCACGCATGCCCCACTGCTGAGGATACCTCCTGCTAAATGATCGTAGTTGACTGGAAATTGTCCTTGGCCAAGGTATCCTTCTAACTCAAGGTTTATCTCTCTGGGAAATGAGGGGGTAGTGGTGGTAGGGGTAGGGACAAAATAAATAACTGGCTTATGTGAATATAGCAAGGCCTGCTCCCTTGCTTCAATTTGTGACAACTCTAAAGAGTCACCATTTCAGCTCCACAGCTCCTCATAGGATGGGCTGAGGTCACAGGTGCAACTACATTGCAGGTCAGCCACTCTTTCTGCTCCACACTCCCTCTTAGGTTTCTTACAGATATATCTTCTGAGAGGATATCCCATAAGACTTTCTGTATGCAACTTTCTCTCTGAGAGTTAGTTTCCAGAGAAACCAATCTAAGATGCTGTCTTTCAGGAGCTCATAATTTTGTTAGTATAAGAGATTGATAAGAAAGCCTGTCATTAAAAGTAAATATGGTAAGCACAATTGTGAAACTGCAGAGTCATATAAGAACTTGAAGGAAAGATAAAAGGCTCACCTTGGAATATGGGAACACAGAAAACAATAAGGAAGTGAAGATTGATGACCTGACACTTGTGTTTATAGAATTTAGCCATTCAGATGAAGGGGATAAAAGCAATCCAGGCAGCTTAATGCTTTTGCTAAGAGAGCTTGATATATTTGGGCAACACTAAATAGAAATTAACTTCATAAAATGAGGGAAAAGAAAAGTGGAGTAGAAATCATGAATGGCTGTGTGCAGTAGGCATCTATTGTTTAATTCCATCCAGCATCTATTATTCTTTCTTCGAGTATTAACACTTTGAGTTGCTATGAGGAACTGTTTTAGTTCAGTTTAGATTTGGCTGCAAGTAATAGAAACCACACAAATAATAGTGGCTTAAACTAGAAGTGTGTCTATTTCTCTCTTATATGAAAGAAGGATAAAGATAGTCAGCCTCGTGCTTCTATGATGCTTTGTGGTATCAGGAACCCACCTCTATGATGTTATTCCACTGTAGATGATTTCCATTCCCCAACGTGATTGCCAAGATGGTTGCTGGACCAATCTGTCACTTCTGTATTCCAGGTAGCAGGCATGGGGGGGAGGGTCATACCTTTAAGGATACTTCCCAGAAGTTGCACATGACAACTTCCACTTATGCTCCATTGGCCAGAAATTAGTCATATGGTCACACTATATTTGGGAGGGTGACAATGTAGTGTTTATTATTAGGTTGGTGCAAAAGTAATTGTGGTTTAAAAGGTTAAAAATAATTGTGAAAACCAGAATTACTCTTGCACCATCCTAATACAAGAGACTATGGATGAAGTTAAAAGTGTGATGAAAAGACAGAATATTGTGAATAATTAGTAGTTTTTACTATAGAAACTATCACCTTCCATTAGATACAGTCTTATTAGGCATCAAGGGGTGGACAAGTGGCTTAAACCCAGATAAGCATGTGTTCTGTCCATGGTATTTGAATATGAGCTGAGTAACCCAAAGACTGACATAGTTGCTATTTTGATGAACCCATCCATGTGTTCTTGAAACCTGGAACCTTATTTTGTAATCCTATTTAATTGGTCTTTCCTTTGATTTTGTGAACCATCCTGTGTCTTTCCTTAACTTTAAAGTTGTTTCTGTCATATGCAAAAAAGTTTCCATAGTATACCATATTACCCACATTAAAAGATTTAGACATTAGTCTATAAATGAAAGAATGCAATGAGTTTTAAGAAGAACAGTGATACTATCTTCAGATTTTTGCCTTGGAAAAGTTTTCAAAACCGTCAGAATTGGATAATTTGGAAGAAGTTAAGGTTGGAAGCCAAGAAAGTTCTAAAATCAGTGCATTATCTAGATGAGAAGTGTTGAGGGTCTAAGTTTAGAGATACCAATAAGGGTGGAGCTGAGGGGCATTATTCAAAAGATATTTGGAAGGTAAAGTCAACAGGATTTAAAAACTGCATATCTCGGGGCAAATACTATCCATTAATAAAAGATGAACCAGATGTTTACAAAGATAGTTCTAAAAAAATCTTCTAAAACCAAGTGAAATACTATTGTCCTTTAAAATTCTGGGCTGCTAAGTTATAGGTGTATATTCAGAAGGAGAAAATACTTGAAGAAGATTTTGAAATAACTAGTCTACAAAAGTAGTGAGCTACAAAACAGCAGGGTATAAATAAATGGTAGAAAAGAATGAAACACCAGTTTAAAATCAGTGCTCAAAATATAAATATGAGTAGAAAGAAAAGACTTTAAAAACTCTCAAATTTCTGTGACTGTGGAGCTGTTTGAAATAAAAATTGGAGCTCATTTAGGGAAAGAATGCCGATATTTGATATTTGTCTTCCTAAATTGTTAGTCTGTTTTATTGTTATATTTTGATTCTATTTACTTATTTACATCATTATATAATCTAATTTAAAGAAAACTGTAGATATACCTTTTTCTTTTTCTTTTTTAAATTTACTGGGGTGACAATTGTTAGTAAAATTACATAGATTTCAGGTTACATTATTCTGTATTACATCATCTATAAATCCCATTGTGTGTTCACCACCCAGAGTCAGTTCTCCTTGCATCACCATATATTTGATCCCTCTTACCCTCATCTCCCACCCCCCAACCTCCCTTACCCTCTGGTAACGATACACCTTTTTCTTAGGTTGAAAACTACATGAGAAGTGTGGTATGAGTGAAAACAAGTTAAATCTACCAGAGTTAAAGACTTGTTTTAGTTCTCAAGTAATTGTTTATTTTTAAATGTGTACTCTAAACTAATTTTCAGTGTTTTAAACTCTTGGGGAACAGAGTACGTTTTTCAACAGGAGAGAAGTTCTGTTTTTATCTACTAAAAACTGAGGTGTATTCTTCCTGAAATAACACCTTTAAGTGTATTCTATTTCCTAAAGAGAGCAATAATGAAGAGAATATGGTTAATGTAGGTGATTGCAGTGTAGAATTGGAAGAATCAATCTTTTTTATTTTCATTACGTAGTGAAGTAAGCAATTAATGAATAAAGAGAACACCATTGGAGCATAATTTATGTATTTTATAAGTAGATTTAGCTAATACTTCTGAAGAAGAGTTCTGTCATCTTTCTTAACATTAGAGAAAGATGAAATTGGACATATAAGAATTAGAACGCATTTATTGATTTTCTTTCTTCATTATAATGATATGTAATACAGTTCTACAGACATGATCCTCAGAGATTTTTTTCTTTCATTTTTTGGAACTCAGCCATTGTACCAACGAGGCTTTGAGATATGTCTTAGTCAGTTCAGGCTGCTCTAATAGAATACCATATACTGAGTGGTTGAAACAACAAACATTTATTTCTCACAGTTTTGGAGGCTGGCATGTTCAAGGTCAAGGTAGTAGCAGATTTGTTGTCTGGTGAGGACCCTCTTCTTGGTTTGCAGACAACAGCCTTCTTGCTGTATCCTCACATAGTGGAGAGGGAAGGAACTAGCTAGCTCTCTAGTCTCTTCTTATAAGGGCACTAATCCCATCCTGAGCATAGTGATTAAGAGCTATGACCTCATCTAAACTTAATTACTTCCCAAAGTTCCCACCTTCTAATATCATCATGTTTGCAGTTAGGATTTCAATGTACAGATCTTTTTTTTCCAGCAGGGGTGGTGGGGACAGAAACATGCAGTTCACAACATGATACCAGTTAATTTCAACAATAATGCTAATAATCATATCCATCATATAACATTTATTATGTGCGAGGCACTATTCTAAGTGCTATACATATAGTACTCTTAACATCCCATGAGCTAGGTCCTATTACTATCTCCATTTTGTGGATGAGCAAATTGAGTAACAAAGAGGTTATGTAACACAGTCAATAACTGTCAGAATCAGGATTCTAATCCAGTCAGGCTCCATAGTTCATGCTCTTAATCACTATGCTATTTGAAGAACACATATTGGGAATGTTAACTTGAATAGTTCCAAGAAGAAAGCAGAGAAAGTCACTTCTCCTTATAAGCATTGTTAAGATGAAATATTAAATGTTAAGATTTATGATATTCTTAGTATGGTCCACAACAGTCCACATTTTCTTGTCTTTCTTGTCTAGGCTAGCTGTGATTGGCAACCTTATTATCTGTTACTTTAAATTTAATTTTATGTATCCTCCTGCTTACTGGGCCAAGAATTTGCATTGTCAGTGGTGGTTGTTTAAGGCATTTCATAACTGATGACTGGTACTCTTCTCAATGGATCTATTTCCTTGTGGTGTTTTTTGAAGCGAAAAATTAAAGTAATATGACTAGTATGACTAAGGATACGGTATAAAGAGACTTAAAGGAGCTAAAGAAAGTGTTAAACTTCCTAAAATATCTTCTAGCTCATTGATTCTAAAAAGAGAGCGCTCTTCTCATGGCTGGAGAATTGCTCACTAGTTTATTTCTTTGAATACATCATTTATATTGTATTGCTTTCATTGGAAACTTCTGTTGTGATTATTCTTGTCTATCTAAACTAGCTTTACAGTAGAATCATATTTACTCTGTTTTGACTACATTGATTACTTATAATCTGTTGACATTGGACTTGCTAATGTTTGTTTTTCAGTACAAGATTTACTGAACATATGGCCAGATTAGATGGGCTGTTTCTTTATTAATATTTCAACAATCATTTTATTGAAATTTACTGACCCAAATATATTACTGCATTTGCAGGAGTAGATATAGAGCTATTATTTAAGTCTTATTATTTGAGCATAAATCTTTTAAGCCTCAGTTTCTGCCTTTTTGAAATGGGCATAATAATAGTACCTACCTCCTAGAGTTCAAGTGTGAGAGAATTAAAATGTGTTAGTTCATGTGAAGCACCAAGCACCGTGTCTAGCAAGAAGTGCTTAATATATGTTGCTACTATAATTATCACTTGTAATATCTTATTTAATCTTTACGATAAGCTGTGATTTATTTATCCTCACTACTGAGGACACTGAAGCCTGAGGAGCTTCGATATCTTGTCTACTACCACATAGCTAGAAGGTAATGGACAAAGCACTGGTGCCTCCAAAATTCATTTACTCATTAATTCAAATCAAATCTTTGAATCCTACTGCATGCCAGGACCTGGATTGGGTTCTGGTGGTAGGATGATGGAAGTAAAAGGGAATCCAATGCAAGTAAGCAACATGAGCAAGGGCTTGTCAATGAGAAGAGCATGGTGTGGAGGGTATGGAGAATTGCAGGCAGTCTGGTTCAGTTGGCGTGCAGAGAGCAAGACAGAGTGGTGTGGGTCTGGACTGCCCCTCATGCATGCAGATCCAGGTCAGAGAGTACAAGGGGAAGCCATGTCCAGACTCCTACCTCTGAGCTCTAACTAGCTGTGGTACTTGTGTCTTTCTCCTCCTGGCTTGGTTTAGCATCATGAGGGGCAAGTCGCTTGGGGTGAACACCCTGCTGCAGGGCTGTGTACACCCCAGGTAGCACGATCCACTCTTAGGAGGAAGGATCCAAGAAGAAGCCAGTGGGTCCTGGAAATGAACTCTGGGCTTAGTGATGTGTAAACGTTTAACAACTAGCTTTCAGAGTATAGTTCCTACGTGCACGGTATTTGAGATTTTTATTTATGTTAATGAGTAAGATGAAAGGGGAACTTCACTCGCTCCTCAATGACATGGGTGACTTCTTTGCTAAATTATACAATAGGTTTTGAATATCAGACAAATGTTTTTGCAAATTTTTTGTGCCTATGTGTGATGGCTAGAGACACAACACGTTTTTAAGTTTAATCTGCATTAGTAATATTTTCTCCGTTACTTTCTTATGCCTAAAGAATCAATGAAATAATAAATCAAGTCCTGATGTAAAGCGTTTGCTGATTTCTGTGGTGTAAATACTCTCACCATGACCACTTTCAAGCTACTAATGTGATGTAACTGAATCCATATTTAGGAAGAGATGCACAGTAGTAGTCTAATGTTTCTACTATACAGATACAATAGATGTAAATAATTTCAAGTTTATAAATAATATCGAAATAAATAGGAAGTGTTGGAGTTTTAATGTTTATTACCTTTGTTTTCAATATAACATAAAGTTTATGGAATTTATTTTTAATAATGGCCACGCTTAGCATCCAGCTTGCTAATTTTATGAAAATTTAACAATGGACTTTTGTGAACCAGTAGGAGCTGACTCCAGAATATCGCTAGACTGGGCTATTTGGGAATTCTGGGGTCTTGGGTATCCAGAGCATTATTTAATTGGGTGGGCGAATGCGTAGGCTCATGATGGGCACACCAGCTTGGCCTCAAGGATCCCTCATCTGCTGGGGAGAGGTTAGGTGGAGGAGAGAGGTCCTCTGGAGTGTGGGGCCAGCATAGGGGCTTTGGTCTTTCACATCAAAAGACAGTTCTGAGGCCAGATCCCAGAGTGCCTTCTGGTCTCCGTTCAGTACTTCTGAAACAGTGACAAGTTGTCCTTAGTCGAGTGAAGCTATAAGATAAGCATATCACGTCTTGGTACATCAATTTTGCTCTGATGTTTGAGAGGAAAATCTATTATTTTTCTATTAAAATAAGAATGAATATGCCACGGAGTAGTGTATAAAATTTGCATTTATTTTCCAAAGAAAATGCCACACAGAACAGAAATTTCATGCTTGCGGTAGTCTGGTTTTGGATACTGCTAAATGATTCTCTGATTCTCCTCTGCTATTACAGGTCGTTTGGTAGACATTGAGCCCTATTGTCGGAGCCAGCTCTAACAAGCCACTGTCTGGGCTGTTTGAGCATGGTATTCTGGGTTCTTGGATATCCCCAGCAGATATTTGGTGGGGAGTTATGAAGAAATTGTAAGTTTTGAAAGATCTGTGAGGGGAGAGAGGTAGAGACATTGACTCAAGTCTGCCATTAATGGCTGTGCGAGTTGTCTCCTCACAAGAGAATCCAGCCAAGAGGGCAGAAATGCAAGCTGCAATCCAGTTGGCTCTCTCTTGCCAAGTGCAATTCCTCTGCCCATATAGAACCAGTGGATTTTTCTGTCCATGTGTCGTACTTTTATCTAATCGTCCCACTCAGAGGAGCATCTTGTGTTAATTCATTCTTTACAAGAGAATGCCATTTTGCAATTTGTCTGCGTAGAGATGGCTCCTCTTTTCTCAAGCACAAGGACACCCCATGTGCTAGTGTGCTAGTGTATTTTGCAGATGTATTTCGTGTTTATTGCATTAAGGAGGGATTGAGTAAATATTTGTTGAATAAATGAATGAGTAGGTGCACTGATGTGGTGAGATTCATATTTCAAATTGATCTCTCTTGGCAAGCCTGGTAAAAGATGATATATTAATTTGCTAGGGCTGCTGTAACAAAATAGCAGAAATTGGGGTCCTTAAACAATGGAAATTTATTGTCTCACAGTTCTGGAGGCTAGAAGTCTGCAATCAAGGTGTTGGTAGGCCAATTCAACTTCTGGAGGGTCTAGGTAAGGATCTGTTTTGAAGCTCTCCCTTAGTTCTGGTAGTTCCTTGGCTTATGGCAGCATAACTCCAGTCTCGCATGGTGTTCTCCCTGTGTGCATGTCTGTGTCTACATTTCCTCTTTTTGTAAGGACACCAGTCATATTGGATTAGGGTCCTACCTATTCCAACATGACTTCATCATAATTACATCAGCAACAAACTTATTTCCAAGTAAGGGCACTTCAATATATGAATTTTTGAGGGACAAACTTATAACAGATGAATTCAGAAGCAATAAATCTAGAAGCAAGCAGACAAACCTAAGTGAGAGATCCTGAAGTCCTGGAATCAAATAATAAGAGTTGGGGTGGAGATAAGGATCTTTCCACTCTAAAATCAGTATATATCTATCTCTATCTCTATCTCTATCTCTATCTCTATCTCTATCTTTATCTCTATCATCTCTATCTCTATTTCTATCATCTCTATCTATATATTTATATCTATATATATACTCATATATATATATATATATATATATATATATATATATATATATATATATATATGAGTATATATATGAGACCATTAATTAAGATGTTATTTTTGTTGAGTATTGTATGTTCCTTTTTTACTACATAACACATTATCTCAAACATTTTAGTGGCTTAAAAACAACAACATTTAATATGTCACAGTTCCTGTGGGTCGAGAAGGTACACACAGTTTAGCTGGGTCTTTTGGCTCAGGGTTTCTCATCAGGCTACCATGAAGTTGTTGGCAGGGGCTCCAGTCATCTATCTCAAAGCTCAAATGGTGGAAGAGCCACTTCCAAGTTACTCATGTGATTGCCGGCAGGTTGCAGTTCCTCATGGGTTGTTGGACTAAGGGCTTCCTTGCTGGTACTGGCTGGAGGCTGCCCTCAATGCTCTGTCCTGTGGACCTCTCCATAGGGCAACTCAACATGAAAGTTGGCTTCATGAGAGTGAGCAAGCTAGAAGAAAAAGGTAGAGTGCAAGACAGAAATTAGTCTTTTGTAACCCAATCTCAGAATCGACATCCCATTGCTTTGGCCACATTCTGCTCATTAACAGCATGTTACCAGGTCCAGCTAACCTGCATGGTATTCATAATCCCCACCTGCTGGATCACAGAAGGGCATGAATACCAGCAGGTGGGGATCATTGAACCATCTTGCAGAGGACCATCTGCCTACACATGCTTTATTGTTTGTATGAGTAAAGACCTGTACTTTAAATAGTTGCTCACCTTTTTAAACGTTTAGGTGTCCGTCATCTTGGACTTTACTTCTTTAACCCATTAAAGTAGTAGAAAGCCTCTGTTTGCTGGATTAATTCTCAGTGTGTGTATGATATGCCACCTCTCTTCTGTATTACTCTGGACTACTGGTAAAGCAGTTAATCACTTGATCCCTGACAATGGCCTTGACCTTTTCTATGTAGGAGTTCTGCTATGTGAACAACTCTTGATTCAAGTTGTCTTTTTTTTTCAGTGTGTAATATTTTAAAAAGATTATTCTAGGAGCCATTATAAGTCTTACGAAATTTAAATATGCTGAGGGGGTCAAATCTCTCTTATTCGTCCTACTCTTTCTATTAGAAAGTCTAGGATTTTTTTTTTTTTTCAAGATTGGATGTTGTCTGAAGTAATTTCACAATGGAAACAGAAACTTGGAACTCTTCACATCAAATTTGTGGTAGCTAATATGATACTTTCTTAAACTAAAAAAATATATATAAAAAACGCATTTAAGTGCATCCAATCAACAAACATTCTGTTGAGAAGTTCTGTTCACTCAGAGAAGTATGATGGTACCTTGATGGATCTGTATGGCCAAAATAATATCACTGTATAATTTCTTTGGAAGTTTTCTTGACTTTAAATCATTTATTTTTATATTTGTTTTGAGTTGAAAACATTTTGTTTAATAGAGGTCTTTTTCGCTCATAGATTTTTTTTCCAGTAGGTCGTGGTATATGGAAAGTTTGATTTTTGTGTTTCCCTATTTCATGGTTAATGGATTTTGCTTTTTCAAGCTGAATTGTATGTCTTTCCCCTCTGACATGTTTCTAGCTTCAAGGAACATAGTCCCCACTGGTCCATTAATATTAGCCATCATCAGTGATGTAATTTGGTTTCATACTATGGATTTTATACTGTAGTTGTGACTTCGCATACATAAATTTGAGTTTAGCATGCATTTTTACCATTTTTTCCTATGAATATCTTTGTGTTCTTCAAAATGCTAACCATATATATCAGAATTTATTTGTTCATACATTCTATAATCGTCATGAAAATACATACTTTTATTTTTAATTTGCCTGACTTTATTTTATTGCCCTTATTAGACAAATAAGCATTCTTTATGCTTCTGAAATTTCGAAACATTATATGGCAATTTTGTAAGGACCATCACCAGCAATGTTGTTATTAGAGTGACTTTATTTGATTTCTGGGGACAATGAATGTGAATATGGTTCATTTTTTCTTTCTTCTGTTTTACTTTTAGTAAAAGCATTTCCTTATAAAGGTAAGTGGCATGCTTAGCCTGTAGACAAATACATACTCTTACAGTGTCCTGAACAGTAGACCCTGCTTGCTTTACACTGAGGCTTAAGGACATCTTTTTATGTTATTTGTGACTGTAACTAATTACATGTATAGCTCTGGTAAAAGAAGGCCCAGATGTGTGGCCATGGAATCAACTTTGATGTAAAAAAGGAGCATGGACTTTGAAATGAGAAAACCTGGTGCTGGTCTTGGCCTGTTATTTCCTAGATGTATGACTACAAATGAGTCACTGCTTTGAGCCTTGCTTGCCTCATGTGTAAAATGGGAATTGCTCTCATGCATTTCTATGCATGGTTGTTGGCTATAAATGAGAATATGCTTGTTTTTACACAAATCTAAAAGGTAATAAAAACCAGAGATATTGGATTCAAAACTGTGCTGTCATCTTTTTTCTTCAATTGATATTATATGCCATTTTTAACATTTTCTGTACTCTATGTACTTCTTTCTTTGGAACTACACCTTTTTCCTTCATTTAATCTATTCAACAAACACATATGCAAACATCACTTTACGACTTCTCTCTTCATGTATTCTTGCTGAACTTACCTAATTCTTTATGTTTATTGCTAGTTGCTATATGACTTCCTCAATTTTGCATCTTTCAATATGCCAAGAGACAGAGGGTCATTGACACCACCTTTCCCTCTTAAATATCCCACCTTTGGTGGATGGCCATTCCCAGAAGAAAGCAGAAAGCTTAACAGTGATGACAACAGTGGTGGTGAGGATAGCTCCCACCCATCTCTTCGTGCCACGCACTGTATATATTATGTCTCAACATATTTTATACTACATAATATAATACAGAGCATAATATATTTTATTATAATCTTCTTTTTAATAGGAAACTGAAGGTTATGTAGGTTAAATAAGTTGCCCAAAGTCATATAGCTGGTAGGTGGTAAAGGATCAGGCTGATACCCAAGTCCACGTTTTTAAGCACAATACCTTTCTGTGCTGATGACGTATGAGCCCAGAAATCCAGCAGATGGTTGACATGGCTAGTTCTGCTTGCCTAGGTTTGCATCTTCCAGTTACCAAATCCCCTGCTGAAACTGTGCATGAGAAATGAGGTTTGATAGAAAAATGGGAGTACAGATATATTCTAAAATTTAAAACTGGGTGTGTTTTCAGAATATATGAATGGATGTTAACAAATAAATTACATAGTCCAATTGGGAGAGGACAGGACAAAAATTCACAACATCCTTAGGAGTTATGGCTTAGCAAGGGAGACAAACGTTAATTTTAAAATCACACAAAGGTAAAATTACCCTGATGGGCAGGATCCTGGTCAATGTTACTCTGAGGGTCTATAATAAAAGAATCCAAACCTTGCCAAATAGAGCTAGCCATTTGCATATAATTGACTGTGAACATAAAGGAAAAATTGTAGCAAAACCTTTGAACACGTTTTTATTTCTGTCATACATATATTGTTCAACTAATAGAAGCTCCAGACGAAAGGTTAGACATTTTTCTAAAATTTTTCAAAGGTTTTTGCCGATAAAATATTTTATAAATGGGAACAAATCCTTAGAAAAGAAGGAAGTAAGTATCCCATGTGTGATAATCAGATGTGCTGAAGAAGCAAGCAAGGTTAACAGCAGTGAAAATAAGTTATGTCTCACAGGGTTAAATAGGATCGTACATTCGTCTGGAAAATTAGTCCTGCCATGTTCCAGAAGTGTAGATTACAGAATATCTACAGCTAAAACTGTTCTTTATTATAAATGGCACTGAAACGATTTCTTTAATAGATGCATGAAAAATTCTGCCTGGATGTCCAAACAGTTGCAAGAGTGCAGTTCCTTTTTAACCTGAATAGATGTGACTGACGGGCAGCCATAACAGAGAAAGCAGGACAATGCCTAGAAAGATTCTTGGAGCAGTTATAAAAGAGGCTTTTGTTGCAGCTATCCTTTCCTATCTCAGCCTATTGATTTTGCCTGTCCAATATCTCTAGAGTCTCTGCACCTCTTTTCATCTCCATCACTACCACCTCAGTTCAAGTTAGTACTAGCTGTCACTTGGACTATGGAAACATTTTTATAATTTGTTTCCCTTCTTGCTGTTCCCCCAATTCATTCTCTCCATTGGAGCCTGCCTTCTTAAAGCCCATCAATAGCTTTCCATTTTACTTAAAGAATAAACACTTAGGATAGCCAAATAGCCAGGCTCCTTCTGGAGACCTCTCTTTTCTCCTAGCATTATCTGGCATCTCCTGTACACCTTCCATCTCAGCCACAGTGGTGGATTTACTACATTCTCTTACGTCATAGAGTTTTGAACATATTGTTCCCTTCACCAGCTTAACTCCTTCTCTCCTTAACAGACATTGGCTTGGGAAAGCTTTCTCGGATCTTCCAGACTAGGTCAGATTCTTTATTAGAGTAGGATTGACTTGTCCTTCAGAATAATTTCACCTTTGTATGATTTTTAAAATTAACATTTGTCTCCCCTGCTAAGTCATAACCATTAAGGAGATTGTGAGTTTTTGCTCACAATTGTAACTCCAGAATCCAATAGATGTTCATTAAACATAAAGTATGCAGAATGAATCTGCATACTACCTTGGAATTAGTTGGAAAAGAAGAGATTTGGCTAACTTTTTCTTAATTGTGTCTATTTTACCTACTTAGAATATTACTAGTGCATATATAGAAACACGTTATTTTCACCAGGATGCTTTCTCTGTCAATTGTAAATTCTTATTTATGTCACCTAACTTTGCCATTAAAAATAAAAATTGTGTGACAATATCAGGTATGAGAAAGCTATCCAGGAGGTGGTGGAAGTGGTGGTGACTCATCATTATTTCCATTTCTTATTTAGCTGTGATCCTCCCCTTCCCCCATTTTTATATAAATTGCACTCATTTAAGATGGACATAATTACTTTTTTCTTTACTGACACTTTGGGATCTCTTCTTAAAAATATAGAAATCATAGACTTCCTGTGTAGATTTGAGCTGAGAAGTTTATAATTAATTTGTGTGTTTTTAGTTGGTAGGAAAATGGTTAGAAACTTTAGCGTTCTCCACATAGATTACCTTTAAACACTAATTCTTATCAAATTTTTATTGGTACTCGATTTTGAAGTTTCTAAGATTTTCTATGTGTTTTTTTATAAATGATTACTAAGAATTCTATTAAAAGTGGCCCTTTAACAGTAATAAATAGTTCCTTTGGTAATCTTGCAGAAAATTGTATTATTTTGGAAACCCATTTTAGGGATTATTCAAGTTGAATAATGAGTTTAAAATCGAGACAGAGTACTTGTCTCTGAGAAGATTTGGCAGAATCCATAGCTCCTTGTACTATCTTTACTTTTTTTTCTTTTTAAATTTCCCATTAAAAACCACAAAGAGAATTGTTTAATTTTTCCACTCTGGAGCTACTATTTTCTCCCTACAATTGTGGATTTGTGTGTTGTTGACTTAGAAAAAATGAAATATAAATTAAATTTTATTGACCAGATAAAAAATACATTGAGATTCAACATTTATTCACAAAAATGACCCAGCAAGGCAATATGCAAAAAAGAACAAACAGTTGGAATTCTGTAATGTTTGATCTCTGATTACTCACTCACTTATTCATTTAAAAACATTTGCAGGGGATTCATACCCAGAATACATAAGAAGCTCATGTAGACCAGAAAGGACTATACAGGAAGTATAGACCAAAAATTGTTAAAGGATATAAATGGACATTTTACACAGGAGGAAAGTTGAATGAAAATAATAGTAAATGATTATAATAAATGGTAATAATAGTGTACATTTATTAGCACTTTTTTGTACTGGATTTTTTTCTTGGTGCTTAAGTTTTAATCATTTAATTCCCTATAATACAAGTATTATTGTTATCCCAACTTTACAGAGGAAACAACTGAGTCACGGAATAATATACTTGGTTGCTAAGTGGAAACCTGGCTTCAGATTTTGTATATGGAGACTTAATCTCACTAGTTATCAGAGAAATATGTATTAAAGTAATAGCATCTTACAACAATCAGGTTTTCAAAAAAGTGAAAATCAGATTATATCGAATGCTGGTGAGGATGGGAAGTTGAGGGGAGCCCTCTCCACTATTGGTGGGAACATAAGATGATGTGCCCATTTCAGAGAACAGCTTGTATTTCTTAGACAAATTGGGTATGCCAGTGCTGATGTTCTGGCCGTTCTTGGGCATGTGTCAGAGAGAAACTGTCAAGTTATTGCACATGAAGACATGCACTAGGTTGCTTATTGCATTGATATTGGGGAATGTGGGAAGTTGAAAGTACCATAAAAGTCCTTTTCTAGGGAAATGGACACCTTGGTGTATTTGTAGGATGGTATACTATGGATTGCTCAGAATCAATTAACTAGATTTTATATTTAGAAACATGGATAGATCTCAAAATTAACTGAATGAACAAAGAGTAAAAGTAAAAAAATAATGAGATTATAACTTAATACTATTTATTAAAAAAATTTAAAAAACATATATATAATACTACATGTTTTCCTGGACACACTTACATGCAAAAACAGTATGGTGGGTGGATACAAAGTACATAGAAGTAGCTATTACCAAGAAGAAAGGAATGATTTGGGGGATAGAAAATTAAGGGGGAAGCAATAATAAAAAATAAATATAAAACAGAAGAGGAAACTTTCAGAGATCACTGGTGAAAGCAAGACACGACTTAACTTCAATGTGGGCCAGAATTTAGTCTGTTTTGTTTATTGCTTTACCCCTTATGCCTAAATCAGTACCTGGGACACAGCGGGTGCTCAGATAAATGAAATGGAAGTGAAGAATGAATGTATAAATTAAGAAGCTGATCCACTCAGTTTCATGTACCTTGGAGCCAATCAAAAGTAGGATTCCCCTCCCAATTTCTTACTTGAAAATTAAATACATATTACATATAGGCATTAGGCTAGTTGCTGGAGATAGGAAAGTGAATTAAACACATTCTCTGCCCCCTATGGACTTATAATCTATTTGGGGAGATTGAGTGGAAAACCATTAATAATGTCAAGTGTGATAAGTACTATGAGGTAGGGATTTGCAGATTGAAGTGGAAGCACAGAAGATGAATGCATGGACATTCATTCATTCATTCATTTATTCATTTGACTAATACTAATTTGAGTTCCTGCTTTGTGCCCATTTCTCTTTTAGGTCTGGAGTATACAATGAGGAACTTTCATGGAACTTTTAGTCTCCCAGGGAGACTGACATGAATCAAATGATCACACCAAAAAAATGGGAGGTACAAAGTTGCTATTGTGCCAAGTGTTCTCCCGAGAACTTACTTAAAAAGAATGAAATAAAACATTGATCTATATTTGTATTCTAAGGTTGGGTTCCCTGAAGAAGGCATGGGAAATATGAGGGATTAGTAAAAGTTGATTAGGAAGTGGTTAGGGGTGTGGGAGAGGGTAGAAGTTGGGGAAGGTGTAAAGATTAAGTGAACAGTTTATGCATAGCTGGTTAGAGACTGACCACATAGACCTCTTAGACCTTTTTCTTCAGATAAAATAAAAGGTTTAAGATGGAGGTTATATCATCAAATATTCATTCTAGAAACCTCTGGCTACATTGTGACGATTTAATGTAGAGGACAAAGGAATGGAAATAAGAAGTTATAGAGTTATCACAGTAGTTCAGGTGACAAAGATGGGATCACTTAACTTGGCGGGCAGTGATAATGGAGAGAAGTGATGGATTAAAAATCAATTAAAAAGGTAAAATTAAAAAGGGCTTCGTGATGGATTGGATTTGGAATGATGTGGTAAGGTAGAGGGGCGATAAAAAATGACCTGAGCAGGATAAGTAAAAACGAAGCCACATAGGAAACATCGTGGTAAAACTGAAACACCAAACTCAAAGAAAAAACCTTAAGAGCAGGTGGACGTCATTTTGTAAGATGTATAATAACACTGTGGTTACATAAAAAAAAAAAAAAAATCCATAGCTTTGGAGATGTATATGGTATGGGTGAAATGACATAATATCTGTGATTTCCTTTTAAATATTTTAGCAAAGAAAAAGACATAGATAAAACAAATTCTTGATCATTGTCAAATCTAGGAGATGGTTAGACAAGGGTTCGTCATCTCTGCTTCTTTCTGAATATTTTAAATTATGTTTTAAAAAAGCAACCAGAAAGAAAAGAAAGATTACCTATTAAGAAAGGAATGTATGGGGAATATAATCAATAATGCTGTAAAGATTTTCTAGGGTGTCAGATGGACACTTGTCTTATTAGGGAGACCACTTCATGGATGGTGTAGATGCCTGACAACTGTGCCGTATACCTGAAGCTGGAGCTAAATAATATAGAATGTCAACTATAATTTTATATATATGTGTGTGTGTGTGTGAGTGTGTGAGTGTGTGTGTATGTGTGTATAAATATATATATACATATAATCACGGGATGTGGAGTACAGCATAGGGAATAGAGTCAATGGAATTGTAACAGCTATATACCATGTCAGAGAGGTAAGATTGGGAGAGGCGGGTTATCATTTTGTGAGGGGTGTAAATGTCTAACTATTCATTATTTTGTGCACCTGGAACTAATAAAAAAGAAAAAAAAATGGGAAAAAAAGAGAAAGGAATAAAAAGTAGACTTCTTATCAATGACAACACAGTCTCCTGGATTGTGTAATACATACTTTCAAAATGTTGAGAGAAAATTTCAGTGATTGGCTTACCTAAGCTTCCATATTTTCATACATTATTAATTATGAGTGAAGGCACAATATCAACATTTTCAGACAAAGAAGAACTGGGAGAGTTTTGTGTTTATAGACCATTGTGAAACCAGTCACTACAGGATATACCCCAGGAAGAAAAAAATTTAACCTAGGACAAATAAAACAGAAACATACCTATAGAATCAGAGAACACACTGATGGGGGTGAATGAGTTCCAGAGGAGGGTGTGGAGAGATGGATGAAAGGGTGAAGAGGAATAAGAGATACAAACCTTCATTTTATATATATAAAATAAGTCATGGGAATGTAATGTACAGCATAGAGAAAATAGTCAATATTATAATATTTTTGTATGGTGACAGATGTTTGCTAGACATTTTGTAGTTAAATCTTATCTTAAATAAAAGAAAAAATCTTCCCAACATGTCTAAGTAGGTTGTCTTCCTCTATCCCACTGTAAAGCAAACAATTTAACACTGGAAAATTTATTACTATAATTCACTTCCTTAACAGAACACAGGACAAAAGAAGAAACATATCATCTGAATAGATGTGATGAAAGCATTAGAAAAACCTAACGCTATTCATGATACAATTCTTGGCAAACAATGAATAGAAGGGAACTTTCTTATCTTGAAGCAAGAATTATAGTTGGTAGTGAAACAGTAAAAGCATTCCAAATAAAGTAAAAAAAGAAAAAATAAGATAAGGATTCCTTCTTTCATTTCTATTTGGCATTGTTCTAGAAATCTTGACTGAGACAAGCCAACACACATACACTCACTCACACACACACACACACACACACAAATCCACAAAAACACGAATTAGAATGAATTCAGAAAGTTGGCTGTTTCAAAGTCACTTTGCAAAAATTAATGTGATTAATATGAGAAATAATAGATTAGAAATATGATTTTTCAAATCCCATTCACAGTAACAACAAACCATAGGGTATCTAGAAGTAAATCTAATAGCAGATGTGCAGGCCTTACATGAAAGAAATAGTAAAACTTAAAAGTGGGATAAAGACTGAAATAATCAAAAGATATTTCATGGACATAGATGTTAAGATCTAATGTTTGAGGCTGTCAAATTAACATGCAAATCCAGGGCAGTTTTAGCAAAATGCTCAGCGGAATTTTGTATGTAAATGTGGAAATGATCCTAAAATTCGTATAATAGTAAGAGAGTTAAAAAAAAAAAGTAAAAGTACTGCTATTATTAGACCTCACATTTTTTACTTAATGATTACAAAATATTCTGTTGTCATGATGACATACTGACTGACAGAAAACAACGGAGATCCAAGTATATATGAGAACTTAGTGCTGTTTACGAAGAGGGGCATTATACATCAATGGGAAAGGCAAGCCTTTTCAACAAGTAGTACTGAGACAATTGATTATCCACATAGAAAAAAATAAAATGAGATCATTATTTCACATCATTCACACAAACACATTCCATGGGGGTTAAAACTCTCTCTTTGAACAGCAAAAGTTAAAAACATTTAGAAGAAAATATAGGAAAACTATGTTTTGACCTTGAGGGCAGTGACAGATTTCTTTAAAGACACCCGGAAAGCACAACTCCTAAAGGGAGCATTTTGATATTGGACTGCATTCAAAGTTAAAAAATTCTATTTGATCAGGGACGTAATGTTCAAGGTTGGCACAGACTGGGAGAAGATTTTGGTAAATCATATACTGGCAAGTGAGTACTGTTTAGAATATACAAAGGACTACTATAAATCATGAGGAAAAAAAAGATGAACGAGCCAGTGGAAGAATAGTCAAAGGAACAGGGCAATTTGCAGAAGAGGAACATAAAAGCCCATAAGCATAGGACATGATATATGACATGTCCATCATCAGGCAGATGCAAATGACAGTAACAGTGAGGCAACATTACATCCCTATTGACTAACAAACATTTCAAAATACAAAATTTGCGAGGATGTGGGGAAACAGGAAGGGTCGTGCATTGCTGGAGGGATGTAAATTGGTACAACTCCTTTGAAGAGAAACTGATAATCCTGAGGAACACCGAAGGACAAATATAACATGAGTTGGAAATATGCTGAAGCCAGAATTTCATGGCCGTGGTTAATTCTAGAGAGGGAGGGGAATGGGAAGAAGGGGGTGTATTACCTCCAGGGAATTGTAATGTTTCACATAATTTGAAAATATCTGAAGCAAATGTGGAAAAAACATCATCATCATTTAAATCTGTTGGGATAATGTTCACTCATACTGGATTTTTCTACATAATTGGAATATTTGGTAGTTTCCTTACAGAAAGAGTTGAATGGAGAGGCTTGAGGACTGAAATGAATGAGTTTTCAGGACATTGATAGGTAGCTCTTCCTGGGATGTTTCACTTTAGAAATCTGTATCCACATTGCTCACATCCTTACTTATTTTACACTTTTACTCAAGTATCATCTTCTTTCTCAGTGAGGCTCTCCCTGACCTGTGACATTTTCTAACTCCCTTTGATGTATTTTTTAAGTTGAAATCTTATTCTTATTTATCATGCTTTGTTGCATTGTTTATATTTATTTATTTGTGGTGTTTATGTTTGTGTTGTATTATTTGTATTATTTATTTGTATTGCTTGTATTTATCCGTCTTTCCTACCAGAATATAAGTTCACCATGGTAAAGATTTCTGTCTGTTTAGCTCACTTCTCTATCCCCAGCACCTAGAAGAGGGCCTGGCACAGAGTAGATATTCAATAAATATTTGTTCAGTGAGTGAATGAACAAATTAACTCTGGTTCTGACCGTAGGTGGCAGAAAGCTGCCTGCATCATTGAAAGATACAGGAGAGAGGAGTGATGCAGGCAGGATGATATGTTTGAACTGGGGGTGTTGCTCTGGAGGGGAAGACAGCATATGTAAAAATGAGGTCAGCAGGTAGGGGGATCAGGGAACAAAAGGACAGATGGCTCAAACCAAACTGAAAGTGAATCCTACTGAGCACTGAGCTCCTGTATTTACAAATAGATAGACTTGGCTGTCAGTCTTGCTGAAGGAATTTGAGGAGGCATAAAACAGATAGCTTAATAAGAAAATACTCTAAATTTATTGTATCTCGCTTAAAAAAAATAACTGCAATTCAGTTCGCTACGAAAGAGGTACTTACTCTGTCTCAGAGAGCGATTAAGTGCTACTGTTTTATCTATGGGCTGTGACAGTGTTAAACAACTTTTACTGGTTTCCAAACATTGGATCCGACTCATCTGTTGTTTATTGTTTATTGTGCAGGGGAAAGAAAGATTAGAGTTAAAAACAGTAATGGCTATATTGAATGTATCTTCATTGAACACTCTGCTATTGAAAGAGATTTAAGGAATAAGGATATATGTTTTCCTATGTGTTAAGCTTTTGCTGAATATTTCTTTTTAGACTTGAGGTTTGCTTGCTGTGGGACTGAATGAACAAAAGTTTCTTCAGGTGACTTTAGGCCAGTAATTTTTCAACTTTAGTGTATATATGATTCAACTGGTAAGTTCGTTAAAATGAAGATTTGAGGGCCCCACCGGAGAGAGGTGATTCAGAATTTCTGGAGTGTATAAGCCCAGGAATCTGAATCTTATACAATTACCCCAGGTGATTCTGATGCAAAGCATAGTGGGACAACACTAGGAGAAAAATTTCTGTAGATGATTCTTTTACTCAGTTATTTCATTTTTTTCTGTCTGTAACAATTAATTAAGTGCAGTAATGATGTTGTGTGCTTCATAATAATATATGCGAGTAAAACAGGTGTGCCAACATTAGCAGTTCGAAAGCTGTAAATAATTATATTTGAAGAGAAAGAGGCTCACAAAGAAATATGAAATGTGCTCCTACATGAAGGTGAAAATCTAACACAAAACAAACTGTGTATTAACTGGTGTGAAGATAAAAAAGTTATAATGTATTTGTTCTCTATTGCTGCTGTAATAAATTACTGCAAACTTAGTGACTTAATGCACCACACATTTATTTTCTTACTGTTCCAGAGATTATATATCCAAAATGAGTTTTGCAGGACTGAAATCAAGGTGTTGGTAGGGCTGGTTTCTTCTGGAGGCTCTAAAGGGCCATCTGGTCCTTGCCTTTCCAGCTTCAAAAACTGTATTCCTTGGATTCTGGGGCTCAGGGACTCTTTCTCCTTTGCATCTTCAAATTTCTCTTTGCTTCTGCCATGCTATCAAATTCTCCTTTTCTGTAGTCAAAACTTCCTCTGCTTCCCTCTTATAAGCACATTTATGATTACATTTAGGGTCGACCTGAATAATCCAGGATAATCTCCTCATCTTAAAATTATTAATTTAATCAAAAATGCAAAGTCCCTTATAGTAACATTCACAGGTTCTAAGGATTAGGACACGCTATCTTTGGGGGCCACTATTCAGCCGTTTTATATATATGTGTATATGTATATACACATATATATTTATATATTCCCACATACATATATGTATATATATGTGTATACATATGTGTTTGTGTGTGTGTGTGTGTGTGTATATATATATATATATATATATATATATATAGCAAAAAACGTATACGCATTTTAAGAAAGGAGGAAATGGTGTTAAAATTGTAATACTCAATATACACCGATAACAAAAGATTAATACAAGTCACGTTTGACTCCTGCAATTACAAGAGGTGCTCAAAGTGGTTACCATTAGTGTCCAGACACTTCTGATTACAGCTAACTACTGCTTGAGCAACGTTGACCAAAGTGTCCACTGTATACATGTTTTTGACATCCCTGATGTATGTGTATGTGTGTGTGTATATATATATATATATATATATATATATATACGCATATATATGTATATGTATATATATAGTGTGTGTGTGTGATCAAGAAATATGGTGTATGTTAAATAAAAAAAATTACAATAAAAGACATATTGTCATTAATACCCCTCAAAATACTCCCTCTCACTTTGAACACGCTTATGCCATCATTCTTGCCACTTTCTGTAGCAGTTATGGAAGTCCTCTTTCGTGAGTGTCTTTAGTTGCGCTGTTGTGGTTCCCCCGATGTCCTGAATCATTTTGATTTTGGGGAAGAGCCGGAAGTCGAACGGTGCCAGATTTGCTGAATAAGGTGGATGAGGATACACCATAATGTTTTTATTTGACAGAAATTGCCGTATACCAGAAGTGATGTGTGACACGGAGCGTCGTCATGATGGAGGATGATTGATGGCACACTTTAAAACACACCTTCTCTCAACTGTAGCTCACACCCGACTGCACCAAACAAATTGAAACCTGTCACACACTGTTGCTAAGGTTCGATATGCTGCTTCCAATATTGAAGATCCCTGCCTTTCCATTGGATGGTACTTGGCAGCAGCAGTCACCGTATTTGTTGATCACAACAGAAAGGCTCCATGTCACACATCACTTCTGGTTCAGCAATTTCTGTCAAATAAAAACATTATGGTGTGTCCTCATCCACCTTATTCACTGAGTCTGGCACATGAGACTTCTGGATATTCCCCAAGTTAAAATAGCCATGAAAGGTAAACATTTTGAATAGGTCGAGGACATCGAGGCCGCCGCAACAGCACAACCAAGGGCACCCAGGAAAGAGGACTTCCGGAACTGCTTCAGAAAGTGGTGAGAATAATGGGATAAGTGAGTTCAAAGCCAGGGCTAGTATTTTGAGGGGAATTAATGCGAATGTGTCTTTTACTGTAATACCTTTTTTTATTTAAACATTCACCATATTTCTTGATGACACCATATATATATGTGTGTGTATGTGTGTATACATATACATATATGTACATGTGTATGTATATGTATACACACACATATATATGTATGTATATGTATATACACACACACATACACAATCTTTCTAATATATGTATATTAGAAAAAGGTGACAACAGCAGTGTGATTATGGCAAAGCCCTGCACTTTTCTTGAAGTACCCATAAGTAAGTTGAATTCGTAAGCTCCATAGTGAACTAGTAAATACTATGCGTAGTAAATAAATGTGAAGTGATTTTAAGGAGAGACTATACAGGTTGCCACAGTACCAATTTCCTTGCCTGAAGCCAAATGCAGTTGGAAGATGTAATCAGTCTATTATAACAGCATTTTAGTATTAGAGTGGACAAGGACCTTCAAAGTTTATTGCCATTTTGTGGGAGTTAGCAACATGTTGTCAGTCCCTACTGAGAGAAAGCCATTGTGTTTGGCACAATAAGGAGTGAAAAAATAAACTGAAAAGATGGACCCAATGCTTAAAGAACTGAAAGTCCTATAGAGAGATGAGGCAAATGCACTTTAAATATAGAAAGCCTATGAACCTATAGAATAAAGGCCAGTGGGTCCAAAAGGAACCCACAGAATATAGCAAACTTCTCTCAGAATTCTCAGCAAGTGTTTTTCTCTGAATCCTAGGACAATTCTATGGGAAGGGGGCAAATACAAGCAGGGATAGGCCATTAGAACAACTTTATCAGGGGTAGTACTCTGGAGTCTCCTTAAAATAGTATTTAATATGAAGTGGAATTTAATATAAGGCTGGTTGTAGAACTCATTAAAAACGTTTAAGTAATTGTTCTTCAAATATCTATCATATGGATTTCAAGGTGAGACTCATGGAGAGGCTGTGATATTTCTTTCTGCAGTCTGTTTTTGTGAGAATGGTAGTTTTGAGGTAGCTGTGGTAGTTTTGCTATCACCATGTGCCTCGTTCTTGGTTCTGGGATTTTATTACCTATCCATTCCCAATTCTAAATTCTCCTCCTTCTCAGAATAAGTTCTTTGACTACAGTGATGGAGATAGCCTATTACTGGCTGTTCTTGCTATAAAAGCTACAGAACAAATTTTTCACTTGTAATATGCTTTTCTACTCACTAGCCTCCCTGTCTCAATACATCTTAAAATCTGTTGCCTAAATAATCTCCCTTTGTTGTTTTCAATCATGTTACTCTGCTTTAGAACCTGAAGTGGCTCTCTGTTTCTCAAAGCAGCACACGCAGGCTCTTTTCTTGAGCTGTCAAGGCCTTTCACAAGCTCCTGTCTCCTGGGCCCACATCGCCTGCTCCAGCCAGGCCAGCTCCTTCCCCAACCCACTTCCAGCCTCCTCTTTATGTTGACTGACTCACACAAATACACAGTGATTCCCTATTTCTGTCAGAGTTTTGTGTGCATTTACTTCCTTTTTGCTTAAGAAAAAAAAAAATCTGTATTTTCAGTTGGACTAATACTCCAGGACTTTTAGTTTCTTGTTTACAATATCCTTTCCTCTTTGTATCAATATATTTGTCTTCTTAGTGCCAACAGCCCCTGCTCCCTTCTCCCTGGCTTGTTCTGTTTTACTGATTTGTGTGAAGAACCCCCAAATCAAATTATATTTACATAGGTGAATTAATTCAGCTTAACTGGCTGAGAATTTAGTGACAACATATCATTGTTTTGCAGTTATTAAAGAAGGGTACTGATTTTTCACTTAGGCGAAAGGAAAAGTAAGCTTATTATTGTTATTGTGGTGATATTTTAAAGCCATGAAATAATTACTTTGTCTTCCAAAGTTCCTAATGTAGTCTTGCGGTGTAAAATTTTCTCAGAGAATAACTCCGGCAAGCCAGAAGTTTTGTTTAACTTCACGCCACCAAATTACAAACATCAAATCAGGGAAAATGGTATGCATGTCTTTATTTTACAGGGGCACTAATGTTGTAAACGTGTTTTTTTCTTCTTTGCTGTATGATGACACTACACACTGTTTCCCATAATTATATAGCAACTACAACAATTCATTTTTAACACAACAAATAATTAAAATGGTCTAGAAGAAAGGCTTTAGACAGACAGATTTAGTTTCACTGCCCTTGAAAGCAACTCAGTGACTTTACAAAACCTCTTCAAATTCTTCAACTTGAAAATCATAATTTACTGCTAACTACTTATTGTACATGTATTTTGTAAAGATAAGTACGAACCTCCACACTGCCTTCCATAGCAGCTACACCAGTCTGCATTCCCACCAACAGTGTATGAGGGTTCCTTTTTCTCCACAGCCTCTCCAACACTTGTTACTATTTGTCTTGTTGATGATAGCCATTCTGACTGGGGTGAGGTGATATCTCATTATGGTTTCTATTTGAGTTTCTCTGATAATTAGTGATGTGGAGCATTTTTGCGTATGTCTATTGGCCATTTGTATGTCCTCCTCTTTGGAAACTGTCTCTTCAGGTCCTCTCCTCATTTTTAAATTGGATTGCTTGTTGTTTTGTTGTTGAGTTGTATGAGTTTTTTTTTTTTTTTTTGAGTTGTATGAGTTTCTTATCAATTTTGGATATTAGCTCCTTATCGGAGGTGTTATTTGCAAAAATCTTTTCCCATTCAGTTGATTGCCTCTAGTTAGTTGATGTTTTTTTTTTTTTTTTTTTGCTGAGCAAAAGCCTTTTAGTTTGATATAGTCCCCTTGCCTTTGAAGTCAAATTCATAAAATCCTTTTTGAACCCTCATAGACACGGACAGTAGTTAAGTGGTTATCAGAGCGTATGGGGGGAGGGAGGTGGTAGATTAGGGTAAAAGGGATCAAATATGTGATAATGGAAGGAGAACTGACTCTGGGTGGTGAACACACAATGTGATATATAAATGGTGTATTACACAGAATTGTATACCTGAAACCTATGTAACTTTACTAACCATTGTCACCCCGATAAACTTTAATTTATAAAAAGATAAATTAGAAAATCTGTGAAGTATGTTAAATTGTTAGAAGAAAATCTCTAAAATTATTTGTGTAAGATTTTATAATATTTCTGACAATGGCATATCTACTTACATTTTTTGGAATTGTATGCATATTTTTACCTTACTTTGAAATCTTTAATACAATGGAAGGTAGGACATTAGATGTAAAAATCAATAACTACTTGCTTTTTTTTTTTTTTAACTTCCATGGTGCTCTGTCCCTTTTGCACTTAATCATCGTCTCTAGGAGAGGACTCCTCTGAAGAGCCAACGTAAATTAGGTCCACTTATTATTCTCAATTATAAGATGTTGTTGCTGTATTTCTCCCACTGAACTGCAAGTTCCTAGAAAGAAGAGACCTTGTCTCCTTTGCTTACTTGTGGATGGATGCTCAGCACACGAACAGTGGCCTGACCATTAGTAGATGCTCCTCAAATAGTAACTGAATAAATAAATGTCCCATTGATGAAATCCTTGAACAGTCTTTGATGTTCTTATTCTGAATAGCACAGTTATCAGAGACAAAGTCAATTTGCATTTGTCTCAAGTTCCCTTCCATTATGACTCCCTCCCAAAGGATATTCGATCCGAATCATGGCCAATATCTGACACTAATACCATCTCTCCCTTGAGAGTGCAGATGGCATTGCACAGAGCTTGGCACTATCTCCTGCTAATTGCAGATGTGGTCTCAGGATCCTTCCCCACGTGTCCTCTAACTAGCCGCTCTCAGTTGTCAGAATAGTAGACACTTAACTGATAACCCTGTTTTTGTGAGAAAGTGAGATGACTAAAGGGATTGAAGATATCTGCCTTTAGTATTTTTTCCCCATTCAATGATTAAAATACTTAAAATCCTGTAAAAAGTGAAACAAACATACTACAAATATAGAGAGGCCATGAAACTAATGAATAAATCCATGGAACAAAGCCACTGGAACAAATCCATGGAACAAATTCCAAAAGACCTCCTGTAGGAACACCTATTTTGGGCATTTAACTGTTGTAAGAGATCAAACATATGTAACTTCTATACCGTAGTTCATTGCTATGCTGTATTACCACAGGAGTGGCACCATAAGAATATTTTTCTGTAGCCAACTTCTTGTATTCCATATTGGCAATTACAGTTATTAGGTTGGTGCAAAAGTAATTGCAGTTTAAAAGGTTAAAAACAATTGTAAAAACCGCAATTACTTTTGCACCAACCTAATATTTCTATCTAATCAGTAGCAATATTTCTATCTAATCATGTGCCGTTAATGGAGAAAACAAAAAGAGGAATGTTCAAGATTGGTTGCTCAGCAGTTGGTATGTATTTTCAAGGCATGTGAAAAACGCAAGGATGTAAAATTATGTGAAGATAAAAAAGTAACTTTTCATTATTTTCTTGTCAAAATAAGTGGGGACTAGATGAGAAGAATTTTGGCAAGTTTGTATGATACACCAATCTCTTAGACATAATGAGGCACCCATTTCTCAGGATATAGGTATAGATATCATGATATATATATATATATATATATATATATCATGAACATATATGTATACATATACACACACACACACACACACACACACACACACACACACACACACATATATCTAACGATAAACTATTATTTTTGAAAGGAACTTTGAGCTGAGACCCAGAGAAATTAACTGACTTTCGCAAGTTGATAGAAGTAGTTAGTGAGAAAGCTAACTACTGAGTCTCATCTCCTTGTGTGCCAGTTCCTAGTGTAATGTCATTTCCCCTGGAAGAAACTGAGCAGTTTGGTTCATATTAGTTGTTGGAAGAGGCTATGCAGAGGAAGAGATAAACCCTGGTAAGCAATTTATAATTTCAGAGCTGGGCTCTTATCATGGGATGTCAGAAAATGCAAATAAGCAGGTGTAATAAAATTATATTTCATTGCTTTTGAGTGATAACTGTTTATGATGATTTAGTTTCTGTTTTTATTAAGTAGAGCCTAGTTAACCTAAAAGAAGAAAACAACTGTGATTTTTTTCACAGTATAAAAGAATTATCGTATAGCAAACTCTTGATTAACCACAAAGGAATTATCCAGTTTTGAAATAGTTTGGGCCTTTCCCCCATCCTTCAAATGGATCTCACTAGTTCCAACAGGACACTGGAGTGAGACAGGTACAGATAAAGTGAATGATTGTTCTTAAGTGAGAATGTGACTACAGTTGGTTTTACTTGGTAGCTAAAGGACTTGTTCTGTAAAATGCTAGGACCAATTGAATAAATCTATTTTTCTGGATCCCTGCTGCCATCTCTCAAGTCTAAATCACCATCTTTCACTTGGACTTCTGCAATAGTCTCACTCATTTCCTTTTATTTGTTTCTATTCTTTTCCTAATTCATTATCTACACTGCAGTTGATATAATCAGCTAAAATCAAATTCTAAACATGTCATTCTGTGATTCAAAATCTTTAAATAACTTGCCTGTGCCCATAATATTAAATCAGTATTCTACAATTTAATATACAGACCCTTCTTTAATATGGTTTGAAGTTTATCTTTACTGCTCTGGCCTCAGCTATCACTGTGTATTTCTTCACTTTCCTAATTTTGTGGGGAATCTTAATAAGCAGTCGCCCCATATTTCGGTTTACCTTGGTATAGGTCACTGATGAGATCTTTCTGAAATGCAAAAGTAATTTTATCACTTTCTGGCTTAATATCCTCCAATGAATTACCACCGCTATTATAATTAAGTCCTAATATTTACTGTTGCCTTTTAAATCACTTATTATTTGGTCAGCACTGTTGCCTTAGTACATAATGTAACTTTGGTCTGGAGTATCACCGTCCACTTGATAGCTTACAATATCAAGCTCATCCTTTAAGACTTAGCTGAAACATTTCCTCCCCTGATAATCCTGTAGTCTTATCAAAGCGCTCCTATTGCGTACTCCCCTAGGAGCTGCACATGCCTATGAAATTCATTCAGTCATTCATCAAAAATTTATAGACTACTGACTATGTAACATGTGCTTGAGAAGCAAATTGAACAAAATATTTTGACCTACAAAAATGGCACTTTCATGGTCAGAATTAATAGATAAAAATTATTGCCCTCATGTAAGTTGCATTCTTGGGGAAAAAAAGCAGCAACAAATAAAATGAGTAAGTAAGTATCTTTTGATAAATGGTGATAAATGTTACAGGAAACAATAAAGGAAGGAGGATAGAGGTGGGAAGGAAGATGTCTCAGAAAGAAGAAATATTTGAACAAATAGATAAAAGGGTAGAGGGAGCAAGCCATGGAGATACCTAGGAGAAAGCTCAAATGCTTTGGTGGGAGAATCTCTTTAGTATATTTGAATAATGCAAAGGAAGTATGTGAATGGAGCAAGGTTAGTGTGGAGCAAAGTGGTAGGAAATGAAGCCAGGGAGGTAAAGGAACTAGATTTTTACAGGGATGTTAGAGCCCTGTAGAAACTTGGGCTTTTACTTTGAATGACATGGAAAGCCACTGGAAGAGGAAAAGCAAGAGTGCTATGATTTGATGTTCGTTTTAACCGGAACACTTTGTTGCTCTGTAGAGAACAGACTGAAGGGACAAGACATCGTAAGATACTAGTGCTTTTGTCCAGGCAAGAAATGAAGGAAACTTGGACCAGGGAGGTAGTGGTGGGGTTATGAGAAGTGGTTGGAATTTGGATATATTTTTAAGGTAGAGCCAAAAGGAATGAGGACCAATTGAACACAGACTGTGAGAGAAACAGGAGAAAAAGGATGATGTTGGACTTGGGCAGATGGTTGGAAAGACTTTTGGAAGAGCAGGTAGGGTGTGTGTGTGTGTGTGTGTGTGTGTGTGTGTGTGTGTGTGTACTATCAGGAGTTAGGTTTTAAACATGTTAAGTTTGAGACGCATGTTAGATAGCTAAGTGGAAATATCCAGTGGGAAGTTGAAGTTGGATTAATGAGTCTTGAAGTCTGGAATTATGGGGTAGGTCTTGATATTTGTAAATGTTATCACCAAGGGACTGAATATAGACAGACAAGTGAAGATGTCTGTGGATTGGAACCTGGGACTCTCCAACATTGAATAGTGAGAAGGATGAGGAGGAAGAGGAAGAGGAATCATCCAGGAGTCTGAGAAATCTTTAGAAGGAGAAGAAATGATGAACTGTGTCAAATGCTGCTGCTGCTGCCAGGTTAAACATGCTGAGGACTGGGAACTGACTGTTGGATTTGTCATCCTGGGGCCATTAGTGATGTTGATGAGAGCAGTTTGGGAAGAGTGCGGGAATGAAAGCTGTGTTGCAATGAATTCAGGAGAGACTAGAAAGAGAGTATAAATGGGCAACCATCCTACTTACACTTAAGTGCTCCTTTCCATTCTAAAAGTGTTCTAGTTTGGATGGCAATTTGTATGTTAATGCTAACTATATAGAAAACTCTTTCAAGAAGCATTGCTGTGCTGGAAATCACAGCTAGAAAACTGTGGCCAAAAAGGTTTGTTTGTTTTTTAAGCATAGGAAACAATGCAGGGCATTTGCTTATGAAAACGATCCAGTGTGGAGGCATAAATTGGTGATACGGGAGATAAAGGGGAGAATTTTGAGAAAGCTATCTTTGAAAAGGCAAGAAGAGATAGAATATAGAGGGCTTGGTCTTGAACAGGAGCTCAGTCTGTACGTGCTTTGTAATGGGAGGGAAGGCAACGTACACTGTTGCATTTCTCACATTGTATTTTATTATTGATTTATTTGGTACCCCCCCACACACATATTGTGAATCTATAAGAGTAGTAAGAGTAAATGTCTTTATTTGTGGTAGAAAATTTCATTGTTCTATTCTCTAGTACAATTCCTGACACACAGCAGGTGTGCAATAAATGTTTGAATGAACAAATGAAGACACTGTGCTAAGTAAGCATGTGTATGTTTTATCTTCTCACTGAGATTGGATCATTTCCATCAAATCTTGACAACCAGACTGATTTAATTGTGTTTCTCTTGTCTAGGCCTACAGATAGCTGGACTAACTGGTAGAGTTGATTAATAGGAATGGCTGTTTCTATCAAAATGAATGATGTTTCCTAGGAGTAAAATCAGAGACCTTTTGCTGCATCATTTTGCAGTGGTCCTGGTTATGGTTTTAACATGCAATTACTATTTTCTTCACCTTGAACCTTCTGAAAGCTATCCATTCTCCGCAGTATCCATTTGCATTTATAGATTACCATTCATATGGCATGTATCATTATCTGTGATTATTATCTAACTTAATAAATGGGAAGCTCTTTGAGCATGGGGAGTACGTCTTTGTTGCATTTTCCTCCAATAATGCTTTGTACCACCTTTGGTTAGAGAGCATGTCTTCTTCAACACTAAGTTAAAAATGCTTAGTGCAGGCCCTGGTGCAAAGCAGATGTCAAACGGACATTGGTTGAATGAATGATTGCTGTCTGTGGTGGATGCTGTTGGTACACAGACCAGATCTTGTTTCCTGTTTGGGGTGCCTACCCCCAACTCTCCCTGCTTTGCTCCTAATAGTTCATACCTGAAATCTTCTTCAAAGGACTATCCTTGGGCCACTGGAGCCGCCATCAGCCAGACCCTTCAAGAATAGGAAGTTTCTGGGATTTACTGCCTTCCCCTTGGTAACCAGTATCACTAACTGAGGTGTAGGAGTTTGAGAAGTCGGTGTTTATGCCTTAAGGTAACACACTTGCCAGTGCAATTTACACTCTAGAGCTCCCTGTGAGATCAGGCTGAGCCAGGACTTCACCTGAAATTGTAACTTGCTTGGCTTATTATTCTTCCTTATCTTGCTTCCTGTGTTCCCTTGTAGCTTCTCCTGAGAACACTTCCTTAGTAAATCACTTGTACATTCATCATTTCCTTAGGGCCTGCTTCTTGGGAACTTAAGACATTGCATGTTTATAAGCAGGTGATGTCAGGGGCAGGGAATTATCACCACTGTCTCTCTAAGACTGTTAAGTTTTGCTGTCGTAGGTGGTTTCTACCCCACCAACCAAAACTGTAGGTGACTGTGAACTAAATTTGATACATGATGTGGTTGTTTGGTGCGAAGTAGTTTCATACTTCCAGTAAATAAATGTTATTGAATTTAGTAAATATCTTATTGAATTACAAGACTTTCTAACATAAAGTCAAGTTTTTTTTTTTAAACTTGCTAATCTTTTTGATTATACACATTTCTGATATCTCTGTTCTCTTTCCTTAAGCAAGCATAATAAAGAGTTGATTGTATAATCAATTTTTATATGATTGAGTACGGCTTCCTTTTGTTTTTCTGTTGAATATAAATATCCATTTTCCCATACTGAGTAAACCATTTATTTTTTTAGTGATTTGAAGAGAACACAAACTCATTTATCTGTAAAATGTGTTTGGAAGTAATATGTTTTAGAACTGAAAAGAACTTTTAATAACCAGCTGGTGGTCAACACCTTCATTTTGTAAATGAGAATATTTGAGACCCAAGGAGGTTAAGTAATTTGTTTAATATCACCCAGCTTGGTTAGTGGCAGAGCAGGACTAAAACCCAACTCCCAGGCTGCTATGCTCTCCTCTGCTCCACAAAATACAAATTTATTATTCATAGAATTGATATGAGGATTAGGGACCACATCTGTGAAAAATAGATTTAGCCTTTGGAAAGAAAGATGCTGGATAGCTTTATGAAAGCTTTATGAAAACTAATCTCATTTTAACCTTTTCTGTACAATTGTTAGTTTTGTTCAGTTTTATGTTATTTGCCTCAGGCTTTTTTTTGGCCAAGGACTAGATAATATACAATGCTTGATTTAAAAATCAATATTAAGTATCTGGATTGTGTTAGAAATATGAATTACTTCAGCTGGTTTTCAAGCCGGGAGCAGTTGTAGAAGGACTTCCAGAATGGCAATCATTTATGTACATGAAAAATTTTCTGTTCCTACTTTGCATATTGGGAATAAGGACAGTTGGTTTCAGAGAGAAGTAGGAAGCATAACTTATATCTTTGCTCAGCTCAGTAATACTTCCAAAGCTGGATGCAATGTGTCTTTAGCAAATCCTGGATTTTCTCCTCTGTGAAGCCACCATATCCTGCCCATTTACAGCATAGTCAGGGAACCATTATCCTAATCCACAGTACTTTCATATCTCTTGCAAGCACATGTAAGTGACAACTTTGAATATTTATTTTGATGCAAGGTGTATAAATCCAATGTCTTCTTGTAAAGTGAGGAAATTGTGACTTGCTCAACTTGGTTATTTTAATTGTTTAAGTTTTGTTTTTTCAGTCACAGCATGCTTTAATATATGAACAAGAATACTGTTTAAGTTTTGTAGTATTCGAAGTGATTTGTGTAGATTCATATATGCAGGGAAGATAAAATTTGAGCACCAAAAGGCTAAAGTAACTTTTATATATATTTTTAATTAGGTACGATTATATGCAAGACCCGATGCTATCAGAAGAGGATCCGGGAACTATGCTCTCCATATAACAAAGAGATTAATAGAATTTTATGAAGACTACTTTAAAGTGCCCTATTCCTTGCCAAAACTAGGTAAGAATTTTCTTGCTCATTTTATTGGAAGTGGTCCTTGAAGGTCGCATTTCTTCTTCACACATTTATTTGAGATTCCCAGAAACATGAAAGTTCCAAGGGTTATATTTTTAGAGCAGATGAACATGAAAAATAATTTCTTCTGATGAGGTAAAATAAAATTTAGTGTTTCTGAAGACTGGCCAAAAAGTGCTCATAGGAATTAAGAAAAGCATTATGTGTGTTTCGGATTCCGATAAATACCCCACATAGCTATAATGTGTTGAATATGTACTTGGAAAGAGTGCTTGCCAGCATCTCATTTAATCCTCACAGCTACTACGTGGGTAGGTACTCTTAGAACATTTCCCACTAAGGAAACTGAGACTCAGGGAGTCTTCCATTCACTCAGACAGCCAGTAAGTGAAGGAGCTGGGATTTCAAGCTGGGTCTTGATTACTCCCAGAACTAGTCAATATTTTACACTCACTGATTTGTTTCCCTTTCCTAATTCTCAGATGTCAGACGTCAGTGTATTAGTTATCCCTTAGATTATTTTTATTCAGTCATATTTCACGTACTCATAAATTATGGTAAATAGAATAAAATCAAGAGAGAAGGGAAATTTAATGGTGTAGGCTGTATTCACCATGAATATGCTGACATTCCCTTATTTTACAAAGAGAATATATTCAATAATTGTTTGTTGAATGAATAAATGAGTGAATTTTGTTATTCTAATTTGAATAAAGCTGATGCTTTTGCATGGGAGTGAACTCCGACTTTCCAGGAAGTTAGAAAGTGTACATACACCCATGAGAAATGATAAAGTTATTTTTCCTTCTCAGAAAACCTGTTTTGAAAGAGTACAACAGCCCTTTGTACCCCTCCTTCCTCCCCATTCTTTTTCCTTCCCAAGAGCATTTTTGATCAGCATCCACATAAAAGTTATTGCTTGTTGGCAAGAATAAAGTGCTTACCTGATCAAAAGTGTTAGTATTTGAACCCTAGTTTCTCCTCTCTGGAAGACTGGGCCTAGACCTATTTCATTCAAGTATTTGCCGGCTGGGTACCTTTGCTGGTCTTACAATGAATATTTCAGAGAGTAAATAGAATAGTTGATATTGTTATCAATGGGTGTGGCATGCAATTTTAATGAATGATATTATAAAATTCTCAGGTCTTTTTGAAATATGTACTCTTAGAATCCATAATATTTAATTTCAAATTTCTAAACAAAATTTTATTTCAAATAGGATCTATGTTTTGTTTTATTTTATTTTGTTCTGTCTTTTTTTTTCTTTCGTTTCCCTTCTGTATCAACTTCCTTATTAAAATCTGTTAACTGAAATCTCTCTAGTAGACACCCAAGGCTGGAAGGAATACCTGACCTCATTTGCATGGGAGGTGACATGGTCTGCACTCCAACTAAAACTGACTGGGAACTTCCCAGCTTGACCCTAATGTAAAATTCACAAGTGCTTATGTTGCAAGTTCAGCAAGAGAAATAACATGTGGATCTTTGTCCCCTTCAGACCAGTAATTAGTAGAGGAATTCAATTTATAACTTCAGGGGGTTCCATGTAACTGTCAGCTTGCAGCAGGAAGCATTTTTGGTCCTCTATTTCACTCACAAGTGAACCATGCAGGCTTTCATCTGTAGAAAAGAGCTTTGTTCACTGTTACTATTACTTGATACGCTACCTTATGGTGTATATAATTGAATGATTTGAGTTACCCCAGCACACTTCTTTTTATGTATTTAGGGGAGTTACTCTAGCCTGTGGCATTTTGTAAAATTTCTCTTACAGTTCTACTTATGTTATATATCCATAGGTAGTTAGATCTATATGTGAATGGATTTATAAGTATGATTTTTATACGAGGTATTATCAAAACATACGGTGAATGTTTAAATTAAAAAAAATTATTACAGTAAAAGACACATTGCCATTAATCCCCCTCAAAATCCTCCCCCTCACTTTGAACACACTTATCCCATCATTCTTGCCACTTTCTGAAGCAGTCCTGGAAGTCGCCTTTTGTGAGTGTCTTTAGTTGCACTGTCATGGCTACCTTAATGTCCTGAAGGAATTCCAAACATTTTTCTTTCATAGCCATTTTGACTTTGGGGAAGAGTCAGAAGTCTCGTGGTGCCAGATCAGGTAAATAAGTGGATGAGGACACACCATAATGTTTTTATTTGACAGAAATTGCCAAACTAGAAGCAACGTGTGACATGAAGTATTGTCATGATAGAGGGTGAAGTAAAGACACTCATGAAAGAGGACTTTCAGAACTGCTTCAGAAAGGAGCAAGAATGACGGGATGAGTGTGTTCGAAGCGAGGGGGAGTATTTTGAGGGGGATTAATGGCAATGCATCTTTTACTGTAATAATTTTTTTTAATTTAAATATTCTCTGAATCTTTTGATCACATCCCTATGTAAAAATTCTTAAGCACAGAAACATTTTGACAAATCTTTACTTTCCAATGTAATTATGAATTATATTTTAAATGAATTCTATGAAAACCAACTCAGTCTTTGTTAACAGTATGTGTGGATGTATCCTCGATATCAGCTGTGTCTGCCTCGACCCTTCAGATCTATCTAAGATCGTTTCCAAGATGTATTGTCTCTCCTTTCCTCCCTCCCTCCCTCTCTTCCCTACTTCCCTCATTTATTTAATAAGCATTTGTTAGGTGCCTCTCATAGGTACTTTGCTATTTGATGGGGATACAACAGCAAATAAAAAAGACAAAAATCATTTCCCTCCTGGGGCTTGCATTATATTAGTTAGAGGCAGATATTAAAACAATCTGTAACATGTATAGTATATCAGATGGAGATAAGTGCCATCAAAAATAAAGCTAGAATGGAAGAATAGGAAGTATGTGGGGCAGATCAGGCATGGGAAAAGGGATGAATTTTTTAATGAGTGAATATGTGGCTTCATTGGGAAGCTGACTTTTGAGCAAAGAACTTAAGGCGTGAAGGAGTAAGAAGCCTAGTGGATATCATGGAACAAAAACTGGAGGCAGAAGGGAAAGGTGGCCAGACTTTGAGATGGGAGTTTTGTTGGTGTATTTGAAGAATAGTAAAGAGGCAAGTATGACTGGAGCAGAGAGTGCAGGGGTGAGAAATAGGACAGGAGTTCAAGGAGCAATGGTCGGTAACAGATCATGCAGAGCCAGCACACTGCGGTAAGGACTCTGACCTTTTTTTTTTTTTCTTTCCTGAGTTATAATGGAAATCAATTGGTCAGGGATTAGCAGAAGTAGTACATAATCTGGTTTCTGTTATTAGAGGGTTATTCTTGTAGCCAGATTGAATACACTGTAGGGCAGTTGTTCTCAGTGAGGGGGTGATTTTGTTGCTCAGGTACTTGACAATATCTGGAGATGTATTTGTTTGTCAAAATTCCACGGAGAAAGGTGTTGGTGGAGTGTGTGCTATTGGCATTTAGTATGTAGAAGCCAGTGATACTTCTGAACATCTTACAATGCACATGACACTTCCCACAATGAAGAGTTATCTAGCCCAAAATGTCAATAGTGCTGAAATTGAGAGACTCTGATGTAGGGAAAAGGTCAGAGGCATGAAACCAGTAAAGAGTCTATGGCAAAATTCAGGCAAAATATGATCGTTGCTTGGGCTAGGATACTAACAGTGATGTAGTCAGAAACGGTCCAATTCTGGGTATATATTGGAAGTGGAGACAAAAATTTTGCTGATGAACCAGATATGGGATGTGAAAGGAAGAGAGGTATCAAGGGCTACTCCAAGATTTTTGGCCTGAGAATTTGAAGGATGGAATTGCCATTTACTGAGACAGAACAATTGTGGAAGGAGATCATTTTTGAGACTGACGTATCTATTAAACATTTAGGTGGCACTTGATATCTGTGAGAAATTCAAGTAGACAATTGAACTTATAAATATGGACTTTGGGTGAGTTATTTGACTAGAAATATCCATTTGCCAGCATATTATGATATATAAAATTATGATGATGTTTGGGAACACTGAGGCTGTGGGAGTAGGTAGAAAAGACAATAGAAACAAGGAGGAATTGATCTAATATTTAGAGGTTATAGAGATTAGGAGCCAGTAAAGGCTACTGATTGACAAGGAGAAACTATTTGAGCTACTAAGAAAATAAGTATATGTGATATTATGGGCATCTAACAAAGAATATTTAAAAAAGATTTTTGTTAAAATATAGCTAACATACAATATTATATTAGGTTTGGGTGTACACCATAGTTCAACATTTATATACTTAAAGAAGTGATCACCATGAGAAGTTCAGCAACCATCTGACACTATACCATGCTATCGCAATATTATTCACTATATTCCCTATGATGCATATTACACCCTCATGACTTACTTGTTTTAAACTTGGAAATTTGAACCTCTTATTCCCCTTCCCCTCCCACTTTTAAATTTATTAATTACAGTTGACATTCAATATTTTATATTGATTTTAGGTGTACAGCATAGTGATTAGACATTTATATAATTTAAGAAGTGACACCCCTGACTAGTCTAGTACCACTTGGCACTATACATAGTTATTACCATATTAATCACTATATTCCTTATGCTTTACTTTACATCCCCATGACTACTTTGTAACTACCAATTTGTACTTCTTAATGCTTTCACCATTTTTTCCCTGTTTCCCAACCCCCATCCCATCTTTCACCCCCAAAATCTAGTACTCATATGACACCATACATAGTTATTACAATATTATTGACTATATTTCTTACGCTGTACCCTACATTTCCAAGGCTACTATGTAACAACCAACCCCCAGCCCTCCTCTTATCTGGCAACCATCAAAATGTTCCCTGTATCTATGAGTTTTCTTCTTGCGTTTGCTTGTTTGTTTTGTTCTTTAGATTCCACATATAAGTGAAATCAAATTGCATCTGTCTTTCTCTGTCTGACACCCCACTCAGCACAATACTCTCCAGGTACATCCATGCTGCTGCAGATGGAAAGAACCCATTTCCTTCTATGGCCAAGCAACATTCTATTGTATATATGCACTACCTTCTCTTTATCCATTCATCCATCGATGGACACCCACTGCCTCCACATCTTGGCCATTGTAAATAATGCTTCAATGAACATATGAATGCACATGTTCCCTTGAAGTAGCAAATTGCATTTTGGATTTTTTCATATAAATACCTAGAAGTGGGATTACTGGGTCCTTCTTTGTCTTTTGTTATAGCCTTTGTTTTAAAGTTCATTTTGTCTGGTATAAGTATTGTGACCCCAGCTTTTATTTTTCGTTTCCACTTTCATGAAATATCTTTTTCCCATCCCTTTGCTTTCAGTCTGTGTGTGTCCTTCAATTTGAAGTGAGTCTCTTCAAATAGGTAGCATATGTAAGAGTTTTGTTTTCTTACCCATTCAATCTATCTTTTGATTGAAGCATTTAATTCATTTACATTTAAAATAACTAAAATGACAATAGCTAGTTATTGTCATTTTATTATTCATGTTTTTTATTTATTATTTATTTTTTGGTCTCAGAAGGTCTTTATCTATCATTCTAAATAATAGCTTTGCTGGGTAGAGTATTCTTGGTAGTAGGTCCTTACTTTTCATCACTTTTAATATGCATGCCAATTCCTTCTGGCTGGCAGTTTCTGTTGAGAAATCAGCTGACAGTCTTATGGGAGTTCCCTTGTAGGTCACTAACTGCTTTTCTCTTGCTACCTGTAAGAGTCTTTCTTTGTCTTTAACCTTTGCCATTTTAATTATAGTGTGTCTTGGTGTGTGCCTCTTTAGGTTTATCTTGTTTGGGACGCTGCGCTTCCTGGGCTTGTATGTCTATTTACATTGACAGATTAGGGAAGTTTTCTATCATTATTTCTTCAAATAGGTATTCAATTCCTTGCTCTCTCTCTTTTCTTTCTGGTACCCCTGTGATGAGAATATTGGTATACTTGATGTTGTCCCAGAGGCCCCTTAAACTATCCTCACTTTTTTGGGGATTTTTTTTCTTTTTGCTGTTCTGGTTGAGTGTTTTCTGGTACCTTATCTTCCAAATTGCTGATTCGATCTTCTGCTTCATCTAATCTACTGTTGATTCCCTCTAAAGTATCTTTGGTTTCAATTATTGTAGTCTTTATTTCTGACCAGTTCTTTTTTATGTTTTCTACCTCCATTTTTATGTTTCCTATCTCTTTGTTGAAGTTCTCCTTGAGATCATTGAGCATCCTTAAAACCAGTGTTTTAAACTGTGCATCTGGTACTTATCTATCTCCATTTCATTTTGTTCTTGTTCTGCAACTTTCTTCTGTTCTTTTATTTGAGACATGTTTCTTTGTCTCCCTATTTTGGCTGCCTCTTTGTGTTTGTTTCTAAGTATTAGGTATGGCTTCTGTTTCTCCCAGTCTTAATAGAGTGGCCTTATGTAGTAGGTACCCTGTGGGGCTCAGTGGAGCAATCTTCCTGATACCTGAGCTGAGTACTCCAATGTGTTCCTCATGTGGATTGTGTGTGCCTTTCTCTTATAGTTGAGCCTTGTTTGCTGTTTGCATATCAATGGGAAGGATTAATCCTAGGTTTGATTGGTTGTGAGGACTGGCTGTGATTACAGTGGAGGAGCTGCTGTGTAGGGGATGACCCTTCAGAGCAGGATTCACTTTGGCAAGACTCTGGTGCCTGCCCAGTCTGCCTTTGGGTTGTGTCATCCCCAGATGTGGTTGGTTGATGCTCCAGCTGGGTCCATAGCTGGCCAACAGGAGTGTCAGCCCCAAGGCCTTCTCGGAAGGGCCCCATCAAATGCCAAGTTCAGCCACAGCCTGTGTCCTGCTTGGACACAGGACAGGAGCCACAAAGCAATCACAGATTGTTACCAACTATGCTGGTCTTGGTGCCTCAAGAGGCCAAGCTGCAAACCAAGGTCGACCGTCATTAATGCCAGGCTTAGAGTTACTTAGCCAGAGGTACAGGACACACGAAGCCAGATGCTGCTTGTTTGGGTTTCATGAACCTTTGAGAAATTTTAGGAATGTCTGCAGCATGAGCCAAGACAAACCATTTATACAGAAAAGCCACTAGAAGCAGCTTGGGTGGGTCCAAAAGTTAGGTGGGGTGAGCTCTCAGGGAATCAGGGTGCAGGAATGGTTTAGCCAGGTTAAAGGAGACTCAGATATGGTGGCTGCCTGTGTCTGCTTTCCCGGAGGAGAGAGGGCTCAACAAAGAAACAATGGCTTTTGCCAGTTTCTCCATCCCGGAGAAAGCTGGTCCTGCAGTCCTTACCATGAAGCCAGAGATTTCCTTCCTCCCCATATGTCCCTGATGCCTTTCAAACTGCTGCCCCAGCACTGGAGCTCAGAATGAATGAGTCTACTGGCCAGTAAGTCCATGCACGGGCCATGCATGGGCCTTGGCCACCCTCCATCTCACTCAGCCACAATCTTTGCTGGTTTTCACAGCCAGAAGCTGTGGGGACTTCTCTCCCTGGTACTGAAACCCTTTGTTGCAGAACTTGCTGTGGGGCTGAGACCCCTCACTCTTCTGGCGGGGACCTCCACAGCTGAGTTATGCCTCCTGATTTTTAATGGTCACAAGCAGGTATGAGACCAGCCCGTACCATCTCTGCTCCTCCTATCAATCTCAAGGTGGCTTCTTCTGTATTTCTGTAGTTGTAGGGGCTTTGGTTCAGTTATATTTCAGGTGATTCTCAAAGATGGTTGATCTGTAGTTTAGTTTGTAATTTTGATATGGTCCTGAGAGGAAGCAAGCACAGTATTTACCTACTCCTCCATCTTGACTGAATCCCCCAAAGAAAGTATTTCGAAGAAAGCAGATGATTAAAGTGGCAAGTACAGTTAGATGAGGAATGACAATTGACCATTCATTGGTGCTAGCCTTATGGTGATTGTTAGTGACCTTGACCAGAGCAGTTTTCAGGCAAAGGTCTGATGGGTGTGTTCAAGTACAAATGGGGGTGGGGCTGGAGAGTGGATACAGTGACTAGAGACAGTAAATATAGATTACAGATCAGCATTTCTGTAAAGTTCCCAGTGAAAGTTCCCAGTGGGGACAATTCTGGGACTAGGGGAGAAGGAGAATTATTTGTGTTCTAATAATTCTCACCTCTGGATAAGAGCTCTTTCTGTGAACTTAGAACATCCTTACCTCACAGATTTGTCCCTGTCCCAAGCCACTTCAGGGGAGATATAGAACTTGCCTCTTTCTTTGATTTGCATTAAAAAAAGCAAAAATGAAACAAATAAGTAAGAAACTCTCCACCAGTTAACCTGAATTTACTGAACCTTTGGAGCAGGTGTGGGTATATGTGAATGCCAGGGTGTTACATTGCAAAACATCAAAAGAACAGAACACACCCTTAAAATGCAATATTGGAGCCTCCTTTTCTTAAAGGTCTCTTTGCTGTTCTATCATAAACTCTGCAATGTCTTCTCTCTTCTCTTTTACCAAATTATTTTTCATTTCTAATGCTGAGTAGTTTAACTTTCTCTACTGTGGCATCATCTCATGCCAGCTTGTCTCTAGGGATTCGAGTTTCCACTCTAAAGAGTTTATCAGAATAGTTCCCTAAGTTATGCTTACTCTTAGGGCAATAATTTATTCTCTGTGTTATACAAGGGTATTCCTTAAACATTTTTAAGCCAAAATAGGCAACTGGTATACACTGAGTAACAGTGTGTTTTTAAATCTCTAATTTAGATAATTAAAACTATTTGTTTGAGGTTTGTACAGATTTTCTCTCTCTTGGTGTGAAGTTGTAATCAGAGGTGTAGAGTCTACTTGATGTAATATGGCAGTCTTTCTATAGTATGTACCCTATTTTCATGAGAACTCTCAGAGGCCTGGAGGTTTACTTTAAAAGAAGGTAGACGTATAAAGAATTAAGTTACCTTCCCTCTCATCCCTAAAACATGTTCAGCATAACTACAACAACAAGAACAAGAACAACAACAAAAGGGCTTGTGTTTACTAAATGTGGACCCCTTTTAAGAGCTTTATGCATTCTAACCCATTTAATCTTTTTCTGCTTTTGAGATAATGCCTGTTAGTTTTTTATTTTCCAGGTGAGGAAATTTAAGCACTAAGTGACTAAGTAATGTACTCCAATGGCACAGCAGGAATTGGTGGATTTATAATTCAAACCCAAGCTCTCTGGCTGTAGAGTCTTAGGATTCTGCTGAAATATATTCCAGGATTCAAAGATTAAAATATAGGTCCCCTTAATGAACTAGATAATCTGATTTCTAGAAGAATAATGGAGTATCTATTTTTGCTAATTTCATACTGATGTTAAAAGTTATACATAGCCCTTGGATGGTCTTTGGAAACTTAAAGGAAAAAAAAAAGAAAAAACTGTGCCTTATAACTCATAATGTCATCAACCAGAAGATATATTTGGGTATTTTAAATGTTTTTTTTTTTCATCACAGATATTTTATAAATTAATTAAATGGCAAAGTGACAGATTTGTATGGACTATTTTGTTAATCACTCTATTTAAATTTCAATTAATTATGGCATATAGTTTTCAGTTTCCTTTTGCTGCTATTTTGTAATTTGTAAATCAATGATTTGTAAAGGAGTTTGCTTGATTGCTTTTTTTCAGGAGACTGTGCTTTTATGAAGAATTCAATATCTACCTGGCATAGTCCTGTGATTGTAGAGGGAGCACAGGTATTTTGTAACAAGAATTTTTGTCCTCAAGGAGACTGTGGTTTTGTAGAGGAGAGAATACAATATTTACAGAAATTAATGGATTAGAGACTCATGCAATATAGAAGCACCAACATTTTGTGGGTTAAAAACAGAGTATCACGTTAAGAATGTGGGGTCACTGCACATTGCTGTAGGCATGAAATGCACATAAAAAGAAGCCTTATCTTTACTTGAGTCCTGAAAAAAGAAACAAATTTAATTGGAGGTGGAGAAGAAAGAGGAGAACTTGTTTTGAGAATTGTGCAGTAGGGAAAGCCCCTGATACCTGGGGCTTTGTGTATCATGTTGATGGGGTCTCTATTTTTCTATAATGGAATAGATAAGTTAGGTGAAACGTGCTCTATTGAAATTTATGAATGGGAGAGGCTACCCTGAATGATTGAGTTTTTTTTAAGCTATAACAGATACATCTGTTTGCTTATTGTAGTAATGGTGGTGGTGGTGATGATGATGATGATGATGATTTGCTATTTGCTATTTGCGACTAGTACAGTTTTGGAGTTTTTTCTTTCATAAAATATTGTTATTGACTGCTAAATTTAATTTGTTATGGTTATATATCTTTTCTCTTTAAGTAGTGGATATATTTGTTGTTTTCAATTTGAGGTGATGATTATATAATACCATTCCCATCTAATCATGCATCTCATAGTTATTATTTGATGCTTTTTAAATTATTGTTATTTATTTATTTTTTATTAAAATTTATTGGGGTGACAATGGTTAGTAAAATCACATAGGTTTCAAGTGTACAATTCTGTATTACATCATCTATATCTTTTCTTAACTGCTTTTGATTAGGTAAATATTAAATACTATATATATGCTTTGTTGATGGCCTCAAGTAATACTATTTTTCAAAATAAAATATCTGGAGGCTGTGTATATAGTCTGGTCTAAAGCTGAATAATATCAATTCACTCCCAAGATGCTTCCTTTAACCAGAATTCCTCGAACTATTTTAACTTACACTGGAGTTATTTAATTGCATGGTTCCTGGTGGACACTAATGTGTGTCTCTCGGTGGGTTAACCTTACTAGTGCATTCTTAGGGCATCCGAGGAATTGGTTCCTAGTCTTCTAGTTTTCCAGGTACTGTAGAGAAATGAGTTTCTTCAAATGACTATCATTTCATCCTATTTGGAATCAAAATAAATATAGTCTCTCCCTATTGTATGAAAGTAATTTATTTCTGAAAAACCTTTCACATTGAGATTTTCTCATAAACCAAAATGCAGTTGTAATTTCTTTCAATGAGAAATGTTTTTTGTACATTCCTAACCCTCACTCTGACAACCATTTATGCTAAAACAACACCAACTCCTAAAAAATAAACACAGTTACTTCAGTATTTAACAGTTATTTTAGTACAATTTAACAAGGCATTTTCCCCTTCATTCATGATTCTATAATATGGCCATTTTACTGTTCTTGTTTAGCTGTTTTGCAGCTATTACATGCTATGCATTTCTAAGACTTTACCAACAAATACAAAATATGTAAGATATTCAATGTTTATTATATTTAACCACTAATGCAAAAAAAGAAATAAAGAGCAGTAAAGAAGAAAGAAATCAATGAAAACAATGCATTTTATTGGGACTGATTCATGAGGTTACTATGCAATAAACTTGCAAACCACAAGTACACTGAGTGGAGAATTTAATGCAATACAAACCAACTATAGTTTAACTAATATATATATAGTTTAACTGAATTAACTAATTAATTTAATAAACATTTACTGAGTAGTTACTATGTATATTGTACTTGCAATGATAATAAATGTCTTCTGCTAGAAGCTTAAAATCTAGTTGAAGAGAATTTTTTTTTTATTATTTTGCTTGATTGTGAATATTGTTACACATTCAATTTCTTAACGCCTCCCTCCCTTTTCTCCAGTTTTAAGAATTTCAGACCTTTGCAACTTTGGATGTGCTCTTAAATATACGTTGACTAATTCAATCAGGGTTTGGTGAAAGTTTATTTATCCCGAAAGTAAATGCAATTTTAGAAAATGCTTAACTTAATCCGGACATATTTATGAAGGGGCCTCCAAGTTATTGTTTTACATATTCCAACAGAGGTACTTGGCCCTTGCAAATACAAAGGCATTTGGACATTAAATTTGGAAATAACAATTTCCCGTGTTTTCATAGTCATGGCATAAGTCTTGTGCCATGTAACCTGCTTTCTTTCCCATTCCTGTGGATCAGGTGGCATTGCTCCAGCATCGGACACCTCCTTTGGTCCACTTGATCGGGTCTTCTGTCACCTGCTCAAAGGACATCACTTCAGCACTTTTACCTTCTCTCTTTAGAATCTTCAATTTTCCCTCTTTATTGGATCTTTGCCCCCCAACATTAAAAATATAGTGTTATTTCTTTCAACTTAACCACACACATGCACATTCACTCCATCTACTGCACCATTTCTCTCCTTTTTCAAACAGCTGAACTGCTGGAAAGTGTTGTCTATCTGCACTGACTCCAACTTCTCTTTCCCTTGTCTCTTAAATGTCTCTTAAATGTCTTCAGGCTTTTGCCCTCAACACTATACTAAAACTGCTCTTGTCAAGTTCAATAATGCCTCCACATTGCTAAATCCTATGGTCAATTCTCAGTCTTCATCTTGAGCTGTCAGCAGCTTCTGACACAGTTGTTCTCTCTAATTCCTGGAAACACAGTTTTAGCTTGCTTTTCAGGGCAACAAGTTTTCCTGTTTTGTTTTTATTTTTTTAAATTTTCCCCTCCAAACCTCTGGCCATTCTTTCCAAGGCTAATTCCCCCCCCCCCCGCCCCGCCCCTTCTCCTCTCAAGCTGCTCAATACTAGAGTGTCTAGGACTCAAGTGTTGGACCTCTTCTCTTTGCTACCTATCTTGGTGGTAACCTCATCCAGCCTCATAGCTTTAAATACCATCTGCGGATCCTGGTAATTTCCAGATTCACATTTCTAGCCTGGTTCTCTCTCCTCAACTCCAAACTTCTACATTCTTTATTTTTTTTTCAAACTTCTACATTCTATTAACTATTTAGCATCTACATTTGGATGACTAATGAGTATCTCAACTTAACATTTTCACACTTGAGCTCCAGATCTTAAATCACTCTTTCCTTCCACATTCTTTCGCATCTCAGTAAAGGGCAATTTTATCCCTTCAAAAGTGTTTAGGTAAAAACCCTTGGACTTGTAGTCCTTTTCTCTCATGTTACACATCAAAATCATCAACAAATCCTTTTGATTCCACATTCTAAATATATCTGGAATCTGATTACTTCTCACCATTTCCTTAGTTACTACTCTCATTCCAGCCAGATATTCTCTTGCCTGAGTTAAGAGTTCAACCAAAGGAAATGTGAAGTTAAAGTGGTATGAGAACATGAGATACTTGAATTTACTGAGTTCTTAGAAAGGATATTGGACTTATCTGCTGATGTTGCTGTCCTGATCAAACATTCCAAAGACTTCCCATTATTAATAGAATAGAATCCAGATTCTTCCTTTGGTCTGCAAACTCCTTGGGAATCTGGCCCTTTGCTGCTATTCTAAACTCATCTCCTAATTCTCCCCTACTCACTCTGTTTCTCCAATATATAGATCACGCTCTAACCTTAGGACTTTGCACTTTTTCTTCCCTTGGCCTAAAATATTTTTCTTTTAGATATATGCATGGCTAAAATATCACCTTTTTTCATGAGGTCTTCTTTGACACCTCTATTTAGATCGCAGCCTTGCTGATCACTTCTCATCTGTCTCCCCTGATTTGCTTTTCTCCATAGCACATTTTATTATCTCCCCTAGCACGTATTTTATCTTGTTTTACTTATTGTCCATCCCAACACAACCCCTCCCCTGTCTCCACCTTCCCCCTGACAAATGTAAGCTCTATGATAGCAGACGTTTTTATCTGTTTGTTCACTGCTATGCTTTCTGCCTAGAACTGTGCTTGGACCAAGATAGGCACTCAATAAATTACCATTGAATGAATGAGCAATTTCCAACTTCTTTTAACCATCTTCACGTCAGAGAGACAGAGAAGGCAAAGCTTTGACTGCTTTGTGAATCAAATTAAATGATTTTTTTGAAACAGAATAAATGAAGAAATAATGGTGATGTACCTTGTTGATGTTAAGTAAATAGACAGCCAGAAATTTCTCCAGCAAAATGGGTTTATTTGGGAACAACAAAGAATTGCATTTTGGAACATGCGACCTAATGGAGAACCACCCGCAACTCCAGAAAAACAAAGGAGAGGAGTGCTCTTTTATGGACTTGGGAGGAGCTGTTGTAAACAAAAAGTCCATTGAGGAAACTCAAAGTTTGAAGTAAAATGACTTTTCATTGGCTGAGTTATGGCAGTCTCCCATTGGCTGAACTGTTACTGGCAAGGAGGAATCTTTTCTCCCTTCTGCTGAGGTAGTAATGTAGTATTACTTCCTGTGAGACATGCAAGGTGTATCTCTTCCTGTTGGGGGTCAGTAGTGTATGTTGAGTGACACGAGGGTGAGAGTTCTCTCCTTTAGCCTCCTGACTCCGTTTTAAATAAGGTTTCTGTTTATTAATTTTCACAAACTTGCAAACTGCTATGGAAACCCATTTTGGGTAAATACAAATGGAGGTGGTGAAAGATGAGGTAGCTACAGTTGTAGCCACTTTCTTAATAAGGATTTATGTCAATGTAGTTGGTGAAAATAGGTGAGTTGACACCTAGAAGAAGTATTGAGCTCTTGGTTTATTATCATGGCAATCCTAGAGTGAGGCTATTAAGAAGCTATACTTTGTACCTGGGATGATTGTTCATTCCAAAAATGAAATAAGTATCTAGTTGTCTATCACTTCTTTCCCCTCTTATTGTTCTTTGAAATAAGAACATTTATTCATGGATTCAACAACATTGTTGAATATCTACTTTATACTAGACACTATTAGGTACTGGAGAATTAGCACCTAACAAAAGGTACAATAATCTCTGTCCTTATTGGGTTTGTATTTTAATAGGGGAGAGAGGCAAACAATAAAATAAACATGTAATGTTAGAAAGTGATAACTGCTCTACAAAAAATAAAGCAGAGAAGAAAGCGTCAGAAATAGTAGTGAGGATAGAAGGGGTTGCAATTTGAAACAAGATAGATGGTCAGGGAATTCCTTGCTGAAATGGTGACATTTGATTCAAAATTTGAGAGTGATGGAACCCTAAGAGGAAGGGTGTCTGATTTGTTGAAGAAATAGTGAGGAGAGTCGTGTGCCTGGAGCAGAATGAGGGAGACTGAGAGTAGGGCAAGGTGAAGCCTGTGAGGTAACTGCACCAGGGGGCAAAGACATGCCCTTTTATTTTGAGCAGAGGCATTGCCTTGGTCTGCTCTGGCTGCCATAACAGAGTACCATAGGCTGGGTGGCTTAAACAATAGAAATATATTTTCTCACAGTTCTAGAGGCTGAAAGTCCCAGATCAGAGTGCCAGTACTGTTGAGTTCTGGTGAGAGCTCTTTCTGGCCCACAGGTGGTCGGCTCTTTGCTATGTTTTCATATGGTGGAAAGAGAAGGCAAGCTCTCTGGTGTTTTATCTTATAAAGGTCCTACTCTCATGAACTCATCGGAACCTAATTATCTCCCTCCTAAAGATCCCATCTCCAAATACCATCTCATTGGGAGTTAGGGATTAAACATGTGAATTTGGGGTAGAGATGATTCAGTCCATTACCAGCATGAGCAGGCCTGACTTACGTTTTTAACGGGTTGCATTAGCTGCCTCATACAGAACAGACTGCTGTGGAGGGTGGGGGAGGCAAGGCCAAAGCAAAAAGAAGCCACTGCATTAATCTGAGAAATAATTCTTTGTTGAACCAGAGTAGTAGCAGTGGAGGTGGTGAAAAGTGGGCAGTTTCTGAATATATTTTGAAGGATAATCAACAGGGTTTACTACATTACAGTAGGATTTCAAATGAAGGTTTGATGTCACTTCCTCTCAACTACAGTTTAGAAGATTGGGACACGTTGAAAAACTTGTCCCCCTCCCATTCCCCAGGCTTACTTTTCTGTGTAGCTACAATGAAAGGGAGCAATCATTTTATGCCTCCTTCTCGCTTTTTTTGTTATTTAAAATTAACAATCACAAGATAATTTACATTTTCTGTATTTTCCAGACAGAGCAACTGTATTTAGAACAAAATAATAGTTGTAATAATCCTCTTCTGGGAGTGAGTTGAGTTGCTTTCTTCACTGACCATTGGTCAGTCTGGACTTAATTATAGCCAAATAGCAATCTAAATCCCTAGAGAAAGCGAGGGACAGTTCAATAAAGTCTGGGCTGGGGATTACTGCTGACAGAAGCACTGCCAATCAGGCAATTTTAAAAGACAGGTGACAATTCCCATAAACTTTAGAGCTAAAATAGCTTATGTTGAGATCAGAAGGTTTTTCACAATAGCTTAATTTCAAGAAACTGAGGGATAGTTATGTAAATTAAGGTTAAACATCTAAAAGTCCATTAAGGCAAATGCTCTATCAGAGAGAAATAGTAGAAATATGTTTTTTACCTTTGTCTCAGTGTAATTGTGACAGTGCTCTTTACCCACTACAAAACTTTTCAGATGTTTCCATGTTAAGATATGAAGTGATTACCTATTGATTATCATTTCTAAGATTTTGGAACTTTAAGTCATAATCATGATCAGGACATCCCTTTACTTTTGGTATTAATGTCTTTTGATCTCATTAGATAATGAAGGGTACTCAAAATCCATGTGGTAAACCATGGTGTATATACGTATAATTTTGTAGAGTACAAATCAGACATACTATTGTAATCTGAGTGAGGTGTACTTACAATGTAGGTGATGGGTCCTCAGCAAACCATATAAAATTCAACTTGGATGGCTACTGAGAGATTACGATAAGAAAAACTTATTATAAAAAAAATTCTAGGTAATGTAAAAGTGATATATTCATTTTGAGAATAAATTATTTTTATAAAATCAGCTACTTTAAAGTTTTAAAATTATGACATTATACACCATGATGACACTGGGGGATCTAGGACTGAGATTGAACCGTTTTGAGAGAGTTCAAATGGAAAATGTACTACTGGTCCATTGTTTTGTTTTAAAATCTTTTGTTACTGTCTGAGAATTTTGATGCTGCTGCTTATGGACTTGGAAATGTAAAACAGACAGAAATGTAAAACAACCCTTAGCCTGTAAGGGAGGTTGCAATACACATGCAGAGCAAATCCAATATGGTAGTTGTAAATGAAGCCCTCAGGGCATTTCAGAAGCTTTTTTAAAGGGTAATTTTGAAAGAAAGGGTAAGTCTCAAATGCCATTTTTCAGTTGGTGGAATTTTAATGGCTTATAACTTAGATTTATTCTTTATTGGCTTTATTTTTTATCCCTCATGGGTTCTATCTTTGTATGAGAAATAATTCATGAAAGACCTGGAGTCTGTCTTCAATAGTATAGAATGGGATCTTTTTAGCTTTTAAATTGTTTAGCAATTCTTTTTATTTATAGACTGAAAAATTCACTAAGCTGTAAAATAATTGATAGGTTGATAATGTTTAGGCTCATTTAGCTTCTTAAGTATATTGAGATATATCCTGTCAATTTTTATTAATATTAATAAAGCCAGCCAGTAAATGACATGAAACTTAATGAGCCCAATTTCTCTAGTCGACAAAATCAGCAGTCTAGGTCTGTAGCAGAAATTTGGGTATATCCCAAATCATAATTTCATATACCTATCGCTAGGTACTGAATTGCGTCTCCTGAAAATTCATATACTGAAGCTCTAACCCTCAGTGTGACTGTATTTGGAGATAGAAGGTAGATAAGTGGTGACTAGGAGGTCATTGAGGCTAAGTGAGATCATAAGAATAGAGTCCTAATCTGGTGGGACTGGTGGCTTTACAAGAGGAAGAGAGAGAGAGCTCTCTATCTGCCATCTGAAGACTCAGAAGACAAATGTCTACAAGGTAGGGAGAGCACTCTCACCAGGACCTAAACATGCTTGCAACCTGAACTTGGATTTCTAGCCTCCGGAATTGTGAGAAAATAAAATTCTGTGGTTTAAGCTACCCAGTCTACTACATTTTGTTATGGCAGCCTGAGCTAACTAATACTCTTGTGTATGGGCCCAAGTCATTTCCAGATCTGTTTGCTTAGTTTTGTAGTGAGGATGCCAATGAGGACTTTATCCAAAATAAAGTTTGTAGCAACCACTTGAATTATTCAGGCCTTCCCATTACAATTCTATTTTGCCTGAATTATTTGGGTCATTCAAGAAGAAATTACTGATTTACCTTCTGAAATACCTGTTGCTTTGCCTCACCCCTCCCTTTCATCTGTAGTGAATAAAATCTGTGATTAGAAAGAATTTTAATCATCTAAAGAAGTCTCCATAATCAATATGACAGTGGTCAGTAAATGTTCTCTGTAAAGGATTAGATAGAAAATATTTTCATCTTTGTGAAACATAGCATCTTGGTTACAACTTTTCAACTTTGCCGTTATAGCAAGAGAGCAGCCATAGATAATGTATAAATGAATGAATGTGGCTATGTTCCAATAAAATTTTATTTATAAAAACAGATGACTGGCCCGATTTGGTCCATAGCTTATAGTTTACCCACTCCTGTGTTACTCAGTAACCTCTTTCATTCAACAATATTAAAATTACAAATGCATCAAACCAAGAGACCTTTATTAGGGATTTATTTTTTTCTACACTTTTGTAAATACTTAAGAATCAAACTGAATTGGTATGTTCAAAGTAATTATGCATTGTTCTTCTTAAAGACATCTGTTTGCTTATAAGTGTATACAGAATACATACATTAATGGAATTTACATATGTATTAATAGACAATAATTATATACTACATTATCTAAATATTATATATTAATTTATTAACATATACATTTAAATGATAACTATATATTTGTGTAAAAATATATTTATATGTACTGATTACACATTCACATTTTATATATTATATATTTATATCCTGTATTAATATTTACACAAAACTATTATATCAAATACCTTTATATAATTTATTTAATTCTCACCAAAAATGAATAGTGTGTGGAAACTTTGACTTTTTTTTCAAGATTATGTTTCCTATTTTTCTCTGTAACTTATAATGATGTTTCAAATTAAGAAGGGAGATAGTAGAGAGCCTGGCTATGATTAAGGAATGGGAGGCTGTGCTGGTTATTTGAGGAGAAAGAAGATGTGGGGGCTGGCCCCTGGCTCAGGTCGTTGGAGCACCGTGCTCCTAATGCTGAGGTCGTGGGTTCGATTCCCATATGGGCCAATAAGCTATGCTAAGATAGCTAAGATTGTGAATAATCTCCCTGGAGCTGGGCTGCTAACAGCGTGAGCTGCGGTGGGCAGCCACGGTCTCCATCATGGGCCAGGGAGCTGTGTCCTACACAACTAGACTGAGAAACAATGGCTTGAACCAGAGTGGGGGAGGGGGAGGCGGAAGAAGGGGGAAAAAAAACAAAACATGTGAGATAATTGTCTCAGAGTGTGGGAGAACAAAATGATTAAAAGAAATATAGTGTGACCGCTGCACAGCATAGGGACCCACTTAACTGTGTCGTCATAAATTTAAAGTGAATGATCAACTCAGTACAGGCACAGGATGGACACAGAGCAGGGTTAACCAGGGTCAAGGTTTTGCCAGGAGAGAATGATAGAAAGAGAGGCCAAGATGTTGAAGACAGCAGTAAGGGAACAATTAAATAATTACGGTGATTCATCATATCCTCTAACCTGAGTGATATGAGAAGAGGGGTAGCTGTGAAAATGTGTTAAATTAATGGATTGAGGATCCCGGGGTGGGGGATGAAGTATTATTGGAATAGAAGAAATGGAAGAAAAAGGCTGTGAAGATAGGATGCTTCCAGCAAGGTGTGGAATTTTTTTTTTTTTTATAGTTTTATTTTATTTTATTTTATTTTTACATCCCTCACACCGTGAACGCCCCTCCCCCCATCCACCACCACCCCGACCTCACACCGAGCCATCACATTATACACATAAAATTATAGTTGGCATTCATTAATGTCCAGTCTCTGGTGTACAATGCCATGACCAGGCATCCACAGCATCCCTGAGGTGGTCTCCCAAACAGGACACATGTCCATCGGACACCCAACAAAATCCCCAAACACTATTGAATAAGTTCCCCAAAGTAATTCTCAAAAAACCCTGAGGCCATCCTGTGGTCACCAGCCGCCCCCCAATCCCTTCACCTTTTCCCCCATCCTCCACCCCCTCCCCCAGCCCATCTAACAACTCTCGGTTTTTTGTGTCCACAAAACTGTTTCTGATTAGTTCATACACATATTCTTTTCTTTAGATTCCGCATATAAGTGAGATCATATGGTACTTGTCTTTCTCTTTCTGACTTATTTCACTTAACATAATGTTCTCTAGATTCATCCATGTTGTTGCAAATGATAAGATTTCTTTTTTCTTTATGGCTGCATAGTACTCCATTGTATAAATGTACCACAGCTTCTTAATCCAGTCATCGACCGATGGGCATTTCGGTTGTTTCCATATCTTGGCTATTGTGTAAAGTGCTGCAATAAACATAGGAGTGCATACAGATTTTTGAATTGGAGTTTTGGATTTCTCCGGGTAGATGCCTAGGAGTGGAATTACTGGATCATAGGGTAGTTCTATCTTCAGATTCCTGAGATACCTCCATACTGTTTTCCATAGTGGCTGCACTAATCTGCAATCAAGGTGTGGAATATTTGAAATGAAGATATTTCCAAGTGCTGCAGTTATTGGAAATGACAATGTCCCAGGTATGATCATGGACTGGATAGGGACATTGGAAAAGATCACTAGAATGAAAGGATATTCAGTTTGGACAGTGAAATCACCAAGAAGGAAAACAGAGCAGTGGTAGAAAGAAAATCAGTGGTTCAGGATCATCTATGAGACATCATTTAATGAAATGAAATGCCTGGGAAACGATAGCAGATGAATTCAGCCAAGATGAGGAAGTTTATAGTATAATTCACTTGCATCTACTCAGGTAGCTAGGCTTTTTATGGAAGTGATAGAGAGGCTACTTCACCTATAATCAGCTTTAAACAACAAGGATGACACTCCCAGGCTTGTTTGTTGTGGGTGTGAAAGAAAAATCGACCCCTCTTGAGAAAGCCACAAGTAAATAAGTGTCCTGCAAGATATAGCCAAGTTTCAGTTAGAGCTAAAAAGTAAACAAAACATTCAGGAAAAAAAAAAAAGAGTGAGGGACATAAAAGAATTTATTAATGTCATATAGGGAGTTCTAAAAGGTAAAATGGAAGAGTTTGGAATAGTTTTGTATTTGAATTAGATTAGGGAATATACACATATAAAAGTAGCAAAGACTCAAGATGAGAGATGCTTAGGTTATCGTGGTATGGAGTTAGGTAGGTTTGATTGTCTATTAAGGAAGGCCAATAATCAAATCTAATTATGACTTTCTTCTTTGTACAGTCTTTTCCCCCTCAGGCAGTTTGTTATGCCTAAGAAAAGTAAGAGTTGTGCTGGGAGATGAGAGATGTAGAAGTGATTTCACGAATACACTCTGCCTTATGGATTTCTTTCAATCCTGTTGAAATTGACATCTTCAGAATTTGCCTGTTACCTGGGTTATAGTTAAGTTTCTCAGTTTTAGAAGTTGAGAGCTTAGAAAGTGTCATCTTGCCCTATTTATTAGATGTTGGTAATTAGGAACAAATTCAAATTAAGCACGTTAATGTAGGCCTGAATACAGTTCATCTTGACGTCTCCAAGTCTATGCAATTAATTGTCTAAACGAGTATTTTTTCAAACTTTTGCCACCTTCAGTATACAATTGGGTAATGTATACGTGAGCACGTTCACACGAGCCAAGTAAATTGTTGGTTGTAATTTCAACCCATTTGTTCTCTCCCAGTAGAGCACTGCAAACAGCAAATACTTGGGAACTGTATTAATACACAAACCTTGATTCCACTATATTTTTGAAAAACAACTTATTCATAGTAAGCTTTAATGCTTTCATGAGATTTCTAGTAACATCCTTGTGATACTTGTGACACACTTCACAACTGAGTTTAACAGTCTAAGATTCACTCTCTAGGCTCAGTACAGAATAACGTGTCAACTATAACACAGCATTATGTCGATCAAAATAAATCAACTGCCATCCAAGAATAGGGATCAGCATCTTTTCTTTTTTGTGATCATTTATTTGTAGTTTTTTTCATCTCGTATCTTCAGTGACTGATATGTTTGACAACAGATATACAAAATCTGACACTGTCGGAACAGATCCTCAATTTTACTATTAGCTAGATGTAAAAATGTGACAGATTCTGAAGCGTGTTATATGTTCCCTGAGATTGACTATTTGCCTCTGCACTCCCTTTTCCCATCCTTGTCTTGTTCTGCCTTGCACTTCACAAAAAAACACTCTAGCAATGTGGGAGCCCGCTTCCTGTGGCTCAAGTTCTGAAACATGGATGCAATGCTCTCAGCATAAGGCTTGGTGAACTTAGAACTGTGAGAAGAGGCATTGGATCAATAAAAAATAATATCTATTATTATTAGAGATATAGATCTGAGATTTAAATCCAGTTGCTTAATGCACAAGTTTTTTCATTGTCTCTATCCCGTCCGTGATCATACCCGGGACATTGTCATTTCCAATAACTGCAGCACCTGGAAATGTCTTCATTTCAAGTATTCCACTTCTTGCTGGCAGCATCTTGTCTTCACAGCCTTGTTCTTCCACTTATTCTACTAAAACAATACTTCATCTCCCACCCCGGGATCCTCAATCCATTAATTTAACACAATTTTCACAACTACCCCTCTTCTCATATCACTCAGGTTAGAGGATATGATGAATCACAGTAATCATTTAATTGTTCCCTTACTGCTGTCTTCAACATCTTGGCCTCTCTCTCTATCATTCTCTCCTGGCAAAACCTTGACCCTGGTTAAACCCTGCTCTGTGTCCATCCTGTGCCTGCACTGAATTGATCATTCACTTTAAATTTATGACGACACAGTGAAGTGGGTCCTTATGCTGTGCAGCGGTCATACTATATTTCTGTTAAATCATTTTGTTTTCCCATACTACAAGATCATTTTGCCACATCTCCCCTGTATTTAAATCTCCAGTATACTCCTACCATCCTCACATCAACCAAAGACCTATATACTTATTGCATAGAAAAAAGAGAGAAGCAATCAGAAGTGAATTTCCTTCTTTCACCCCCTGCATCCAAACCTATACCTTGCTTTCCCTCCTAGTACAATGGATGACCTCTGTGCACCCAGGCGGTCTTGATCCTATAGCTTGTGGCTGCTCCTGAAATGATCCTGTCTGTCTTGTATTATCAGCTGTTTTCCTCTAGTCAACTGGATGATCTTGAAACAAAAAATGCTTCAATATATCCTGTCTTAAACAAACAAACAAACAAACAAACAAACAAAAACAAACGAAATTCCCTGACCTTGATTTGCCCTCTGACTAGTATTTCTCTGTTCCTATTTATAACAAAATTCTACAGAGTGTTTTCTGTACAGTCTCTATTCCTTCCCTCCTTTGTCCTTAGAGCTGACTCTGAATGTCACTAAGGTTGCTGTCTAATGATCAGTTGAGGGACTTAATTTTTCTTGGCACCTGAATAGCATTTGATGGAGTTGATCACTCACTCCTTCAAAATGTTCTTCCCTTAGCTCCTGGAATGTTACATTAGCTTCTTCCTATTTCACTGGCTATTTTTTGTCAGACTCCTTTCCTGGGTTCTTAGTTTTCTCAATGTCTATATATCTAATATTCTAAAAATGGAATTCTTCTTCCTTCCTTCCTTCCTTCCTTCCTTCCTTCCTTCCTTCCTTCCTTCCTTCCTTCCTTCCTTCCTTCCTTCCTTCCTTTCTCTCTTTCTTTCTCTCTTCCTCCCTCCCTCCCTCCCTCCCTCCCTCCCTCCCTCCCTCCCTCCCTCCCTCCCTCCCTCCCTCCCTCCCTCCTTTCTTTCTTTCTTTCTTTCTTTCTTTCTTTCTTTCTTTCTTTCTTTCTTTCTTTCTTTCTTTCTTCTTTCTTTCTTTCCTCTCCTTCTCCTCCTTTTCCTTCTTCATCTATGCCTAATCTTATTCAGTCCCATAGTTTGGAGGTACATGTATGCTAAGGACTCACGTATTTATATCTTCACTTCTGACCTTCTGGGAGCTCCAAATTATCTGATATTTCACATGACAAATAGGCAAACATAAACACCTCAGATACAGAACTCAGCCCCCACCCCCGCCCCCGCCGCACCAAGCCTGCTTCTTCTTCCTTCTTCTTTATTTTCGTAAATGGCAACTTCAGGCACCAGGATGCCCAGGTAAAATATTGAAAAGTCAGCCTTGATTCTCAACTTCTGTCCATCCTTTTGTAATCCATCAGCAAATCCTGTGTGCTTCTATCTTTAAAATGTATCCTGCATTTTACTAATTCTCCCTCTTTCCACTGCTACTCCTTACTCCAAGTCAGCATCTGGATTATTTCTCCTGGATTATTGGACTGGCCTCCAAATTACTCTCTTTTGCAACTTTCCATACTGTCCAATTCTGTTATCTAAACAACATCTAAGAGTGAACTTTTAAAAAATACACATCACATTACATCAGTCTCTTGTTCTGTGGCTTCCCATCAAATTTAGAACAAATCCTTATGTCAGCCAATGAGGCCCTCTACAATCTGACCCCTGGTTACTTTTCCAACCTAACCCACCATTGCCTTTATTAATACGATTTTTTTTTCATGCTTACTTGAAAACATCACTCTCATCTCTTCCTCAGAAGCTTTGAATTATTGTTCCCTTGGTCTGAAATACTTCACACTCTAGTATTACGGGAATATGTTTCAGTGCTACTTATTATCAGAGATAGAGAGAGTGAGAGACATTTTCTGATGATCTAATCAAAAGTAACTACCCATTTGACCCTATATCCTTGTCCTTCTTTCCTTTCCCTTATAGCTCTCATATGCCATTGCATTACATATTTTGCCATTTATATAACAGTGTCTACTTATTCAATTAGAAGTTTTATGAGGGCAGGAGTTTTATCTTGTTAACCTTAATATACGGTTTCTTAGTGCCTGACATATGGTACATAGTTAACAACTATATATTGGATAGGTGAATTATTGAAATATCAATGTTAATCCCTAGTTCACTATTTTCCCCCCATTTCTGTAAATCTGTACTTTTCAATTATTTCAAGTCAGTGGAATCCAATCTAAAAAAACGAATCAAATTTAGAACTTTAATATAGACAAAACATGCAAGCAGAATTTCTCTTGTTAGTGGGAATGGAGAATTAGTAGAGTATTCCTCCCTTTACACTTCCATCAGGAGGTGGAAATTGAAGTATTACATACTTAATGTTATTAGAAACATTTACTAGTCAAAATTAATAAAAAATTAAACTCTAAGTGTTACCTGCAGGCCAGTGTTAGAAAAATCATCACAGAGCGACTTAGGAGAATACCCTCAAATTAGATCATGAAATTGATTTTTCAAGAGAAAAATATCTAATTCTTACTAGAAAAAGTGCAAACTATTTTATACAGCAAGTGGGTCAATTTCTAATTATTGGGATAATCTGATGTGAAACTTGATACTTTTTTCTTGATTTAATAATAATTACGAACCACTCCTGTGATGCTTTAAAAAAGGATAGGATATAGAATGATTTATTTATTCCATTATTCAAATAAAAACATAAACGTCAATGTTGTGAGTTACATATCTCACCAATAAATGTTTTTTTTTAATCATGAAAAAACTATATTTTTTGGCAAAAGCTAAAATTTGAATGTGGAAAGTTGAAATTAAACTCAGTTTGTAATTGATGAGACATACAAGCTGCAAAAATAACTTCCTTTCATTGAATTTTAGATGATTTCTACACAAGTATACTTAAAATAATGTTTGTTTTCCTTATTCTTTATTAAAGTGTAGTTATTCTTATGACATTAAATACAGACTAATTTTTCTTTTTTTTAGAAGGTAAACTTTCAATGATTAATGAATGACAGATTTCTGGGTTCTTTATTGCCTCTATATCTCAATTGTCCACGGTCTATTTTAAAATGTAGATGAATAGACTCTCAAGGGAGAAAATGGAGTGCAATGATTTCAGTTTTAATTTCCCACTCTACCACTAACTCACTGTTTAATCTTGGGCAAAAATCTCTCTGGACCTCAGTTTCTTAATCTAATAAATGGGGATCTTACTGTTTGTCATTTTCATTTTTGTCTAGGATATCGATAAATGAGTATCAAGCCTCTGAGTCAGAAAGTGACTTATTTGGTGAATATAGATTCGGTACCTATGGAAGTATATTAAATTCTGTTCAATTAGGCAAGTATGCTTTCTTGGGTGTTAGTAAAATGAATCATTTTCAATAGTGAAAATTCACTTATAAGACACTGCAGCAGAAAGTATTTTGCAAGGTTGATCGAGTTTATTAGTATAGAAGTCATTTCTTAGTTTTTGAGGACTTTTTCATGGCAGTGTAGAAAACTAGGCATTGGTATTAACTGCTACTGGAATGAGTAATGCTTTTGTTCAGAGAGCTACATCTTAGACTACACATACATTTATTTAATATGGAGGTGTAAGCAAAATCAGATTTCACATACTGACAAAAACTCTCAGGATAAATGTGTTTGTTATGCACATTAGCAGCTATGCAGCTAGGGAGGCACAGATTCCCAACCTTGGGAGAGTGAGGATTTTGCAGAGATCCTGGCAAAGATGACTTTCAAGATATTATATTTATAAGTAAGTTAAATAAATCACATCCCTGGTTTATGGAGACAATTAAAAATAAATCATATTAGTACCGAATTATAGATAACATATATTTTGTTAAATTGCATATTTGATTTCACTGTATATTGTATGCTGTTCAGGTTTGTGAAAAAAAAAAGTCTTAATTAAGAAAGCTATGATTACTTAAATACTTTGCATGTTGAGTAATGCTCTCCTGTATCTTCTTACCTAGAGCACGTCTTGGCTTGAAGAAAGTAGTTTTCAATTAGAAAAGGATAGCATTAGTGGACTACAATAATTTCTCTCTTGACTTATTCTATTTTGTATGTAGTTAAAATAATCTGCTGAGAACATTTAAGCAATTTTTAAAGATAAAACAGAAGGTGCCAAAAAAATGTAGACACATTTTAAGAAAGGAAAAAAACTCTATTAAAATTGTAATACTCAATATATACTGATAAGAAAAGATGAATAAAAGTCACATTTGACTTCTGCAATTACAAGAGGTACTCAAAGTGGTTCCCATCAGTGTCCAGACACTTCTGATTATGGCGAACTACTGCTTGAGCAACGTTGACCAAAGTGTCCACTTGTTTACATTTTTTTGGTACCCCTGGTATTTGAGAAGGCCCTACTCAGCTATTTCCTCCCTTTTAAAAAATATGCACAACATTATTACTTAGCTTCACTTCATTTATAAATGACTTATGTGTACTAGGTAAAATGTAATGATCAGAGAATAAGTTCTAGCCCTTTAAACTTTTAAAACTTATATTATTTTAAAGTGATTTTTGACTTTTGGGGGGCATTTGTCTTTTTCAAAGGCAGATCTCCATGAGTTATCATTTTTCCAATGTCCCATTCAGATATTAATATATGTCTAATACTAATGGCAGCAACAATGATAGCTAACACTCACTGAGTTCTTACTGTATACATAGTATTTATTAAGTATTTTATATCCATATGTTACTGAATTCTGATATCCTTGTGTTGTGTTACTATTACTGTGTTTCCGCGAAAATAAGACTGGGTCTTTTATGAATTTTTGTTCCAAAAGAGGAATAAGGGTTTTTTTCAGGGGATGTCTTTTTTTTTTCATGTACAACAATGTACATTTATTCAAATATAGTCATGTCATCTTCTTCTGAAACATTGTCATAACATACAAAATGTGTCCGACTGGCTGATGATCTTACTGGGGCTTATTTTTGGGGTAAGTCTTATTTTTGGGGAAACATGGTATCTTCATTTTACAGAAGAAAAAACTGAGCCTTAAAGAGATTTAATAGCTAGGGTCACTGTGATTTTGTGGTTTATAATAAGAAAAATATATTTGGTCTTCGTCCCAGTTTCTGGCACAGAGCTCCTATAAGTCCTTGGAATTTCCTAACTGATGAGAGCCATAAAGGTGTTTTTTGTTATTAATGAAGTGACTTTTAGAAAGTACCTAAGGATGGGGCTGGTAGCCAAGAGAACCAACCAAGTGATAAGAGGGTTGAAACTTTCAATCCCACCCTTCAACCTCCTGGTAGAGGAGAGAAGAACTGGAGGTTGAATCAATTTCCAGTGACCAATGATTAAATCAACTAGGCTTATGTAATGTCGCCTCCATAAAAACCCAAAAGACAGGGGTTCAGAGAGCTTCCAGGTTGGTGAATACATAGAAATTTGTGGAAAGAGCATGGAAGCTCTGTACTTTTTCCCACATACCTTGCCCTATGCCTCTGTTCCATCTGGCTGTTCCTGAGTTATACCGTGGGAGCCAAAAAAATGTACACATATTTTAAGAGATGTTGTCTATGTATTACTTTTCGAAGTTGAATTGAATTATGGTAGAAATGTGTAATACGATGTTTGCTCAAAAGATGGAGTTAATTAAATAAATGTTAGTTTCACCATGTGACGGGTAGGACAATCAAAGAAAATGGTGGAAGCACAGTTCTCACTGGAGGAGGGCAAGACCATTTGGAAGTGGTATTTGCAATTCAAGGACATTGTGGAAGTACAATGACAAAGGAGGCGGGAGTATGCAAGAGAACCTCCAACATGCCTAACAACTGCATACATTTGTGGTAAATTTGAGATGAATGGTACTGTGTGTGATGTGCACAAGGGAAGATCCAGAAGGCCTCATTCAGCAATAAGTCCTGCTTCTTCTGCTATGGTGCTGGAACAATTTACACGCTTGCCACGGAAGTCTACCAGTGTTCCCCATAACCAGAAGTGTCTGGACACTGATGGTAATCACTCTGAGCATCTGTCATGCAGGGTGCCATGTGGGTTCTCAGCTCCCGCTCCCCTCATAAGAATGCAGGAAATGGTGAGACCAAAAAGGAACACCCACGGAGCCATAGATAGGGGAGTCATACCACTACCGGGGGAGTTATGAGTAACATAGTCTCACTGGTGGCTGGGTTGGAGACATAGGAAGCGGGATCCACACAATCCGCAACCTGTTATCTGCTTCTCCACCAACCAACCTCACTAGCCAACTGCAATCCGCTCTTGCTAGCTCAGCCACCATCTTCTTGCTAGCCCCATTTACTGCTAACATAGCCACGGCAGTTATATTAGTGGCCAATGGCTCACTGATTACAGATGATGGCCAGCTAGCCACAGCTGATGGCCATCCAATCACAGTTGATGGCCATGTAGACCCAAGGCAGCACCTTTCCACGTGAGGCCGAGAGCCTGGAAACTGCACTCCTGGCTCTGTTCCCATAGCATCTCTCGTGATTGCAGAAGTCAAACGTGACTTGTATTCATCTTTTGTTATCGGTATATATTAAGTATTACAACTTAAATAGTTTTTCCTTCTTTAAATGCGTATGTATTTTTTTTGGCACCCTCTAAAATAAACTAGTAATCTAGTAAGTAAAATGTTTCTCTGAGTTCTGCGAGCTGCTCTAGCAAATTAATTGAACCAGAGAGAGGGTTGTTGGAACCTTATCAGTTGAGGGGGAAGGTCCTTAACCTGTGTCATCGGATGCTATCTCCTGGTAGATAGTGTACAATGCCCAGTCCTGGAGAATTTCTTGTTGGTATGGGGAACCTGCCCTCCCTCCACATTGAAATTGGTACCAGAACTTATTTAATCACATTCAAAGCAAGTGGAAAAGTAGGGGTTTTCATCCAAACATGGTGCTCCAGAATCTGCAATTCACTATTATAAAAACATAGAAATTGAGATTTTCCTGCTGGCAAGTGACAGTTTAAGAGCCGTGATCAAGGTCACATTAACAACAGAGTTTATAAAATACATAGGTATGCCATTAATGAGAAAGTTTTGAATCTTATATTCAGTGCCATTTAAAAATCTGGTTGAACCCTTTTACATATTATCTTAAAAGCAACTTAACATAGACGTCATCAGAATGGCGGCATGAGGTGAAAAGCTCGCCTGGAATTTACAACAAATCGAACAACAATAACTCCACAAAGGACACCCTACACAGCAGACAGGCAAGATGAAAAGGCCCACTACTGAATTCACCTAAAGGTGGGTGAATCGCGCAAGCAGGGGAGGAGGGAAGGGAGAAATGCGGAGTCTGAGCCGCGCGAGTGCAGGACGCAGACCTAGCTCAGTGCTCTGAGCCCGCTGCATCCCGGAACTACTGCAGCTGTGGGAGAGGGAAGAACTTGGACTGCTAGGGCTCTGCTTATGGCCCACAGGGCTGAGGGGGCAGCATATAACATGACTGAACCCAACGCTTATGGCAGAGACCTCGGAGAAAAGACTGAGGGAAGAAGGCTGAAAATGGTGGTTTAAGCCCTCACTGCCGAGCAGAGAATGGAAACCTTAGGCACTGATACTAGTCGCTCCCTCCATACCCTCCCAGAGCTTGCCCCGCCCCCAACTGCCCGGTGCTAGAAGCGGAACAGTAGCAATGTCAGATCAAAAGAACAGAATATTTGCTGTTCTGAGAACTATGGACCGCAGACACAGATTTGCAGCTCAACTAGTTCTGGCAAAGAGGAGGGAGCTGTGGAAGCGGGACCAGATGTGGTGGTGGTTGCCGCCATTGCTCTGGGCCACCTCTCACAACTCACCCTGCCCCTGGCCCCACGTGTCTGGGCAGATCCCTGCAGGAGTAAACAGAACTGCTGAAACATACAGGCTCTGAATCTGGTGCAGAAAGAGTTTTGGAACTTCAAAAGCTCTCCGCATCCCCACAGTGACACTGCGCCCTGTGACCCACGCGAACTGTTAACAGTAGAGAAGCCCATCTTCCAGGGAATGCCCCCATTGAGTGAGAAGCTGGAATAGTGCAGAGAAAACATAGCACTACTGTGTGAGAGAGGAGAAACAAGGCTGGAGTCAGAGAGAAAATAAAACATTCTACCAACAAGTACTGGAAAACAGAAGAAAGACCTCTTCCTATCAACCTGTTGCAGAAGCCACTCCTGTAGATGTCTAGGAAGAGAAATAATAAATCAGTAATTGCCATGAATAACCAAGGCAACAAGACAGCTCAGAAAGAAAGTGAAAAGTCTCCAGAAAAGAAAATTAGAGATATGGAAATATGTGACTTAAATGACAGAGAATTCAAGATTGCAGTTCTGAAAAAACTCAACGAGATGCAAGAAAACACAGAAAGGCAATGTAATGAACTCAGAAACACAATCAAAGAACAACATGAGCATTCTACGAAAGAGATTGAAATTTTAAAAAAAGAACCAAATGGAATATCTGGATAGTAAGAACTTAATAGAAGAAATTAAGAATGAAATAACCAGCTTACATAATACAGTTGACCAGATGAAGGAAAGAATCAGTGACATCGAAGATAGAAACCGGGAAATTACGCAGATGGAAGAAGAAAGAGACTTGAGACTTCAAAAAAATGAAAGAACTCTACAAGAACTTTCTGACTCTATCAGAAAGAGCAATATAAGAATAGTGGGCATACCAGAAGGAGAAGAAAGAGAGAAGGGAAGAGAGAGTATATTCAAACAAATTGTTGATGAGAACTTCCCAAACTTGTGGACAGAACTGGATCCTCAAATCCAAGAAGCAAATAGAACACCTAATTACCTCAATCCCAACAGGCCTTATCCAAGGCACATTGTATTGAAGCTGTCTAAAATCACAGACAAAGAAAGAAACCTCAAGGCAGCCAGGGAAAAGAAGACAGTAACCTACAAAGGAAAACCCATTAGATTATTATCAGATTTTTCAGCAGAAAGTCTACAAGGCAGGAGGGAGTTGAACCAAATATTCGAACTATTGAAAGAGAGAAATTATGAGCCAAGAATAATATATCCAGCAAAGATATCCACCAAAGATATCATATCCAAAGATATGAAGGAGGAATAAAGACCTTTCCAGACATACAGAAGCTGAGGGAATTTTCTAATACACGACCTGCACTACAAGAAATACTAAAGGAGGCTATTTGACCACCATCAACAGGGACAATTGGTGGCAACATAAAAAGGGGGAGAGTGAAGGCCTGAACCGGAAAATAGGAATGGAGAAAGTAAGCGTGCTGAAGAAAATGGCATACTCTAAATATCAAACTTTCTTTTACATAAACTTAAGGGTAACCACTCAAAAAAAATCCAGAACTGAAATATGTAGTGTAATAAAAGAAGAAACAGAGGGAAAAATCATAGAATACCAACACACAGAAATAATAGACAGCAACAAAAAGGCACAGAAACAATGGAGACACAGCCTTACCAGAAAACTAAAGATATAATGACAGGAAATCCTCACGTATCAATAATCACCCGAAATGTAAATGGACTGAACTCACCAATAAAAAGGCACAGGGTAACAGATTGGATGAAAAAACTAAACCCAACCATATGCTGTCACCAAGAGACATATCTGAGCTACAAGGACAAGCTCAAAGTGAAAGGGTGGAAATTGACACTCCAAGCAAATGGTACCCAGAGAAAATCAGGTGTAGCCATAATGATATCAGATGAAACAGACTTCAGGGTGAAAAAGATAGCAAGAGACAAAGATGGACATTTCATAATGGTAAAGGGGACTATACAACAAGAAGACATAACAGTCATCAATATTTATGCCCCCAATCAGGGAGCACCAAAAAATACCAAGCAACTACTAACAGAACTAAAGGGAGAAATTGACCAAAACACAATTATACTAGGGGACTTAAATACATCATTGACAGCTATGGATAGATCATCCAAACAGAAAATAAATAACGAAATAGCAGCCCTAAATGACACATTAGATGAAATGGACATCATTGACATATATAGAGCACTTCATCCTAAAACATCAGACTATACATTTTTTTCGAGTGTACGTGGAACATTCTCAAGGATAGACCATATATTGGGACATAAAACCAGCCTCAGCAAATTTAAGAAGATTGAAATCATACCAAGCATATTCTCTGATCACAAGGCTTTGAAATTGGCTATCAACTGCAAAAAGAAAGCAGGGAAAATACTCAAACACATGGGGATTAAACAGCATACTTTTAAAGAATGACTGGTTCAAAGAAGAAATTAGAGGAGAGATCAAAAGATACATAGAGACAAATGAGAATGAAAATATATCCTACCAAAATATTGGGGATGCAGCTAAAGCAGTTTTAAGAGGGAAATTTATATCATTACAGGCCTATCTCAAGAAACAAGAAAAATCCCAAATAAATAACCTCATGTTACACCTTAAAGAACTAGAAAAACAAGAACAAGTGAAACCCAAGGTCAGCAGAAGAAAGGAAATAAAAAAAATCATAGTAGAACTAAATGAAATAGAGAACAAATAGACAATAGAAAAGAATTAATGTGACAAAGAGCTGGTTCTTTGAAAAGATTAACAAAATCAACAAACCCTTGGCTAGACTCATTAAGATAAAAAGAGAGAAGACACTAATTAACAAAATCTGAAATTAAAAAGGAGAAGTTATCACGGACACCACAGAAATACAGAGGATCATCGAAGAGTACTATGAAGGATTATATGCCACCAAATTCAATAACCTAGAAGAAATGGACAAGTTCTTAGAAACATATAGCCTTCCAAGGCTGAACAAAGAAGAACTGGGAAATCTAAACAGAGCGATCACCAGTAACAAAATTGAATCAGTCATCCAAACCTTTCCAAAAGCAAAAGTCCGTGACCAGACGGCTTCACTAGTGAATTCTACCAAACCTTCAAACAGGATCTAATACCAATCCTTCTTAAACTCTTCCAAAAAATTGAGACAGTACTCCCTAACTCATTTTATGAGTCCAACATTACCCTGATACCATAACTGGGTAAGGACAACACAAGAAAAGAAAACTACAGACCAATATCTCTGATGAATACAGATGCTAAATCCTAATCAAAATCCTAGCAAATCGAATACAACAATGCATTAAAAAGATTATTCATCACAACCAAGTGGGGTTCATCCCCGGGGCACAAGGATGGTTCAACATCCCTAAATCCATCAATGTGATACATGACATAAAGAAAATAAAGAACAAAAATCATATGATTATATCAATTGATGCAGAAAAAGCATTTGACAAGATACAACATCCATTTATGATTAAAACACTTAATAAAATAAGTATAGAAGGAAAATACCTTAACATAATAAAGGCCATATGTGACAAGCCCTCAGCTAATCTCATAATGGTGAAAAACTGAAGCCCTTTGCTTTACGTTCAGGAACACGACAGGGCTGTCCCCTATCACCTCTTTCAACATAGTGTTGGAAGTCCTTGCCAGAGCAATCAGGCAAGAGAAAGAAATAAAAGGCATCCAAATTGGGAATGAAGAAGTTAAATTGTCACTCTTTGCAGATGACATGATGCTATATATAGAAAACCCTAAAGACTCCACCAAAAAGCTGTTAGAAACAATCAATGAATGCAGTAAAGTTGCTGGCTACAAAATCAACGTACAGAAGTCCATTGCATTCCTATATACTAGTAATGAAATCTCAGAAAATGAAATAGAAAAAACAGTTCCCTTTGCAATTGCAACAAAAAGAATAAAATACCTAGGAATAAACTTAACCAAGGATGTGAAGTACCTATATGCTGAAAACTATAAGACATTTTTGAAAGAAATTGAAGAAGACACAAAGAAATGGAAAGACATTCCGTGCTCATGGATTGGAAGAATCAACATAGTTAAAATGGCCATATTACTCAAAGCAATATACAGATTTAATGAAATACCCATCAAAATCCCAAAGGCGTTTTTTTTTAAAGAAATAGAACACAAAATCATCAGATTTGTTTGGAACCACAAAAGACCCCGAATAGCCAAAGCAATGTTAAGAAAAAAGAACAATACTGGAGGTATCACACTCCCTGACTTTAGCTTGTACTACAGGGCTACAGTAATCAAAACAGCATGTTATTTGCAGAAAAACAGACACATAGACCAATGGAATAGAATTGAGAACCCAGAAATAAAACCACATAAATATGGACAGATAATTTTTGACAAAGAATCTAAAAACATACAGTGGAGGAAAGCCAGCCTCTTCAATAAATGGTGCTGGGAGAATTCGATAGTCACGTGCAAAAGAATCAGACTGGACTGCTATCTGTCACCATGTACCAAAATTAATTCAAAATGGATCAAAGACTTAAGCATAAGACCTGACACAATAAACTGCATAGAAGAAAACATAGTTACTAAACTTATGGACGTTGGGTTCAAAGAGCATTTTATGATTTGACTCCAAAGGCAATGGAAGTAAAAGCTAAAATAAATGAATGGGACTATGAAACTTAAAAGCATCTGCACAGCAAAAGAAACCATTGACAAAATAAAGAGGCAATCAACTGAATGGGAGAAGTTTTTTGCAAACAGTGCCTCTGATAAGGGGCTAATATCCAAAATATACAAGGAACTCATGAAACTCAACAACAAAAAAACAAACAACCCAATTGAAAAATGGGCAGAGGACCTGAAGAGACATTTCTCCAAAAAGGACATACAAATGGCAAATAGACATATGAAAAAATGCTCAACATCACTAATCATCAGAGAAATGCAAATAAAAACCACAATGAGATATCACCTCACCCCAGTCAGAATGGCTATCATCAACAAGACAAATAGTAACAAGTGTTGGAGAGGCTGTGGAGAAAAAGGAACCCTCATACACTGTTGGTGGGAATGCAGACTGGTGCAGCCGCTATGGAAGGCAGTGTGGAGGTTCCTCAAGAAATTACGAATAGAATTACCATATGACCCAGCAATCCCTCTCCTGGGTATCTACCCAAAAAATGTGAAAACATTTATACATAAAGACACATGTGCTGCAATGTTCATTGCCTGTTTGTTTACGGTGGCCAAGACATGGAAACATCCAAAATGTCCTTCGATATATGAACGGATAAAGACGTTGTGGTATATATACACAATGGAATACTATTCGGCGGCAAGAAAAGATGATATAGGAAGATTTGTGACAACATGGATGGATCTTGAGAATATAATGCTAAACGAAATCAGTCAGACAGAAAAAGCAGAGAACCCTATGATTTCACTGATATGTGGTATATAAACCAAAAACAACAAAAGAACAAGACAAACAAATGAGAAACAAAAATTCATAGACAGACAATAGTTTAGTGGTTACCAGAGGGTAAGGGGGTGGGGGGAGAGTGATGAGGGTAAAGGGGATCAAATATATGGTGATGGAAGGAGAACTGACTCTGGGTGGTGAACACACAATGGGATTTATAGATGATGTAATACAGAATTGTAAACCTGAAATCTATGTAATTTCACTAACAATTGTCACACCAATAAATTTAAAAATAAAAAAGAATCAGAAAAAAAAAAGGAACTTAAGAAAAGTTTCCTGAAATTCAGCTGGAAGAATAGAAATAGATGAGCAAGAATGGATCATGAACATTTGAAAAGAGAATAGTAGTGTTTGGGCCTGCAGAGGGCCTGCCTTTTCAAGTTGTGGATGATAAGCTGCTAAACGGAATTGTTGGCTGGCCTAGGATGAGTAACATTTTTTTTCTTCACTCTAGTATTTTGGCTAAAATGATTATATTGATTTATTTTCTTGACTGAATCCTCTTATGTTTTATTGAGATTTCCCTATTGTTTCCTGAACAAAGCTATATTAGTTTGCTAGCGCTACTATAACAAACTACCATAGATTGTGTGGTTTAAACAACAGAAATTTTCTTTTATTTTTCTCCCCAATCTTCTTCTTTATTTAATTTTTTTTCAGTTATAGTTGATGTTCAATATTGTTTTATATTAGTTTCAGGTGTAAGGTACTGTGGTTAGACATTTACATAATTTATGCAGTGATCCCCCTGATTAGTGTAGTACTCCCCTGGCACTGTACATAGTTGTTGCAACAGTATCAACTATATTCCCTATGCTGTACTTTACATCCTTGTAACTATTTTGTAACAACCAATTTATATTTCTTAATCACTTCACCTTTTCACCCTGCCCTCCCAAGTCCCTCCCCTCTGGCAACCATCGGTTTATTCTCTATGTCTTGAGTTTGTTTCTGTTTTGTTTTTTGGTTTATTCTGCTCTTTATATTCCACATATAAGTGAGATCATATGGTATTTGTCTTTCTCAGATTGACTTATTTCACTTAGCATAATACTCTCTCGTTCCATCCATGTTGTCGCAAATGGTAAGATTTCATTCTTTCTGTCTCACAGTTCTGGAGGTTAGAAGTTCAAGATCAGGATGTAGTAGGGCTTGGTTCCTTCTTTGGGCTATGAGGGAGAATCTGTTGGGTGCCACTCCCCCACCCCTGGTGATTTGGTGGCAATCTTTGGTGTTCCTTAGCTTGTGAACGCATCACCCTCATCTCTGGTTTTATCTTCACATGACATTCTCCGTATGTGTATGTCTTCTACTTGAGTCTGTCTCTGTGTACAAATTTCCTCTTTTTATAAGGATACCCATCATATTGGTTTAGGGCTCCCCTAATAATTTCATCTTAAGTTGATCATCTGTAAAGGACCAATTTCCAAGTAAGTTCTCATTCATAGATATCGAGGTTTAGGAACTTAACATCTTTTGGGAGGGAAACGGTTCAACCCATAACAATATCCCATTCTAGTTTTGACACTGCTGTGTTTCATATGAAATATCCCCACTGGCTTATTTTTAGCGGGACACACCTTTTCATTCTTACTAAAGTAAAAGGCAATCAGTTCACATGGAGGTGACTGCCTGATTCAGCGGCAGGGTGAAGGTTCAAGGTGCTCTTTCACTCTGCTTTGGAGCTGAGAGGGAGTTGTAGGTTGATGATTGCTCCCTTGCTGTTCTCCCTTTGTTTTATTCAACCTTATTATTTAGTCAGTTGTCATCGTGTCATTTGGTGGTTCTGGGATAAGATCATATACTCAATTCCAGAAAAAGCTAGTACCTATGATGTGGGAAGTGAGGTAGTATGCATATATAATCCCCAGCACACACACACACACACACACACACACACACACACTCATACTCATACCTCAGCCTCTAAAAATCTAGTGTTACAAACAAAGAAACACATGATACAAAATGTGGCAGAAACTAAGATAAAAGTTTGTTTAGATTGTTGTGACAGCACAAAGGAAGGGCACTTCCATGAGGAGATGAAAGCAGAGCTGAGTCTTGAAGAGTGAAGGGAAAGTGAAGAATAGGAGGAACGTTCAGGTACACAACATAATAAAGCAGAATTATAATATCCTGTTCTCAACTTTTTTTTCTGCATTCAGTGCACCTTTACCTTGTTTGCCATGTAGCAAGCGTGGTTCTAGGTATTTCATATGTATTATTTTATTTCATTCTCACAGCATCCTGATGACACAGGTCCTAATAATTTCCACATGTATCAACAATAAGGAAACAGAGTCTCAGAGAGATTAAAAACATGCCCAGGATGACTGGGATTCAGTAGCAAATTGGACTGATTCTAAATATTCTTACTTGCCTTCAACGAAAGATGGGTTCCAAAACAAGGCTCTAGAGTGGATCCCCAGGGATGTAGATTGGACATAGGAGTAGGATAGGCTATATCCAAAGACAGCAGAGTTTCAACCCCAAAGTTAACTAGGTTCCGGAATGAAGCCAACATTGAAACCCAGCTAGGAAGTCCAAATCAGACATCTACTTGAAGAAGATCGTCAGAAAAGCAGAACACAATAGAAACCAGACTTATCAGAACAGATGATGGGGACTTGGAGTAGAGTGAAGGAGATAGGTCCTAGCTGAGGATGGTTTAGCAGGCTTTTATAGTTTTGATTTAGGGTAGAAAGGAAAATGTTAAGGGGGTCAACTTGACTCAGACTTAACATTGGTGCTTTTTATAGCTAAGCAGAATGCACACAAATGTGCGTGTGTGTGTTTCTGTGTTTCTATAGTATCAGTACTCGGTGTGTTGTTCTACATATGAAGCAGACTACCTTGGTTAAGTATTAGCTTTGTCATTTCCCAGATATGTGATTATGGGCAATTTAGTCATCCCCTCAGTGCCTCTATTTTCTTGTCTGTAAAATAAGGATCACAATAGAATATACATGTAAAACACGTAGACCCATGCCTACTGTATAATAATTTCGTAATTAAAGTAGCTATTGGTTTTGATTAGCTATGATAAATTCTTCAAGGAGATTGTAATGAGGGAGACAAATCGAAGTGAAAATATTTTGAGTACAATCTTAATGATCATTTACTAAATGCCCATGGCGTTTAAGGCATGTATTAGAGGCTTTTAGGAGTTACTCCATTTAATTTTTAAGGTATCACTAATTTTTTTTTTACAGAAGACAAAACTGATACAAGAGGACAACATATAGGTATATGTGGTAGAACAGCATTCCAGAACACTGTATTAACTTATTTGGTGGTGGATCTCTAATGCTTATTAGAAGGAAGGTCATGGGAGACCTCATGGAGGAGATAATGTTTAATATTTTATCTATTGACTTTTAAAATATTATGTAACTTGCCTATTTTTGTTCATTTAAATTGACCTCTACATAGAGCACCTATCAAGTTACTATGTTTGTGACTTCTCCACTTTCTTCAATGGTTCTCTTCCATGATTTGATTTAGTTCCCCAGTTGTATGTTGGTAACTCTTGTCTCTAATAATTGGTTAATTCCTAATTATACTTTTCTCCAAAGTCATCATTTATCTGATTATGAAAATGGATACACATATCTCATTGAAGTCTTTATTTTATTTTATTTTTTTCTCTATGTACATCTGTCATCCAAGTGTGTGGGCCACAGAAGGGAAAATTAAAAACAAACAAAAGAAAAAAACGAATTGGCTAATTCAAAGAGGCTTTATGTAGATTGATAAAAGCCTCATACAAAATCTATTGTGATGTTTTTAAAAGGGTGAATGCTTGCTTAGTATAAAGGAAAATGTCATATTTCGTGAGGATTCTATTTGTTAGCAAATTGGTAGTCTTGGAACAGTTACTGAGGCCAATATTCTGGGGTATAAATATCGAGTAGATGATTAGTGTCTCTGTCTTTAATTCAAATCATTATTACTTTGCACAAACCTTTGCTTTGTAGGTCTTGTCAACTGAAACAGCTCTTTCTCTGTCTTATTAACTTCTCTCAATATTCAAACATTCCTTTGCTCTCTGGTCTATAAAACTTTTACTTCTGCTTTAAGAAAAAAAAAAGAGGAAGAAGAAGAAGAAAAAAAAGCTTAAGTAAGTAACTTGGCTGCTTTTCTAGAAAGCACTCAGGGATGCAGGACTCTGAAAGCTTCTATATAAAATAATGTGTTATATTATTTTAAATACTGTGTTTACAGAGCTCATACTGCTAGGGATTAAAGGAATGTGCTGTGACAAATCTGATTCTGAGTAGGATTGCCTTTCCCAAAATAGATCACTCTCATTCAAGTAGAACTTTTGTTTTATGGGAATTAGGGCTTTCCTGGGCATTGAATAGCGCTGTATAGCATACAACAGATTACTGTTTCCACTGAGACTCCCAGTGGAAGTCCAGCAGAGATCTCTTGGCTTGCAATATCATTGCTTCTGAGCAATGGCCAGGATATTCAGGCTCTCTCTTGTAAAAGACGTACAGCTTTTAGAGGAAATAGGGTTTTTACTGGGAGATGTTGGTTGTCTTAAAAAAGGAAAAAAGAAAAAAAAAAGGATGTGTACCTGGATGTTTTTGGTGAGGGTGGATTTTTCTCTTCCTGATGAAAACTTTAAGATATTCGCTTCTCCTAAGTATTATTCAAATAGATTATGCTATTTTAGAAAGCTTTAAATCGCTCCCTTCCACTTCTTCTTTGTAAGGTACATATTTATTGCTATCTTTTTTTTTTTTACTAGAGTTTGGCTATTGATGTCAATTAGCAAGTATAAAATTCCAATAGTCCACTAGAGTGGACTATATCATGTAGTTTTACTTGAATCTTTTAGAAATTTTGTTAAACAAATAGTGTAAATAGATATACAGCTTCTTACCACAAGCATTGTACAGATTTTGGCTAAGTGTAGGGTTAAAAGTTTAAAAACAAATTTTCATAAATTATTTTTTATTATGAAAAATGATATCAAAATGTACAGAATGTCCCATTTTTGAGGCATCAAAAGCGTAGCTAGAAGGATGGCAAGTAAGAACAGAACAGTTTATTTTCCATGCAGAATTTATAGAGAATGAATGATAAGCTGCTCTATCACCCTAGGCTCCCTCATCAAGAGCAAGGCCTTAGACAATCATAGACGATTTCAGGGACTAAATTGCCAAATATATTTATTTTTAGAGAGCTACAGTTCTGTGGGGAGTCCCCATTCCACTGCCTTTGGGGAAGGGATGATCTGTTCTTGCACCCTCAGAATGAGCTGGGGAAGATGTCAGTAAGGCAACTTAGAATTTTCAATGTATTTCATATAGTTGGAAGCCGTAGAGGACTTTTGTCTGACTTACATGTGAGAAAAACTAAAGCAGATGTAAGACTGAGGTCTGATTCCTGCTTGAGAAATCTGGAGGTGATAAAAAGTTGAAAGATGCTGTTTGACAAAGCTCAGAGTGCTGCTGTGATCTGATGGACCTGTACTTCCAGAGTATGTCAGGGCAAGAGATGTGTAGCATTTCCCATGGATTAAATATGGGCTACACAGGAGAAAACTCGTATGGAATCACTGGAGGATTTATCCAAAGGTCATCTTCAGAAGTAATACTTTGGAAGTGTACCATCAATAGCTAAGGGTTAAGGAAGGCATCTCAAATGACCATCAAGAATAGAATCTCATGTGCTATGTCGGGTCCTCCACTGAATCCACAAAGTACTTTGTCAGAGTTAGCTTTCATCATTTTCCAGGTTCAGAGAGCCCAAAGCCACCCATCTAAGTAAGTACTTCCTTGTTCTCTTAACTCTCGCACCTCCATCCCCATGACGACACACATAACTTCGATCCTGGAAAAAGGCTAATTAGCAGCTAGTGAAAGGGGAAGAAATTGCACATAGAGGAGTACAGTAGTCTTCCCTTATCTGTGCTTTTGCTTTCTGTGGTTTCAGTTACCCACGTTCAACCACCGTCCAAAATTATTAAATAGAAAATTCCAGAAATAAACAGTTGATAAGTTTTAAATTGCACACCATTCTCAGTAGCAGGATGACATCTCACGTTGTTCCTCTTCATCTCACCGGGATGTGAATCATTCTCTTGTCCAACATATCCACCTCCCTTCATCTCTTCATGTAGGCATGTATCATCTCACATCATCATCATCATAAGAAGGGTGAATACAGTACAATAAAATATTGAGAGAGAGAGAAAGAGAGAGAGAGAGAGAGAACATTAACATAACTTTTATTACAGTATATTGTTATAATTGTTCTATTTTATTATTAGTCATTGTTATTAATCTCTAACTGTGCCCAATTTATAACTTAAACTTCATCATAGGTATGCGTGTTTAGGAAAAATCACATTATATATATATATATATATATAAGGTTCAGTACTATCTGTGGTTTCAGGTATCCACTGGGGGACTTGGAATGTATTCCCCATGGATGATGGGGATGATGGATGGGGTCTACTGGATGGTAGAATGGAATAGCAAAGTGATAAAACAGGAAAAGAATTAAGTAAAGAGAGTTGAATAGAATAGCAAAGAGACTTTTTTTCCATACAGCAGGCTCCACACCAAAGTAGGTTAAAGTTAATGAGGATGGATTGAAGGTAGTGAGATAATTTAATGCTAATTTAGGTTTAAAACTTATTGTTATCCAGGGCTGGATATTCAAAACATGAGACCTATTAGAGCTTTCATCTAGGGCAGAAGAAGATTGATTCCACTAAATAAACTGCAAAGTGAAGGTGAGAAAAAAACGTCATTTGTGTTTTGTTCACAGTTAATATGTGCTACTTACAAAACCTCAACAAACTATGAGGATCATTTTAAATGAAGGTACATTTTTGAACTTCCCTTTTTGGAAACATGATGGGATAGATTATTTGGATCAACATTTGAAGTGAAATAAGAACAACTTAACATGCTGAATAAAATAGAAAAAAATCTTTTTTAAAACACCAAATATCTACAAAGACAGTAAAGATCTGTAAACAGTGGCAATTTTGTATTTTGTGCTTTATCCTAGTATTTTTTTGTTTCTTTTCTTGCCTTACTTCACTGGATAAGCTTCCAGTATGATATTAAACAGCAGTGGTGGACAGCTGGCCATCATCATTGTCTAATTCCTGAACAAAAGAGAAAATGTTCAAGGTTTCATCATTAAATTCTATTCTCTATACAGTGTTTGCAAATGGCTTTTATTGTATTAATGCTGATCCTAGTTTACTAAGAATTTTTGTCGTGAATTGGATGTTGAATTTTTCTGCATCTATTGAAATGATCATGTACATGTAGCCTTTTACTGTCCTGGTTTACATCGATTGATTTTCAAATGTTCAAATGTTGAAAATCTCACATTTCTGGAATAACTCAACTTTGCAATGCTATATCTTGAACTTGCTACTTTTGTTGTTGTTTAGGATTTTTGCTTCTATGCTCAAGTGAAAGTAAGATAGGGTGAATAGTAAAGAAACCCAGGGCTTATTTTAGGTGGAGAGTCTAATAGATAACACTTCTCTTGTGGAGCTGGAAACCCTGAGGAATGAAGGGAAATTAGAGGTAAACTGGATTCATTCTTCCAGTTTCATGAATCTGAAAGGAAAGTCACCTGACACCGAACAAAGCAGAGGCGGGAACTCTCAGAGAAGTTATAAACACAATTTGGTTCTCTTGTGTATTTGAAACCCAACTTTACATGGGTTGGTGGTTCCCCAAAACTTCAATTCTGTTTTACTGCTTCTGGATTGTGAGTATCCTTAAAGACCCATGGAAGTAAATTAATTTTTTTCTATTGAAAGATATCTTTATCTTAGCCTCAACGAATATCTATAAATATTTTTCTATGGAAAATGACTCAACCACATTCACTGTCAATAATAACCAATCACACAAGGAAACAGGCATCGATAGTAAGAACCAGCTGACAAAACATAAAACAAAAACAAATGTGTAAATACTTTAGATATTGTAATTATAGTTGCAAGATATAAAACAGTCATGCTAACAATGTTTAAAGAAATAAAAACATATTTGAAATTAGAACATTCTAATCATATTCTAGGAGGTTTGAAAAAGAAAAGTTTTAAAAATGACAAATCCAATAACTGAAATTAAAAACTCAGTAACTGAAATTAAAATCTCATATATATGTGAAAGAGATGTTAAAAGTCATGGAGGACAAAAAAGAAAATGTCTAATACATGAGGTATATGTATAATTGGAGTTCTAGAAGAAAAAGAGAGAAAAAATGGGGAAGAGGAAATATTTGAGATGTTGCCTGCAAATTTCCAAGACAAGAACAATAAAATCTGTAGATTCAAGATGCCCAATAAATGCCAAGCATGATAAGTAGAAAGGAATATACCTCTGAATATATCATAATGAACCTTTAGTGCAACAAGTAGAAGTTAAGATATTAAAACCAGCCAGAAATTAAAAAAAAAAATTTTTCAAAAGGGTACAATTTAGACTGGCAGCTAACTTTTTAGTAATAGTAATGAAGTCAGAAAATGTGGAATGATATCATTATTGTACTGAAAGGAAATATACCCAGAGGTTTGCATACCAGAGAATGCCAGTAAATGAAAGACATTTTTCAGGCAAATAAATACTGAGTTTGTCATTAACAGACTCTATCTAATGTAAACATCAAAAAGAAAGTTGAGTAGATTTTATTAATGTCAGATAGTTTTCTGTCTCTTTCTAATATGGACCTTATCCCCCACTGATATCAGATTTAACCATATCACTTTGTTAGCCAGTGTAGTGTGAGTGGAAGTGACATGTAACACTTCTTTCTGATCAGAAGTTTTAAAACTTTTGTCCTAGATAATGCTGCTACTTCAGCTTTGATCCTGAAATGAGGAGTACGTTGAGCATAGCTGTACTTGATCCACGATGGACATAAATGTGATAGAGAACTAAACCTTTGTTATTGGAAGCCAGATTATGGAGTCATCTGTTATTGCAGCTTAATTTGGTCTAAGTTTTCAATACAGATGTCATTCAGGCTGAAGGGAGATGATCCCAGATGGAAGATTTGGAAAGCAAACCTAGTTAGGAATGACAAGTGAAAAACTGGCAAATATCTAGGCAAATATAAAATAACATTAATTCTTTAACATAATAATAAAATGTATTGCGGAATTTAAAATAGAAATAAAGTAACTGGTAGTGATAACATATCTATTGGGAGAGGAAATAAATGCAGTTACAGAGTTCTAAGGTTCTTGCTTTGTCCAAAAAGAGTGCAGAAGTAAAAGAACTATAAACAATCTAAAAAGAGTTGATCAGCAAAGTTGATTCTATGAAAACAATAATAAAATGTACAAATATCTATTACGATTAATCAAGAAACAAAAAATGAGAATGTACAAATAATCAATGTACAGAATAAAAGAGGGTATAACCATAGATATTGTATATATTAAAACTAATATATGAGATTTATTAATATTTTATGCTAATAATTTTGACAGTTTAGTAAAGTGGACACATGCCTAGAAAAATAAACTTGTGTTGACAAAAGAATAGAGAGAAATATATGAATAGCCCTATATCTATTAAATAAATTGAACATGTCAAAATATGCCTACAAAGAAAACTCTGGGTCTAGCTGGCTTTACCATTGAATTCTATAATATTCTACCAAATAGTAAAAAGCTAGATATAACATCAATTTTACATACATTCCTAAATTCAATGTAAAAAAAAAAGAATACACCCCAATTTATTCCGTGAGGCCAGTATAACTTTAAAATCAGAACCTGACATGGCCATTATAAAAGGGAAAATTACAGGTGTTTCTCATCTATGAACATAGATACAGAAATACTAAACAACAACAACAAAGTAGCAAGTTCAAAATGTAGCATTGCAAACTTAAGTTATTCCAGAAACATGAGATTGGTTCAAGATTTAAAAATCAATCAATGTAAACCAGGACAATAAAAGAAAACTATATGTATATATGTGTGCATATATATGTATATATATATACACACATGTATATATATGTATATATGTATATATACACACATGCATATGTATATATGTATATATGTATGTGTACATATACATATATGTATATATGTATATGTATATATGTATATATGTGTATATATACATATATATGCACACACATATACATATAGTTTTCTTTTATATATATATATATGGTTTTATATATGATTATATATACCAGGACAATAAAAGAAACTATATATTTATATACATATATTGATTATATATGATTATATATATGATTGTATATATGATTATATATAGAATATATGTAGAAGATATATGTGATCATCTTAATAGGTACAGAAAAATTCAATATTTAATTCATGAAAAAAATTCTTAGTGAACTAGGATCAACATTCTTAATATGATTAAAAGCCATCTGCAAACATCATACAACGAATAGAACTTAATGATGAAACACTGAATATTTTCTCTCTTGATCAGGAATTAAACAATGATGCTGGCCACTTGTATTTGATATCACACTGGATTCTTTAGCTGGTGAAGTAAGACAGGAAAATAAACAAAGAATGCGAGGATAAAACACAGAATACAAAATTACCCTCTTTACAGATAACGTGACTCTATAAAGTATATGGAGGTCATATTATAAAGTACACCTGAAACTTATATGTTATTAACTAATATTACCCCTTTAATTTAATTCAAAAAGATTGCTACATGCACATTAATATGTAATAATGTATTTTTATATACCAGCAATAATATAACACATTTTACGGTAGCTTAAAATATATGAAATAACTGTGAATAAATCTAACAAAGATATATGAGTTCTGTGGAAAAATATAAAATTAATATTAAAATGATATAAATATATTTAGAACAAAAATTAATAAAATATGACTCAAAATTACAAAATATTTCAATTCTGTCTTAATTTATCTGTAGATTGAGTGAATTCTAAACCATATTGTTGCATATCTTTTGTTCAAATCTGCAATCTGGTTCAGAAATTATATAGAACTTGAAAGGGTCAAGAAGAGTGTCCAAAAACTCTTGGGAAAAAATATAAGGTGGGGGAGAATTGACTTATCTACTATCAAGACACATTTTAGAGCTTTGTAAATATGACAGTGGCATGGGGCTAGACAAACAGACCAAAGGAACAGAACAGAGAGTCCAAGAAGAAACCCACGTATTTATGGAAATTTGATTTATGAAAGAGATACCTCTGCAGATTCATATGCAAAAGACAGACTTTTAAATAAATAATCTGGACTATTTCAATATCCAAATAGAAAAAATAAACTTGACTCCTATCTCACATAAAACTGACTCCAATGAAGATTAAAAAATTAAATGTCAAAGGCAAAATGCAAAGTTCTTGGAGATAATATAGAAGAATTTCTTCATAACTTCAAGGTAAAGAAAGCTAATTTCTACAACATATAAAAACTAGTACCTATAAATATATTGATTTCATTAAAATTAACAATATCTATGCATCAAAAGACCCCATTAAAAGCACGGTAAAACAAATTATAGAGTTGGGGAAATTATTAACAATTTGTATAACCAAGAAAAGAGACAGATATCCAGAACATATAAAGAAGAACAGATCAATAAGAAAAAAGACAATAGTAATATAGACAAAAGGCTTCAACAGGCACGTCACAAAAGAGGAAACCCAAATCGTCAATAAATATGTGTCTATATGGCCAATTTTGTTAATAACTAGAGAAATATAAAATAAAACTACAGTGAAATACCGTTATATTCCTATGTGTTTTGCAAAAGTTATAGTCTGACAATGCCAATCATTGGTAAAGATATGGCAGAACTCACCTCTGCTGTAAATGTAAATGTATTTACCAATTCAGAAAAGTTAGACATTATCTAATAAAGCTGAAAACGAGCCTGTCCTATGACCGAGAATGTCCACTCCAAATGTCCTCTTAAGATAATCTTGGGCATGGACCTCTTCAGATATATGAACAAGAATGTTCATAGCCTAATTGTTTATAATGTCTAACTCTAGAAAGAACTTTGAGTGTAAATCAATAGTAATAGAATGGTAATAGTCAATAGTAATAGAATGGTAATAGTCAAACAATGAGCTAATGTAGCCTTGAAAATGAATAAACTATATCAAAAAAAAGTATGCATTTCACAAGATAATTGTGAGCAAATGTTGCAATTCCCAGAATAATATATACTACACAATTCCATTTCTGTTAAATTAACAAACAGAAAACTAAACTATTGTATATTGTTTGGAGGATTCATACTTACTTAGGTGATAAAACTCTAAAGAAAAGTAAAGAAGATAACTGTATGTAGAGCTGTGAAATAAAATGTTTCAAGAATGGTTAAAAAAAGAAAAGTAAAGAAATGATTATTGCAAATATCAGGATTGTATTTACCTCTAAGGAGTAAAAAAATGTGTGGTGATCAGGGCACACATTAGGGGTGGTTGGTTGGCTCAATTCTATTTCTTAATGGATTAGCAGACATTTGGTCCTGTCTAAAATATCCATGGAGTCATTTGGTCCATGCCAAAAAGACCTTGATATTTGGTCCACCAAGGCAAGAAGGGTTATTGATGATAAAGCCACAACAGAGTTCTTGGACCATTAAAACATGATAGTTTTTTATGTATTAATCCTACAAACCAAAAACATATGCAAACATTAGGGGCTATTTGAACCCAGGGACATTTTCTAAGCATGGATATTTTGGACAGGACCAAATATCAAGGGCCTTCTGGTGTGGCTCAAATGTGTCAGTGGATGTTTTGGACAGGACCAACTGTCCTGCAAGGATCTCTTGACCTGGATGGTAATTAAATGGGTTTTAAAAAACACATTATTATCTTCAAGATTATGTTTGTATCTTATTACTTTTTCTATATATGTCATCTAACAGTAGTAATAAAAGACCCAGTTAGGCTATAAAATCTACATGAGTGTGGGTGCTTCTTTGGTTCCAAGGCAACTTTACAGCATAATGCTTTTGTGCTATCTTCCAGCATATGGGGTGTTTTGCAAATTATAGAAGGATAGGTTTCTAGACTTTTAGGGTGGAAGAGAATTTGAAGATTGTCCAGAGCTGTCCTGTCCAAAATGTTACCCTGTTTCCCCGAAAATAAGCCCTAGCTGGACAATCAGCTCTAATGCATCTTTTGAAGCAAAAATTAATATACGACCCAGTTATATTATATTATATTATATTATGTTATGTTATGTTATGTTATGTTATGTTATGTTATATTACATTATTATGTTATATTATATTATTATGTTATATTATATTATTATATTATATCTAGTCTTATAGTAAAATAAGACTGGGTCTTATATTAATTTTTGCTCCAAAAGACGCATTAGAGCTGATGGTTTGGTTAGGTCTTATTTTCGGGGAAACATGGTAGTTTCTAGATGCATGTGACTATTGAGCACTTGAAATGTGGTTAGTTCAAATGTACAGTAAGTCTAAAATACACACTAGACTTCGAAGATTTAGAAAAAAACTAATGTACCTACCTCATTAACAATTTTTATAAACATTACATGTGGGAATGTTATTTGGGACATACTGGGTTAAATATTAAAATTAAATTTACCTGTTTCATTTTCTTTTTATAACTTGGCTGGTAGAGAATTTTAAATAACGTATTGGCTCACATTTTATTTCTATGGACAGTGCTGATATGGACCAGTTTACAGATGGGAAAATACATCCCAAGTGTAGTAAATTACTTTCCCCAAATTTGACTACCATAATTAGTACATCCACAAGTCTTAAAATTATCCTGAGGGTCCTGGAGTCAGGACAAAACCAAAACTATCACCGCCTTCCAGCTCTGTCTATTGTCACACGGTTGTGGTCAGTACAAAGAATGTCGGCCTTGTTGTCATACAGACTTGGGCTCACATCTCAGCAGCACAACTTAGCAGCTACTCATAAAATTGTTTAATTTAATTAGGCCTTAATTTCTTGGTCTATAAAATACTGTAATATTACTCAGTTCGCTGGGCAATTGTGACAGTAAAATGAGAAAGGCTACATGCCAGTTTTTAGCAAAGTGACTATTTTAGAATAAATCTTTTAAAAATTTAATAGTTATATGGATTGCCCCTGTCATAGTAGTTTCCATTTGCTTATGTATTATCATAAGGTTGCAGCCTATTATTTTTTTTTTTGGTATTTTTATTTTCCTTCTTTCTGGAAATGAATTCTAAGTTTTTGTGGATATATCTGGGAATGCATGCTGAAGGAAAGTTTCAAAATATTAAAAAAAATATTTAAGTATCCAGGATAAAATTTTAAAATCAATCCTTCATAAAATACGTGCTTTTACAACCACAGAACACAGTAATTTTGGTAATTACCTGGCTGCCTCCACTATCCTTTTGGGGGAACAGATTCTCTAGTGCTGACGCATTCTGTGTGGCCTGGAATTGCCATTTTCTTTTATGATTATATTGCTTGGTGTATATTTTATACATAGACAAATGAATAATTGCATGATTTTGACTAGGAATAGAACAAGTTGGTGACAAAGCTCAAATTTAGACCTAGAATTTTTTAAAGGAAGTAATAAAACTAGTTTCTTTATAAATTAGTAGTGGAGGAAATCAGGGCCCATGGACACCTTAAATTTGAAAGACTGTCTCTTTGATAGAGAGACAAAGAAATTTATATGCTGTAGTGCTAACCCAATATTAGTTACTAGCTGTTTGATGTGATTCTTAAATTGCATAGAATTAGAAGAAAGGACAAAAAAAGGAAGTTTAAAAATATATTAACACATTTTAGTTTTAAACAATGCATTTTAAAAAGCAAAGAGTTTCTCAGTAATCACCCTCTGCTTAGAAGCCCAGCATTAAGAATGGAGTAACTATTTCTGTTTTGTTTGTTTGTTTGCTCTATTCTTTAGATACTGCATATAAGTGAGATCATATGGTATTTGTCTTTCTCTGTTTGACTTATTTCACTTAGCATAATATTCTCTAGGTCCATCCACATCATTACAAATGGTAAGATTTCATTCTTCTTTATGGCTGAGTAATACTCTACTATACAAATGTACCATAATTTCTTTATCCCATCGCCTACCAATGGGCATATATTTGAAGCTGAAGTTGAATAATGTTGACTGTCAACTTTATACACACACATACACACACACAGAGTCATGGGAGGTGGAGTACAACATAGGGAATACAGTCAATGGGATTGCAACAGCTGTATTTGATGTCAGAGTGGTAGTGGATTGAGGGAGGTTATCACTGTGAGGGGTGTAAATGTCTGACTATTACATTATTTGTACACCTGAAACTAAAAATTAAAAAAAAATTTAAAGAATATACTTAAAAAAAATAGAAGGCATGGAGTACCATAATTGAATAAGGTCAAGAAGAAAGTGACTTAATCTGTAATTAGGTAAACAGTAGGGACCATCACTGGGCAGTGAAGCTGTAAATCACTACAACCTACAAGAGGTGGTTAGCTGTAAAACTGTCTTTAATGTGTATAGTGTTTGCTTTTGGTAGAGACATGGGGATGTATTAATTGATCCCTGCTTCGTATCCTCTATGATGAAGAGGGGGAGGGCATAATTTATTCATTTACTACTCTCTAGTGATCTCTTTACATACATTAAAACATTTAATCATTACAACAGTCCTGTGAAGGCACTGCTAATATGCTTTCATTTTTAATGAAGAACCTGAGACTCAGAATATTTCATTGTCTAAGGTCGTACAATTCGTAAGGGTCTGAGAAAGGATTTGAATTTAGCTGTATTTGTCTGGTTCTGAAACCTGTGCAGCTGCCTCTCTGGCAGGGTCTCCTACTATTTATCCGTTCATGAATCTATTCCAGGATTTTAGCTGTGGAGTTCTTTACACTAACGAAATATCTACAGATGATAATATGCTGCCTCATGTTGCCCAGCCGTTCAACTCACTTGGAAAATTATTACTATGGTTTATTACTTTATTATTTAGTCCCTAATTCTTTTGATTCTGCCACTAACCTGTAAAAGACAAGTGTAGTAACTGCAAGGAGGCTGGAACATGACTTTGATAGTCTTAAATTTCTATTGTATTTTAGATATATAATTGGAATCATTGGTACTTTAGCCTTGGTGAAGATTATAGAATTAGACTCATTCTTTTTTTAATTTTTCATAATTCTTTTCTTTATTTAATAGCATATTAAATGTATTTATGTTTGTCAATCATATTTTTTATTTTTTAAAAATGTATTGGGGTGACAATTGTTAGTAAAATTACATAGATTTCAGATGTACAATTCTGTATTACACCACCCAGAGTCAGTTCTCCTTCCATCACCATATATTTGAATCCCCTTACCCTCATCTCCCACCTCCAACCCCCTTAACCTCTGGTAACCACTAAACTATTGTCTGTTAGACTCTTATTCTTGTAATTTCACATCAATTTTGGCTTATTTGATTACTCTGGTTTTCTTTTCTGCCCTGTGCAGTCTGGGGCAAACCAAGATATTACTGCGTCTTTGTAAAATAACTGTGTTTTGGGTGTTGGAGTTACTAAGCAATTGATACTATCTGTACCAAGTATATTGTTGATGATTTTGGATTTGAAGTTGTTTTCCAAAGAAAGAAAAAATGCTGGTGAGGTGGGGCTTTAAGTAGTACTCTTTACTGGATTTTATTTGCATGAGTGCTCTATGACGGATTTTTACAGTTTATTTTCCAAAATCTCTAGGCTGTGAGGTTTCATTTGGTGCATATACTTTCTATTGTTATGGATGTTTTTTCTTAGTTTGATTCCTGAATTTCCTAGACAGATGGCTCTGTCTGCGTCTAGTCATCGAAATAAGCCTTAGATATATCTAAGTCATTGTCAAGTAATTTCCTCCCCACAAATGTTAATAATGTATCTTATTTCCTTTAAGTCTACTGACCAATTTTCATTAGTCTTTCTCATATTTTTCATTGTCTTTCTCAATTACGTGGGAACATTCATTGTGTATATTGTTTACTAAATGTAGTAGAAAAATGGTGATTGTCTGGAAGTAGACATTGTGAGCCCAGCGAGGATAATTTGTTTTCAGATGTCATACGTATTATTTTTAAAGGTATTTCAGAACTTATGCTGAAGTTTAAATTTCTCCGTAATTCTTACTTTATTAATTCTCATTATCAAAAATAACTGACAGAGGGTGTGTTGCTCAATTTCTTTGAAGCATAAAGATCTAAGTCAAGAATTGTCCTCAACAGTAACTTTTAATTCCCACATTTATTTACGCATGACTCAAAGTTTTTATACCTTTAATGTTTCTCTTTTTGTATTCCACTATAATAGCAAAATGTAAGATAAATACTTTTAAAGATGAGTGAAAAATACATGATATTTACTTGAAAAATGCCTGTTTACTTTTTAGGTAAATACATATTTAAAATATTTAAAAGCTGTCTGCTGCATACACAGTTTCTTAAGTTCAATATGCTTCATGGTTCTGATGACCACATGCAGTATAGAATCTTTGGATCGGTATCTTTTCCTATGTGAACTTCTCTTCCAGCTTTTGCTACAAAAAGTGAGCAAAATGGTTTTTTAAAAAACTTTCCGTAGAGACTGGTGAATTGTTTTCTCCATCTTTTTAGGGAAAATCAGAGTGACAATACAGCAACTTTCATCAGAGGCTCTCAAAGCTCTTTACAAACGTTGTCTTATTAATCCTCACATCACAGCAATAATGGGAAAACATTATTGTCCCCATATTTCAGGTGAGAAAAAGAAAGTGTCAAGAGGTCTTGTTTCAAATAACGTGTTGAGTCAGAGATAAATCTATAATAAAATTTTATCTTTTGTTTCTGCTTCCAAGAAACATTGTTGTCTGCTGTGCATTTTGATGCTAAAGAAGAAAAGACTGCAGAACAGTTTCTAGTTTTTGAAAGTTATTAAGAAAACAGAAGGATAATGATGTAAACAGAGTTACTTTATTTTCTTGGGAGAAAAAGTGGACACTTTTTCAAGAGGACACTGAATACTAAAGAGGAAGGGGTAGGAAGGAACTAGGAAAAAACAGCTCTGTCATCCAAGAGTTAATCATAGAGGAGATATTTGAACATATCACAATTCAAAATCATTAGTGGAAAAACTATCTAGAATTCTTTTGATGGAGACTTAAGAAAGAGTAATAAATGGATAAAAGGAATAGGAAATAACTCCAAATAAAATTCTGACAGTAAATCAGTGTTTAAAGAAATTGATGCATAAATCCAAGAATTTCACTGATGGGTTTGACAGAGAAAAGGTGGAAAAGCATGTGTACAAAAAATGGAAGGAGAGGTAGATGACCGAGGATGACAACAGAAATAATAGATGAAATTTGATGAACATTTAATGCAACTATACTGTGTTTTAAATCTTACCACATACTGTAAGTTGGGTACTACTGTTATTTCATTTTAGAGATCAGATAACCTAGTGTCACAGTGCTTAAGCAAGTTGTCCCATGTCATGCATGAATATAAAAGAGTGCATGATCTGAAAGGTAAAACACAGATTTAGGTAAGGTTTTTCAAAAGGAAACAAAACGGATAATAATCAAAAGGGCAAGTTATATTTGCAGCAAGAAGAGAGAGGGAGTGGGGCAGATGGCAAGAAGAAAAGCAATTTCTCAGCTTCAATTGTTTCTTCCTCTTCTCTACAAAGGCGAATAATTCTCAGACCAATGAGAGAAATATTTCTAAAGGAAAATTAGAAATTCAGGATTGAGGTGGTTATAGGAGGCAAATAACTGCCCAAATGAGCTTAAACTTTATGGCAGTGATGTGTGGTGGAAAGTGTGTGGGCTTTGGGGTCAGCAGATGTCGGTTTGAATCTTGGCTTCTGCTACTTTCTTGCCTTAGAACTTGGGCAAATATTTAAGCTCTCTGAGTTTCCTTACCTGGTGATTAGGAAAAATAAATCTAGCTCCTAGAAGTTAGGTCATTAAGAGAGATAACTGATATTAATAAAGGGTCTGGGAAACGGTAGCCACTTGGTAAGTAAATGTTAGTTGCCTTATACTTCCTTCCGGACCCTTATGAATTGTTTCCCCATGCATTGCAGAGGAATCTGCTAAACTACTGGGGGTAAATCTTTGAAAAATCATGGAAAATGAGGATGGAAATGAAGTAATACCCCATTTTCCAAAGAAGCAAAAAGGCAAATTAGTAAAACCACCATCGGCAAATCCATGAATTAAAAATAGGTACAGTTCTAGAATGCCTTATTTAAAGGATTATCACCATGAACTGTACAGAGAAGCAATCATGTCCATTAAGCAGTGCCTTTTTCCTGATCTCTGCATTCTGCTATATCCTTTTGCTAGGTCAACTTGACCCTATCTGTAGATTCAGGCACACTCCATGACTCTAAGATCAGGTCTGAAATTAGTTTGAATGTAATTAAGGAGCTCTAGCTTAGAACCTTGAAAATCAGGATCCGGGTCGTCCAACCCTAATTCTGGAGACTGCAGCTTTGTCTTGTTTCATGTTCTTGATCTCTTATCTTGGCAGCCACTCCTACTATCCAAATTTTCATAGAACAAGGGTCACAAGCTGAGGGAACTCTCTTTGGACAGAAAGTCTGATTCGTGTTTGGAAGGTACAAACTGTTTACATAAGCAAGTCCGAGGGACCTTCACGATCCAAGCTAGGATCGTGTTCAACAGATCTGCATTGATAGGACACATAATATTATCCACAGTTCTTTGTGTTAGGGGGGATCTCATTCATACTAAGGGAAATCACAATAACTTCCCGGAAGTAGACTTCCATCCTGGAGAAGAGGTCGAGAAAAAAGCCCAAGGGATTAAGAAACCATCTAAATATACTTAGTTCAATTCCACCAGAGATTAAGGTTTAGAGATGACCAGACTGGCCACACAGAAGATACATCAATTTCATATAGACTGAGATTTTCTCCAATTTTGGGACATCGGATGTGGGGAAGTAGATCTCAATCTTTAGTGGGGAAACACCTAACATACTCCCAGATTAGGTTCTCAACTTGGCCTGAGGGCTGGATATGGTTCTGAATCTGTAGGTGGTAGACTTTAAGTACATGTAGCACGATTCCTGAATTCTAGAATATAACCTATGCATTGGATTCTGAACAGACTAACTTTGGTGTTAGTGTAGTTTCTATACAAAATATAAACTAGGCTAACTGTTCCAACCATCTAATGCTACACAACGAACCAACTCGAACTTAGTGGCTTCACAAAGCAGCCATTTTGTGATCCTCATGGTTTGTGTGGCTCATGTCTACGACACGAAGTCTGAGCTTGAGGTGGGAAATTTTGATGCTGAGAGTGACGCTCAAATGGCTGGGTTATTCTTTGGAAGCTTCTTATTCACATGTCTGATAACTGGGCCAGGAGGAATTGAAGGCCGGGCTCAGCTATGACTAACAGGAGTACATACATGTGACCTCTCCATGTGTTTTGGCCTTCTTACAGCATGACAGCTGGTTCCGAGAAGGGATGGCCTGGGAAGGAGTACCTACCTGGAAAGGGCGTTCCCAGAGACAAAGGCAGAAGCTGTGGGGCTTTTTCTGAACTGGTCTCTGAAATCATGAGGCATTACTTTGCTTCATTCTATTGGTTATAAGAGAATTCCTAAAGCCAGCCCAGATTTAAGGGGTAGGGGATTTGCAAGATCACATTACAGAAGATCCTAGAGAATGGAATATATTGTTGTGGGCATTTTTGGAAAAATACAATTTGTCACATTGTGCTATTTTTTTTTTTGTTAATTAGTCTGATTGATTGACTTTGGTTTTTCTTGGACTATGAGTAAAGTGGGAAAATACAGAGAAACCTCTAAGGCATTTCTAAGCTTTTTAAGACTCATCGTTGGTAGTAATGGCAGTTCAGTTATGAGTTATAAAAACTCCATTGCTTCAGGACATTTTTGTAAAAGCTGTGATAAGTATATACTCCAATGCCCTATTAAATAGAAATGTTGTGTAAAACAGATTGCCAAATATTTTATGGTACAGAGATAATAGATATATGTGTCCACCTTTATTTCTTAATATTGACGTAGATGTATTGTTATAAAGAGTCGTGTCTTTTTCATAGCTACAATGTTCCATTATCTCTTACCCTGAAACAATTGTTTTAAAATGTTCTGGGGCTGCTTCTGTTCATCTCTTACATTATATTAAATTTTTATTTCTAGAAATAGTTCCTTTTTCAGTTGGGATTTTATGGTTCCTAGAAATAGTGACAAGAATATGAAAATCTTGCCAATTTTATAGTTCACCTTAAAACAACGGCAAGAGTTTGCAAATTGCTTAACTAGTTGTTAGCATCATTTGAGTTGGAAAGGACTAACATTTATAACTTCTATCATTTAGTCTTTGCCTTCCCTATACAATCCTAGTCTATATTCATTAACCAGTGGGAGACAAGATACTGTATTCTCATTGTATACAGTGTCAAGTAACTGAAACATTTTGATTAGCAATCTGTCTTTTCAGTTCTAGCCAGTGATTTATTCTTGGAGAAATATGGATTAACATAGGAATAGTAATTTTTTTATGGCCTCCTAACTGCATAATACAAAATGATGTTATTTCAATTATATCTTCAAAGACTACAGATGTTTTCATTTTACTCTTTCTGGTATAAATTTCCTTTTGGAGAGAAAGCAAATGTGTTTAAGAAATAGATGATCCGATCTCTATAATGTCTGGTTTCTTGACTTTCCAAATGAAGTCAAACTTACTGAGGTTGGCCTTTGAAGTTTTTTTCAACTCTGGCCCCACCCTCAATTCCAAACTTGTTTTTCATGAATATCCTTTAGGTTATTCTCCACTATGGGAAAACTAAACTATTTATATTTCCATGATCACAATCTTCATTTTTTTCTTTTCGTACATAGACTCATTGTGTTCTTCCATTTGAGTTATTTTCTTCTCTCAAGACTACAAGTCAAAGATCCTGCTCAGCTTTTAAAGTGGTATGGGTTTTTAGTCCCCACTCACAATGTAGCAAGCAAGGCCCAGGAATTGGCATTTTTAACTGACACCGTGGTGATTCTGACAGAGGTGCTCTGTCCACTCCTCTTAGAGGAACTCACTTTATGGACTGTGGTGGCAGAATAATGGTTTCCTAAAGATATCCCATCCTTTTTTCAGGAACCTATGAATATGTGACATTAAATGGGAAATTTCAGATAGAATCAAAGTTGCTAATCAGGTGACTTTTAAATAAGGAAATTATCTTGGATTATCTGGGAGGGTTGCCTGTAATCACAAGGGTCTTTAAAAGTGGAAGAGGAATTATTCAGAGAAGGAGATGTGACAGAGGAAGCAGAGTTCAGGTGGTGTGACTTGAGAAGGACTCTATCTGCTCTTGATGGCTTTGAAGATGGAGGAAAAGGACCGTAAGCCACGAAAGGCAAGTTTCCTTTACAAGCTGAAAAAGGCAAGGAAACAGATTTACTTCTTACATTAGTTTCCTAAGGCTGCTGTAACAAAGTACTGCAAACTGGGTAGCTTAAAACAAAAACGTATTCTTCTACAGATTTGCAGACTAACAGTCCAAAATTAAGGTGTCAGGAGCACCATCCTTTCTCTGAGACTCTGGGTAGAATTGTTCCTTGCTTCTTTCTATCTTTTGGCGGTGGCCATGGTCCTTGTCTGCCTCTATCATTACATGGCATTCTCTTTGTGTGTCTCTGTCTTTACCTTGTGTGTGTTCCCCTTCTTATGCGAATACCAGTCATATTGGAATAGAGCCCATACTAATGACCTCATCTTAGCCTGATTACATCTGCAAAGACTCTATTTCCAAATAAGATCTTATTTACAGGTACCATGGGGTTAGGGCTTCAACTTATCTTTCCTGGGGAACACAATTCAACCCATGACATGCCCTAGTGCCTTCAGAAAGGAACATAGTTCTGTCAGTGCCGTGGTATTAGCCCAGTAAGACCTGTTTTGGACTTCTGATCTCCAGAACTTTAAAATAATCAGCTTATATTGTTTTAAGCCACTAAATTGTGCTAATTTGTCACAGAAGCCATAGAGAAACTAACCCAAGGACTAACTCAAATTCTATCTCATTTATGATGTCTCTGACCTCCCCTTGCTAAATTCCATCTCTCCTCCAATACTAATTTGTTTATACTTTTCTAAATATTAATATTAAATGTTAATCACTAATCATGCCTTTGCCATTTTGTTATGCTTGTATCCCTCTAATGCTAAAGTACTTGAGGGTCATCTTTGTAGCTCCTTGAGTAACTAGAACCTGATAGCCATTCAATAACTATTTAGTGAAAGAATGTTAAATTCTTATCCAGAACATAATTCCTATTGTAATAGTGTCAAGGAATTCTCCAAGAAGTAAATGTAAACTAAAATAAAGGAGAGGAAATCTAAGAAAGGAAAAAAAAATCATTTAAAAATTTACTACAAAACCATTTTATAGTAACTTTTTTTAAAAGATTTTTTTTAATTGGGGAAGGGGTACAGGACTTTATTGGGGAACAGGGTACACTTCCAGGACCTTTTTCCAAGTCAAGCTGCTGTCCCCTCAATCTCAGTTGTGGAGGGCGCCGTTCAGCTTCAAGTTGCTGTCCCTCCAGTCCTAGTTGTGGAGGGCGCAGCCCAGCTCCAGGTCTAGCCGAGGCCACTAGTTGCAGGGGGCGCAGCCCACCATCCTTTGCGGGAGTTGAACTGGCAACCCTGTGGTTGAGAGGATGTGTTCCAACCACCTGAGCCATCTGAGCTCAAGGTGCCGTGTTCAATCTTAGTTGCAGGTGGCAGAGCCCACCATCCTTGTGGGTCTTGAGGAACCGAACCGGCAACCTTGTGGTTGAGAGCCCACTGGCCCATGTGGGAATTGAACTGGCAGCCTTCGGAGTTAGGAGCATGGAGCTCCAACTGCCTGAGCAACCGGGCCGGCCCCTATAGTAACTTTTAAAGTCACTATAAAAAGCTATTCCTGTAAGAGAAATGAAAGTAATATTAGTCTTGTATTTTACATTAAATTTTGTTGTGGGCTTAGAATATTTTGATAAAAAGGAGCAATTGACATGCATTTTGATGTTTTTGTTAATGTGGTTTAGACTCCCAGAGTGTTTTTCAAGTGTAGCACAGAAAACGTTGGCATTCTGTTTTCCGGCAAAGCCCTCAATGTTTTCCCTTGAAAAGCTTTAATGGATCAGTTTTGTTTTTCTTTATGGTTCAATTTCTGCAGCTAATGAAACATGCATATTTCTGATTAAATATGCCTACAATATATAGTTAATATCAAACTTTGTTTCATAGTTCCCAACTGTTCCACAGCCCATTTAATATTTTAAAATTCTCACTTATAGAGAAGAATCTGAAAGAATCTGTTAACCAAATTATCTGTGTGCGTGTGTGTTGGCTCCATTTAGTTTAGCAATTGTACTTCAGGTTATCAAATCAATTGAATTTCTATAATTTGTCTTCAGTTAAGATCCTCACTTCATGACAACTAATGGAAAGCTCTTGAATGAAGTTTTCATTACAAGGAAAGCCTGAAAATAAATGGAGAAACAATATTTTTCTCTTCTCTCAATTCTAAGCCATGACTTCTCGAACATTTTGAAGTTTCTGTGCTGTCTTTCTGTTTCCAACCCCAGTTGAAAGAAATCATTTTAAGAGGAAAACTTTTGCACTGCCTCATATTATTCATGGCAAGAATTTAATCAGTTCATTAATTAATTATACTATTTGGTTTTCATTCTGGCTGTGTGGCAAATAAATCATACTCAGTGTGATGGGTAACAACAACCATCACAGCAGCAGCAATAAAAACAAAGCTTTGCTGCAGAAATTTGGAAGCCCAGGAACCAATTGGAGTCACCACAACTCATAGATATAAATTTACAGAGGACCTAGAAAGGGACAGGAAGACACCAAGTATTCATGCCAATAAGCATTGGTGATAGAGTCAGACAATGGAGCTACTGGTAGGGATGAAGCCAACATTATTAAGGAGTCTTCTGCTCTTCTGTGCAGTAAGTGCCATTACACGGCAAGTGAATGTAGTATGTATAACCTCTCAGTAATTCAAGGTATATCTGGTTTTAAAGTACATAGGGACATATTATTGGGGATATTCTGAATACATAGTATATGTTTGATTGAAGAAATACATTGGCACACACTGTTGTCTTATTGTTGAATGTAATAACACAATTGTTAATACTATATTCTTATGGGTAAAATGTCATCAGAGACGTGTAATGTATACGAGTATGTTGGGCTTTCCTACTCTACAGGATTATAAAATGCAAACTTTAATCTCTGTGAAAGAAACTGAAAGTTCCAAAATTTCTAAAACTAACACTCAATGGTTATAATAAATTGTATGTTGAAATTGAAGATTTTCAGAAAATAACAATAAATACATTGTGGCAAATTCTATTCTAAATCATACATATATTGTATGTATTATGTATATATATATAATGTGCATATATATAATATATATATAATGTACATACCTCTAAGATATATATTAGATACGCACACACACACACACACAAACACTCAATTAAAGCTAACAGTAACCTATGAGGTAGGACTATTATGTTTCTCTTTTTCCAGATGAGGCATCTGAGGACCAGGAATATAAAGGTAATTTGCCAGAGGTTGCCCATCTGGTAAGTGGTAGAGATGGTGACAACAGCTATTTGCTGAGTGACTTCATTTGTTAGGTACTGTTGTAGTTGCGGGAGAGATAGTGGCAACAAAACATAATTTAAACAAAAATCCCATTTTGTAATTTACATTCTTGTGCATAGTTTTTCATGGGAAAAGGAATCAGTTACCAAGAAGACAAAAATATACTTTAGTAAGCAACAGAGAAAATTATTCCTAATACTTTTTTTTCCCCCTCATATTTTTGTTACTCTCAAACCTTTTTCCCCCATGAAAAGGAAATTTGTCTTCATTGTATGCATTTCCACTTAGTGGCCAGATATCATCTATATGTAGTCCAGACCCTCTAATGGTCCAGAAAACTAAAAGTGAATCTTTAGTTATTTAGGTTCCCAAACAAATTCTGGCCAATTGTGTTATCTAGGCTTTAAAGCAGTGCTGCATTCATGTCTTGGTGGATCATAGAGATGGTAGCAATTGTTTGACTCGGCCTGCTATTGTAGCCTAAAAGTAGCTGTAGACAATATGTAAATGAATGGATGTGGCCGGATTTGGCCCTGGGGGCTGTAGTTTGCTAACCCTTGGTCTACAGGGTGAGATCACCTGGAGGAAAAGGCTACTTTTTCTAATTTACAAATATGTGTTATGGTATGGTATCTGTGCTAGAAGGGCACTGCTTATGGCCTCTCTTCTCTTCTTAGAATCTCTCCCAGTCCCTTCACTTCTCTGCATTTTTGTTGCTAAATTATATTCCATTGTATGGATATATCACATTATATTTATTGATTTATCGGGTGATGGACATTTGGGTTGTTTCTACTTTTTAGCTGTTATGAGTAGTGCTGCTATGAATATTCATGTATGCATTTTTCTGTGGACATACGTATTTTCATTTCAATGGGGTATATAGTAGCTAGGGGTGAAATTACTGGGTTATATGGTAAATATATATTTAATGTTTTGAGGAATTGTCAGACTATTTTCCTAGGGGGATGGACCATTTTACATTCCAACTAGTAGTGTATGAGTCTTCCAATTTTCTATGTCCTTGTATTGTTATTATCTGTTCTTTGAATTATATCCATCCTAGTGGGTGTGAAGTGGAATCTCATTGTGGTTTTGATTTGCATTTCCTTGATGGCTAAGGATGTTGAACATCTTTTCATATACTTAATTAACCATTTGTATATTTTCTTTTGAGAAATGTCTATTCATATCTTTACCCACTTTTAAATTGAGTTACTTGTCTTTTTATTGAGTTGCTAGAATATTTTATGTATTTTAGATAATAAGTCCCTTATCAGATATAAGCTTTACATTTTCTGCCATTCTGTGGATTGTCTTTTCACTTTCTTCATGGTATGTTTTGAAGCATAAATATTTTTAACTTTGATAAAGTCTGGAATTAGACGATTTTTTTTCTTTTGTTTCTTCTGCTTTTGTGTCATATCTATGAAGGTTCTGCGTAATACAAGGTCACTATATTTTCTTCCAAGCATTTTACAACTTTTGCTCATACATTTAGGTCTGTGATCCATTTTGAGTTCATTTTAATAAATGGTTTTAAGGAATGGTCCAACTTCAATTTTTTTTTTTTTTTTTTTTTGCATGTGGCTATCCAGTTGTTTCAGCTTCAGTTGTCGAAGACTAATTTTCCATTGAATTTTCTTGGTACCCTTGTCAAAAACTAACTGACCATAAATGTTAGGGTTTATTTCCAGACTTTCCATTCTATTCTATTGATCTACATGTCTATTCCTATGCCAGTACCACAAGTGTTTTGATTTGTGTAACCTTGAAGTGTTATTCTAATTTGTTCTTCTTTTTCAAAATTGTATTGGCTATTTTGGTCCCTCAAATTAACATATGGATTTTGGGATCAGGTTGTCAATTATGCTAAGAAGCCAATTGGAATTTTGATACAGAATGCCTTTGATCTCTAAATACATCTAGGGAGTAGTGCCACCTTAAAATTAACTCTTTAGATCCATAAACATGAGGTGTATTTCCACTTACTGGAGTTTTTAATTTCTCTCAACAATGCTTTATCATTTTCAGTGTATGCATCTTGTACTCCTTTTGTTAAATTTATTTCTAAGCATTTTATTCTTTTATATGCCATTTTAGAGGGAATTCTTTTCTCAATTTCATTTTGGGATTTTTCATTACTCGTATATAGAAATACACTTGACTGTTGCATATTGAACTTATATCTGGTAAGCCTGCTGAATTCATCTATTAGTTCTAATTGTTTATTAGTGGATTCCTTTGATTCCACTAAAGATCATTTCATCCTTCATACAGAGACTGTTTTACTTATTCCTTTCTAATATGAGTGCCTTTTATTTTACTTTTTGCCCAATTGCCCTGGCTAGAACATCCAGTACAATGAAGAACAGAAGTTGAGAGAGTCAAGTCCTTTATCTTAGGGGGAAATCATTTAGTCTTTTACTATGAAGTATGAGATTAAGTGTGGGTTTTTCTTAGGCGCCCTTTATTAGCTTGAGGAAGTTCCATTTAAATTTTTTAAAAAATTTATGAAGCGGTGTTAGATTACTTTTTTCAAATGCATTTAATGCTTTTATTGAGATGTGTGGTTTTTGTCCTTTATTTTATTGATACAGTGTATTACATTATTGATTTTGGGATATTATACCAACCTTGCATAAATTTAGGTTTGCATTTTCCTCAGTTCTGTTCCAAATAAAAATATCTAGGGGGATAACTTCTGAGTTCTCTGTTCTTGTAACCTGCTTTCCCCATGGGCAAAATCTTCGAGCCACTGTTTTTGAACTAGGCTTTGGACAGTGACCTTTTTCTCTTGGAGTAAAACCCTGGGTTTATGGGAGGCGCTCTAGGTAGAAGCAGTAGCTTCTAGTTTGTTGACTGCCTTTACCAGCATGAAACCTTTGCCCTGTGAGAAAACGAAAGCAAATGCAATTGGGTCCCTAGTGTTCTCTACCTGCCACATGTAGGGCAGTGCCTCTTCTGTCTGGGTGGGACTGGGTGTAGAAAGGAAACTCCTGATCTCTTGCTGCACATGCCTCCTCTGAAATATGGAGCTGGGGCTGAAATAGTGGAAGCCTTTCCTTCCAGGGGAGATAGTGTAGACCCTGCCTGGGAGCTAGTGGGAGAAAGTTTCCCTGAGCCCCATCTTTTGGCCACAGCTGTTGGTAGTGGAGCTTCCATCATGTAGACCTGGGGAGATAGGTGAGTGAGGGAGTGGTTTGTGGCTCAAGTGCCACAGACTCTCACTCTTCTTACTGACACGTAGATTTTCTTTAATAAATGTTTCTCCACTTGTTATATAGCCTGAGGCCAATTTTCAAAGATTTTATATGTTTGTTGTTCCATAATTTTCACCAGTTACGGTTGTTTTGCTGAACAGCAGAGTTTCTTGTGACACAATTCTGGACATATTCTGAATCCCTAGAGTAGATTTTCAGTCACTGCTGACGTTCCTGTCCAAAATAAGGTTTTTCAATGATTCTCATGATGGACCTAGTTTGGGGGAGCCATGCACAACATGATCTCATAGGTTCTTTTTAATCTTAAGATCTCATATTTTAATCCATACCTCTTAGCTTGCAGGCTGTGTCAGCCATGGGGAAAATCAAAACCTCCGGTAAAAAGAAAAAAAAATAAAAGTCTACCAAATTACTCTCCACCCCCAACATGTTCACACTTTTATGAGAATGAATCCTATCGCTTATTCTCCTTCTGTTGTTCTCCAATAGTTCTCCCTTTGCGAGCAAGGTAGGGGCCTATCCCATAGTAGAAGAGCAGTAGGATAGGGTTTTTGGACCATAGAACAAAAGATGGCAAGTTGAAATAGTTTAAATATGCCTTGAGGGGTCAAGTGTGTAATGGGAATTAGAGAATTAGAAATTGAAGTAAACTGGGGAAGATGTGTCACCCTTTAAAGAGAAGTTCTTCCTTAACAGCAGATGATTGTTTCCAGATGGGTGTCATCCTTTAAGAGTTCTTGTCATTCTTCAACAAGAGCCAGAAATCCAGATTTATTTTATATGTGAAAGCGCCCAATTTTTTAACTGCTGACAACTAATTAAAAAACAAAACAAAAACATCCCTGTAGGTCAAGCAAAACATGACTGTCATCTGTATGTCATAATCAGATAAAATTAGTATCCACTTTCATAATCTGTTTTCCCGAAAAGATGGAAATCTTCCTTCAAAGTGCAATGGCTTATTTAACTCATCTTGTAGTAATTGATCTTTATAACATCAGTAAGTTGGTATTGGTGGTCTTTTTGTTTGAGAGTTCCCTGAGTCGGGGAATTAGGCCAAATTCCTCTAAACTGGGATGGGAAGCTTCTTGGACTGAATGATTCTGATCTCAGTCTGTTCTAAATCAGCTTGTTATATGTTTGATTATAACATGAAAACAGTCTTCTAATTTTATGATGTTAATAATATTGTCCTGGTTTTCTTGCATTCTCATTCATAATGCACTTAATTTAATTTTACATGGATGAAAGTAGAGCCAAGTTCGGCAAACGTTTTTGGCCAAAATTTCCCCACCATTGTTGCACTGTGTTTGCTTTGAATGAAGTGGTTAATAGGAATTTTTTTCATAGTTCTTTTGGGATGCAGTGTAAGAATTTATTACTACCAGCTCTTATAAGAGAAACATATAATTCTGAACTAATGACCTTGTAGGTAAAGGAGTAAATAGTTGCAATATAAAAACCAGTTCCCAAAGACATAATTATGTTATTACTAGCAAACAGAGAGTTTCTGGTTCATTAAGTAGGAAAGGCAAAAAATAAGTTTAAATGATAAAGGTGAAAATTTAATTTTTTCACTTGTTCACATATTTCCCCCACTGATCAATAAAAATAAGAGGGAGGTTTTTTTTATATACTAAATGAAAATATAAACGAAGCCTCTCTTAAAGCCAAGGCCATGTGTCTGTCCTCAAGTGTTTTATTATGTGAAATTTGACCTTCATTTAAAGATCATCTCTGTTCAATGATAATTGATGGTGCTTTGAGTGAGAATTTATGACAGTAGATCTATTTATTAAAAATTGTTTCCTTGAGGTGAAGAAGCATCTTTTTAACTTTTGTCCTAGCTTAACCTTTGGAAATACCACGTCAGTTTAGTTGCATTTATAGATTTAATTAACATGTTGTGGGTTTTCCGGGTCATTAATAAAGATATGACATATGACTAGACTTATTTTCCATCCTGATAACTCACCAGCTTGTTTAACTTAATCATTCACTCTTTCTTTTTGTCATGTTGGTTTGCAGTCTGGTTTGATAAAAGTAATTCAACCCTATTAAAATTTTAAAATGTTCCATATATAAAAACATTATCTTAATTACTCTGCTGGGATTATTTTTGAGTTGTTACTAAAAAAAATACTGATGTTTTGTCTTGTTTACTCAAGCCTACGCCATTTGTTGGGCTTCCCAGGGTTCCTTTGAGGTCAGGCATAGCAATAAGACACGGCCTGGGTACAGTATTAATGCTTCCTTTAATAGTATTCCAAGAGAATCAGCCTAACATACCCTCCAGAATTAGGATGCTTGAAAGTTCAGTAGAATTGAGGTATTTAAGAATAGAGAGCTATTTCTCTGAACTCTCTTGCTGTCTTGCTTCTAGAATTTCATTCTGTTTGGCACTATCAAGGGAGGATCTGGACAGGTGAAATGTAGTATGAACTCCCCTCTTAAGTGCATAACCAAACATTTCTGTGAACCTCACAGACTCTAGAACATTAAAGCAAAATTTTGGCATGCAACCACCTATCATTTACATGTTAACTTTATGTTAATACCTGATTGAATAAACACATCATGAAACATACCCGTCATTATCTATTTTCAGATATTTATAATTTCAGCTTATACATGATACAGTTAAGCTAAATACATCACTTTATATTTGAGGGAAGCAGTAAAGTATCATGAATAAAAGTTAGACTGTTCGGGTACAACTACCTATGCCACTTACTGCTATAGTATGACCTTGGGTAAATTGACTAACCTGTCTCAGTTTCCCTATGTATAAAGTGAGAATGGTAATAATAGTACCTTCCTATTAGCTTGGGTTTTGTTGGGAGGGTTAAACAAGTTACTATGAGTAAAGCATTCCAACATTGCCTGACAGAGAATGAACACTTTATGAAAGTAATTATTGTGCTTTCTTCTAACCTCCCCTTATCCCTAAATCAATTCAAAGTCCATCTTTCTCTGGACTTTTGTCACCCATTTCTCTACTGCTCCTCACATGGTAGGAAACCAGTGTGTTAATCCAAGTAATATTTCAGGCTGTTAAAAGAGGCCTCTTACTCCATCTCTTGTCCTCAGGACTCCCGATTTTATTTTTGCCCAATAATACCAAATGGAAAAAATAACTAATTAGAAGTCAGAGTCAGGCAAGTTTTGAATTATTATTGTCACTGTCAGCTTATTATATGATTTGACAATTTTATGGAATAACAGCATGGTAGGTCTCTTTGGATGTTCATTGTTAATTTATCTTTATACATATACCAAGTTGGCTCTGTTCAATTTTTACATAGACATTTTTGAGTATAAGCTGACATCTGACATGAATTGATTTTTTTGGAAAATATTTTATGTTTTGTAGAGGAGTCAAAATATATTTACCTGTGTAAACTTATATTAATAATACTAGATAAGACACATGAGGTCTAACAATTAAGTTGGCGAACTCATCCTAGAACAAGTGCTACACACCTCATTGCTGAATATCACTATGATCACCTTCGAAGTACTCTCCTTGGGAAGCTATGCACTGATGCCAGCATCTAATCCATGCTTCAAAGCAATTTTGCAACTCTTTTTCTGGAATGGCCATCAGAGCTGTAGTCATATTACCCTTCATGTCCTGAATGTCATCAAAATGCCTTCTTTCAATTTTTCCTTTATCTTCAGGTAAAGAAAGAATCACTGGGGGCCAGATCAGGTGAGTAGGGAGGGTGTTCCAATACAGTTATTTGTTTACTGGCTAAAAACTCCCTCACAGACAGTGCCGTGTGAGCTGGTGCATTGTCATGATGCAAGAGCCATGAGCTGTTGGCAAAAAGTTCAGGTCATCTAACTTTTTCACACAGCCTCTTTAGCACTTCCAAATAGTAAGCTTGGTTAACTGTTTGTCCAGTTGGGACAAACTCATAATGAATAATTCCTCTGATATCAAAAAAAGGTTAGCAACATCATTGCAACAAGTTCACAAACGTAATTGTCAGACCTCGTATTAAGCATGTATTACATGTTAGCACACATACTGACTTATTTCATCTTCATAACAGTCCTATCACCTATATATTCATGTTATCATACTTTGGTCAAAATAGGAATTGAGATTAAACAGTGGCAGTAAGTGGCAGATTGATGAGTAAGTGGCAGAAAGTGGCAGATTGATGAGTAAGTGGCAGAAAGTGGCAGATTCGGGTCTAGCTCTGGCATCCCAGGTCTGGACCCCCCCACTATTCCCTTAGTGGGAACTAAAGTATGCTTAGCACTTCAAGAGATCTCACTCAGCACAGTCTGTAACAGGTAGATGCTTGGTAAGTATTTAATAATGGCAACCAGGACTTTAATTATTGGGATTCAGATGACATCACATTTTGTGACTGCAGTGGATGGAAGTGTGCATATGCAAAATGGATTTTAATCAAGGAGCTAGTGACAAATTATTCAATTAGTAAACAGTACACGTGTGGTGATTTTTAGGGGTGAATGATGTTCATGTCTGTTTTAACTTTCTGAAATGAGGAAAATCTGGGAGGACTAAAATACTGTTTTACTCAGTTCCATGTTATTGCTTTAGATTTTACTATTATGTAAGGTGATAAGGGCTTAAAGGGGAAAAAAATCAACGGATAATTGTAACTACTTGCAGTTCAGAGTACCTGTGTTGTGACAAGCTCTTTTTGTTTTATTGCTATTATTTTGTTTTGTTCTTTTAATCCACACTTCTGCCCTCCTCTCGGATAAAGTTTTCCATTTTTATCATTGAAGTTGTGTAGTCATTTGCAAGGAAAAAGATAATGTGTTGTTTGGCTGAAGCAGAAATAGAATTTCCTGATAATAACTTCAATTTTCCCTTTACTCCCTTTGCTTTTCTCCTGCCTTCCCACCCTTGTGATGGACTTGCCCCTTCTGCAGAAGCCTCCCATGATGCATATCTCTGGATAAGGCGGTCCATCCCTGATTGCTGGACACAAGCTGGTTGGCATGGGGCTGGACAGGCAGGAAAGGAAATGGACGGGAGGTGTGGGAAAAGTCTGATAAGTACCACTTCTTACTAATCCTCTTGCCGAAGAATCTCTTCAAATCTCTTGAAGTGGTTTACTGTTACAGGAAGAAACAAAATATAATACCAGATTTGAGTTTAATGAAGAGAGCTGTTATAGGTGCACTCTCATTTCCAAAGAACTAGAAGCTATTCCAGTCCTGTTGATGTTGTCAGGCCAAATTCATCTTATTCGTGTTGAATCTAATCACCAAAATGCAGGGATAAACAAGATAATAAAGCCAATGCTTGCAAGAAATAGAACAATAATAATTCAGAGGAAGTGCTTGGAATATATATATATATATATATATATATATATATGAACAAAGAAATAAGAAAATTTAGCTAAGGGTCCTCTCCTTTGACAGAGTCCTCTGCCACCCATTTTCTTTGAGTAAGGTTGGGAGCAACAGACAGAATTCTCTAGAACATTCCCTGTAAACAATAGGCAAAAGGTAGAGTATCCAAACTGGAGCCCCAGTCTCTTTATACTCTTTATAATGTTTCAGTTGTATTTAGGGTAACATTCCAATTTGGGAAGAGTGCGTAGTCCCTAAATGATGCTGGGATTACTTGCGATTTGGGGATGGGTATCCTGCTCATCCTACCTCTCTACAGGAGACTTATTAAGTGATAACAATTATTCACAATGATTTTTAAATGTAATTAAGGCTTTTCACTCAGTCTGGGGAAAATGACTGTATTTTCAAACCATCTTGACAGAGATCCTTATGGATGTGTGTGTAAAATAAGGGATTTCTGCTTCACAGAAAAAGGGCAGAGATGCTTGGGCAAGACTCACCCATTTACATGGGTTAGAAATCTCTGGCAGATTTGCTGCTGTCACTTCTTTATTACTTAGTCACTCAGCCTATAGTGAGATCTGGCTCTCGTGCCCAGTAGTCCACTGAAAGTGCCTGGCAAAGGCAAACTAGCCAAATCCAATAAACACTTTTTCAGTACTTATCTAACTGCATCTCCTTTCTGCATTTGGCATTATTGATCCCTCGTTCATTCTTGGAACTTTATTTCCTCTGAAGTACTATCTCCTGTTTCTCCTTCTCCTGCTTTGATTAATGCTTGCTGAATCTCCCCTCATAGATTATGACTCATATTTTTGCAGCATATCCAAACAGAATTCAGCTTTCCTACTCCCCATTTTGCATCCTAACCAGTCCTGCTCTTCTCATGTATTTCATATTTCAATTGTTTACACACACATAAGGACTTGGCCCTAACGCCATAAACAGAAGAGGAAGATTCTCAGATTCCTCCATCTTGATGCCCCCATATTACTCCTCCAATTTTAAATCTTAAATATTTCTTAACTTTATCCAGTCGCCCAGAATCCTGTTAACATTACACAACACATTACATAGCATAGTGACAACTTGTCACTGATTTCCCTGCCTTCGGTCATTTCTACCGCAGATCCATCTTTCACATGCAGCATAGGCATATCTAGGCATACTGTTCTCCTGCACCCTCCATTGGCTTCTCATTAGCCCCAGAATAAAATCCAAGCTTTTAGCCTGACACGTAAGGTCCTCCATGATTTTGCCACTGACTACCACTTCAGTTTCATTTTTTTACACTCTTTGCTTTAACTCTATACTACAGTAATACTTTCCAGCCTGTTTTCCAGGCATACTAGGTTACTTCAAACCTTGTGTCTTTCCTTTCCTTATCCCCTCTGCTTGGGATACCGTATGCCATTTTTCTTTTTGTTCTACCCTGTTTTATTTTCAGGGGACCTACTCAAGTATCATTTACTCTAGGAAGCCTTCTTTTGACTTCCTGACTAAATTAGATGCTCTCTTTTTGTATTTTCTTAGCATCCTAGGCATGCTGTGCTTTCTATGTACTTAAACTATTTGTTTAATGATCTTTCTGAGGCCTAAGAAACAAGGACTTGTTTTCAGTATTGTTCATTTTTCTGTCCCTAGGATTTAGCACAGTAGCTCAGTTTTAACAAAGTGATGATAATGAAGTGAACTGGTAAAAATAAAGGAAACCTATTTTAAGTATCATTAAGAAAAATGGAGAATATATTGCTTGGGACATTTTGCATATATATATGTATATACATATATATGTGTATACATATATATGGATATATGTTTTTCCCCCTCTTCCTCTAATTGTATAGTGTACTGTGGCAATATGGACAAGAAGAAAGGCATTTGCTTGATTCCTACTGTAGATTCTTTCTATAGTTCTGAATTATGTACTAACACTTAGATAAAGAAATTATTCACTGTAGAGGGGTGAGGCTATGATAGAAAATGGATTTCAGGAGAACAGTGGTCCTTAGATAACTTATTGTGATCAGGATTTACATGTGATTTACATAGCAATTTACTCAAATACTCCACAGAAAAGAGATAAGTTTTCAATTAAGGGGGCCATCAAGATTGTCTAGTTCATCATCTCATCTGACTGGTTATTTTGCCAAGCACAGAGCCTGGCAGATATTAGGCCTTGATTAAATACTAATTCATTTCTTTCCTCCTTTTGAATATAATGAAAATGAAACATTGATGTCGGTTTAAAATAAAGAAACTGAAACGCTTTGTCTTTGGGTCACATGGTTTCTTGCAGGCAAAGGTAAAAAAACAAGTGCCCGTGATTTTCAGTGCACTCCTCTTTCATATCATGTTCTAATTGCAATATTTTTAAAAAGTTCCCAAAGATGAAATATTACAAATATATGTTCTAGGGAATATTCTCATTTATAATCTCCAATCTTGGCAGCTTCAGCTACAAATTGCCTTGTTTCAGTAGGGCCGTAATAGTCTGTACTTTATCTGCTATTATGTGTCATTTTAAGGTGCCATATATAGTTTGAGGTGTGTTACTTTTTTTTTTTTTGTAGAAATAATTTCATCTAATATCTTTGTTAGTTAAATGTCATTGGTATACCCACAATTTTTTTAACAGGCTGATGAGAAAATTAAGAAGAGATGATGATAGCTCTCTCAAATATTGAACTAAGAAGGATATCCAGCTAACCTTTGTTTCATTAGTCTAATGACAAAAGCTTGAAAAGTTTATAAGGATATATTTAGAGTACAGAAAAGTATCCATTGTCCCAATTGTTGGCCTAATTGAAGGGATTTAGAGAGAAGTGAGCAGAAAGTATTTAATAATTTAATAGGATTAAAGCTAAATCTCATTATGAATACCTTTTATCACAGGCTAAGAAATATGCTAGTGAGCCTGGAGAGAGAGCCTCTGGAGGCTATGGAGTTAAGACTCACATTCAAAATACAGACCAGGAGAATCAATCACACTGTTACTGCCTGCCTGAACTCCATCTGAAGATGATTTGAGACAGACATCTAGAAATCTTGACTGACTGCCTGCCTTCATAGCTCAGAAACCAGGATTATAGTTTGCTCCAATCATTAACCTTTCTTTTTCTTTTGTTTCCATAGAGACGCCTTGTATTAAAACCTTATTGCTTGCACCATAGGCTTAATGTTGGGGGCCTACTGGCATCCCCACCTCCTGAAATGAGACACAACTATTTACCTGAACTATTCTCAAGACTGGGACTGGTTTAATAATAGAATGGTCTGTCAGCTTTCTGGAATGTGAAAATTCCAGGGAAGTTTAAGAGGAGGGAACCGTAGGGGTCCAGAATGAGTCACCCCAAGACGTGCCTCTGTGATAATGTAGGTTGTTTTGAGCTAAAAGGCAACTTTAGCTTCCAGCTCAAGAGAAACTTGGGCCTCTTCCTTTAACTATCTACTATCTATAGGGCAGGTCAAACTTCTGTTTACTGAACATCTGTTCTTATCCTCCTGCAATGACCCTTTGAAGCCCCCAAGGCACCTTGCTTCATCCCTAGCTCAGGATGTCTTATATCCCATATTCCCTTTTTGTCTCAGAACCTATCCTGCATATGGGGTCTCTGACTCTCATGTATGTGGGGTTTCCTTATAAATTTGGTTATTTTTCTCTTGCTAATGTGTCTGTGTCTATTTGATTGTTAGACATTGATGTGTCTTATGTCCATTTGATTATCAGAATCTTAAGATAGAGAAAATTTGTTCCTCCCCCACAATACCTTTGAAATAAACCACCATCAAGAGAGCACATACTATTGTTAACTATCCTGTAATCCAGTCCCTGCCTTGCTTTCTACCACCGCCTTTCAATCTTCCTCATGTTTCCTCCTTAATTTCAGATGAATAAAAGAAGCTGTAAAACTGTTATTCTCTGGAGCATTTGAGATCCTGCTCCTCAGCAATTGTTATCAGTTTGACTCAAATAAACTCTTATAAAAATTCAAAAAATAAAAAATAAACAAGAATCACAAAAGGGAAGAAGTGAGTTAGGAAGGACAGTCTGGTTAGGAGAGATTGGATGTTTCCCTTAGCCTTTTTTTCTCTATGCCATACCCACATCCTTTATGAAAGTTCACTTGTTTACCGGTACTCCAGCAGAGTAACAAGCAGCTTTCATAACTTTCTATTCTCTTGTCCTCCACTTAGATATATAATTTGACTTTCATGATTCTTTTCAGCCTGCCCAACTACTCCTTTTGTGTGTTTCTAGTCCTATGTGACCTTTCTGAAAGGTACCTTCTTGTTATTCTCTGGATAGCTTCTAAGAGGACTTTAATAAGTGATTGCTTAAGGTTTAAAGAACAAATACCGAGTGACTAGTAAAATGTCATATGCTGAGAATATTGTGTGCCTTCATTGGAAAAAAAAACACACAAAACTTCATAGTTAAAGGAAATGATACAATGCAATGTTAAAGATGGAGAGGAAATATGGAACTGAGGTTGTTTTGCCATTTCTTCCTTTACCAGTGAAAATAAATTCCACATATATAATACTGCTATTTTTCTTCCACTCTCAAAGACTTATGATTAGAAATTTTGCTGTGTCCATAGGTGTATTTATCAGTAAACACAATCAAATGCCTCACCTTTCTCATTTTGAGATTTATTGTTCGCGCATCTCATGTTCTTCAGAGGCACTCCCAAGGCATTTCAACTTCCTCTCTTGCTTCCTACCTTATAGCTGCATATTTTTCTTCCATAACTCATATTTCAGAGTCCTGTATAACATTTATTTCTGCTGCTTTCTTGAGTTCGTGTCAGGCAGAAATATGCCCTCTGGAAAATAATTAACTGTTACCAAATATATCATTTATCTTAAGCCTTTGAAGGAAGAGTTCTAAGGGGAATTTCCAGTGATTTATTTCAAACTCTAATTCAATTTATGATTGATTCTTTCTAGATCAGAAGTCATATACAGGCGATCTATGGGCCAGATATGGCCCACAGACATATTTTATTTGGTCTTAAAGGTGTTCTAAAACCTTTGAATTAATTGTTAGTATTTTACAGTTGGGTGATTTCACATACAAATCCAGATTACTAATGTTTTTGAAAAATTAGAATATCTGGTAACACTGAGTCTGCCTTTTCACATGGGCACTGAAGTTTTTAGAATATAAGCTCTCTAGTTATTTGCAAGTCCATATCCTATTTCATCCCCATTTTTGTTCCTCTTTATCCCAATAGATTTTTTTTTTTTAAATTATTTATTTATTTATTTATTTATAAGGAGGGCGCAACTCCTAGTGGCCCATGGGGGCATCCAACTGGCAACTTTGGAGTTATCAGCACCACTCTCTAACCAACTGAGCTAACCAACCACCCCCCAATAGACTTTTTAATTGGTCCATACTCTAGACCATACAGTATGGGAATATAATCAATAATGCTGTAAAGATTATGGAGGGTGCCAGATGGGTACCGGACTTATCAGAGGGATCACTTCAGAGACTGTGTAGATGCCTGACCACTGCATTATACACCTGAAGCTGAAGTAGAATAATGTTGAATGTCAACTATAGTTATATATATATATAGTCATGGGATATAAAGTATAGCATAGGGAATATAGTGAATGGTATTGTAACAGTTATATATGATGTCAGAGGGGGAGTAGATTGGGGGGTTATCACTTTGTGAAGGATGTAAATGTCTAACTATTATGTAGCTTTGTATACCTGAAACTAATCAAAAAATGGGAAAAAAATCAACTTTTAATTTCTAGTGAATCATCAGGGAATCTCGTTAAAATTCAGGTATCCTTTTAGTAGTGGGTGTGGCTTGAGATTCTGCATTTCTAACAGGCTCCCAGTGATGTCAAAGTTACCATCACAAGATAACATTTTTAGTAGTAAGATTCTAGATCAGTGGTCCTCAAAGTGCTATTCTTGACCAGAAGCTTTGGCATCTACTGAATCATGAACTCTGGATATTGTGACCAGAAATCTGTCTTATGAAATCTCCCTGGTGATTCTAATTGCACACTAAAATTTGAGGGCCACCATTCTAGTCTATCTTAGGTAGGAACACTATCCATAAAATCACCTAAGTCAGAGGTTTTAAACCTTACTGGACATTAGAAATCATTTGGGGAAATTGCAAAAAGATTGATGCTTGAGCTCCAGCCCTAGAGACTCAGACAGAATTGATCTGGGGTGGGGCCCAGGCATCAGTATTTCTAAAAGCTCCTCAATTGAATCTAATATACAGCAGAGTTAAGAGCTATGTTAAGTAAAGAGACTTTCTTGGTACATTACCTAGATATTCAACAGTTCTCTTGTCAGAAAAAAAATATATATAGCTTTAACACTTAAGTCCTTTTCTTTTTTTTTTTTTTTTTTTGCTATAGCTTCTATAAAGCAAAACACAACTGATTTCCCATCATGTTCTTAATAATCATTGGGTCCTTTGATCATGTATGGTGTTTCATAAATCATGTCTTCATGGTATTTGTTATTTTGAAAGCCTGTTCCACTATCTCCTTGCAGAGTGCATCAGACTTCTGAGCTCTGTAGATCCAGAAACATTTCTTGTTTATTCTGTTGACAGTAGATTAGGTTATGGACACCACAACTCTAGAAGGGCACCATTCGTGTGTGTGTATTTATAAGGACTGTTTTCTGGCAGATGAGAGTACAGTGCATTGAGGTAGAGGTGGCTGTTTCTAAATTGTATAATGGTGTTATTTGGGCTAGCACTAGGGTTGTATTTACTATAACAAATATGACCACTATAAATTCATGATAAGACTAATGTCCCTCAACTGAAAAACATACTGAGTAATCAATCATTTGGAAAATAAGCATCCGTTCAATTTAGTATTAGTGTTAAGCAGTTAATATGTTTTAATTAGCTAATATAAACTTAGGGCGGTAGTGTTCCAATAATAAATTTATTTGACAGCCAGGTATTAATACCTAATTTATTTGACTATTTTAAAAAGTTGTGCCCATTATGTATTAGGGCATTATTAAGAAATAACACTTAATATCACTAAAACATCTTAGAGTATGCACAGTCGTTTCCCAGATTAGCCCAGTGAGTTGAACCACAGCATTATAGAAAGCAATCTAGGAAAGAAAAAAAAGAATGAAAGAAAGAGAGAAGGAAAGAAAGAAAAGAAGAAAGAAAGAAAATATATCATGAAGTAGTCATTTTGTTTGCCTTTGGAGATAATGGAATTTTTCATTTTTTTTATTTTTTGTTTGTGTGTTATGTATAAAAGAAGCAGCAGAATAACATAAACTAACTCTGAAAATAGAATGGATCCTTTGCCTATGGGTTTAAAGTGAAAGTGCCTGGCTTGTAATGCCATTTTGCCCCCTGCTGTTATATTTAGCCAGACTGGAAATGAAACATTTTTATATTGTAGTAGTCAGTGCCTCGCCATATAGATTTTCTTAATTTCAGCATGTCAGCAGAGCGTGGTTTGCATCTGATGCCAAGGATTCCCTTTTCTTTAAGGATTAAAATTTACTATTTCTTGTTATAGGGTGTTTGTGTAGGGGGGAGAAGGTTTTGACATTTTTCATTAACACCAGATAATAAGCCATAGTAAAGAATGCAGGCTCTCAATTGCCAAGAAACTTATGTTTAAAATAGGTAACTATGCTTTTACACAAACTCATTGGCACTTAAGCAAAAGAATTTAGAGCAAGTTTACTCAGAGTCTTGTCTTTTATAACACAGTTCTCTAAGAGGGGATTGAACGTTTGTGGAAATCAACACTGGTAGTTCATAATAAAACTGAAAATATTGTTTATTTTATGTCTTCCTAGATACCAGCAGAGCAGAAGTGAATGTGATCTGAAATTTCAACATTTTTTCCCAGCGTTGCAGACACACTGCCTGTATTATTATTTGTTTTCTTCTTCAGATACCTTTTAAAACAATAGACTTTAGTTCAAACAGCATCACTGGGAATAAAAGGATAGACAGACTAGGGTAGGTGATCTTTTTAGTCTCTCATAGCTCTGGGAGCTAATCCCTATTATTTTTGACTTATTGCTTGGCTTTGAATTGAGTCACTTTGCCATCAACATGAAAATAGAGCAAGATGCATCATAGAACAGAGATTAAGGACCTGGACTCTGAAGCGAGGCAGCCTAGGTTTTAACTATTAGAGGGGTTTAAAGATAGGTGCTGCTAATGGAAAGAACCTCCGTATCACTTTTATATTACTAGCAAAAATGGACTTTTTCAGGTGAGCATTATGAAAATAATTTGTTCTATTTGTAACATAGTTTTATTTTTTCTTTCCCTTTCTCTTCCCCTTATTTTCACACCCTTTCCTCACTCTCCGCTTCCGGTTCCCTGGCGTCACAGACTTGGTTCATGATCCTTTTTATTGCCCATTCATTCAACTAGGCAGCATGGTCTATGCCTCCTTTGCGGGTTTCTCGTCTTCAGTGTTTAGTTAACTACCAAGTTCTGTCTGTGTCCACCTCTGAAACACTGGCATCGTTTAGTTTGGATTCTATTATTTCTGACCTGGATTACTTTGAACCAGTCTTGCTGCGTCTATTTTCCCTCCACCTAAAGCGGTAATTTTCAGTCCTGTTGCGCATTTGGACTGTTTAAAGAATACGGAGGCCTTGGTCCCTTCTACAAACAATTAATTCGCAATCTCTGTTTGAGGACCTGAGCATTAGATCTTTTTTAAAGGTTTCCCAGGGGACTCAAATGTATGACAACACTTAAGGTCCTCTGTTGTAAACTCCCCTTTGTAATAATGATTCTCAAAGTATGATCACTTGACCAGCAGCATGAGCCTCACCTGGGAGCTTGTTAGAATGCACATCCAGGCCCTACTGACCTACTGAATCAGAAACTCTGGTCTCGGGGCCCAGAAATATGTATTCTAACTAGACTTCCAGGTAATGCCAGTGAATGATCAAATTTGAGAACCACTGCTCTATGGCAAAAGTCTCCTCCCACCCGCTGTTTTTTTTCTGGTTGTATACTATTGCCAGGTATTTTTGAGTATGTTAACTTGCATGTACCTATATTTATTTAAGTTTGAAGTAGTACGCATGATACTTTTATTAACTAAGTTTCAAGGCATAACATATAGTGTGGGGGCAGAGTCCCAGAGAGCAGTTTCCCCGCTCTCAGCCTCACATGGAAAGGTGCTGGCCTGGGTAATAGATGGCCATCAGCTGTAACTGGTTGGCCAACAGCTGTAACCAGTTAGCCATTAGCCACCACTAATATAACTGCTGTAGCTATGGTAAGGGGTTGGTTGGTTGGCAGAGAAGTGGATGGCAGGTTGTGGATCGTGTGGCCCCTGCTTCCTGTGTCTCCAACCCAGCCGCCAGCGAGAATATAGTGGTATGACTCCACTATCTATGGCTCCGTGGATGTTCCTTTTTGGCCTCACCGTATCTTGTGTTCTTGTGCTGGGAGCAGGAGTAGAATCTCAGCATTACTATGTTTAAAGTGACATTCATTGTTAATGAGAATGAATGTAAACCAATAGTGTAAGTACTCTTGATCAATTTTTCTTTTTCGTAATAAATAATATCTTTGTTTTTATCTTATAATACAAATTCAATAGAGTGAATAGAGTGTAGTGGCTGGGAGATCTAAATCAGACAGCCAATCCCTTCTCTGCTAAGAACAAACAGGCCTGGGTAATTTACTTCATGTCTCTGAGCCTAATCCTGCAAAATGGAGCCATGAATAGTGTCTATCTCAAAGAACTGTTAGGATTAACTGAGTCAATGCACGTAAATCAGTTAGAAAGTGTCTGACCTTAAGTACGCGTTCCAAAAACGTCAGTTATTCTTACTTGGAATTGAAGAACTGTCAGCTCCATCATTTACTTGTTTTTGATATCTTTGATTTATTAGTATTAATCTCAAATCTGTAATTTTTTTGTAGGAATCTTTTTAGGCCACCTATTTATTTTGTAAGGGTTTGTTTAGTTAAACGAGGTAGTATAATCCATAAATCCATTTAATTGGGTGCTCCTGTACTATCACCGTGCCCCAATCTCTTGAAAGGGAACTAATGAGCAAGGCGGTCCTGCTCTCTCTTCCAGGTCTTTGGCAATTTGTCTAAGAAAGACTATCTATGTCAGACAAAAATAAATTCAAATAAAAGTTCTAATTTACTCTCACACCTCCATGGATGGTCGTATACAACACCTGGGGAAAAAGCACCCACCTTGGAAGATTTGCTATTTGTCAGGGCTTCTTAGACTTTAATGTATATGTGAATTGCTTGAGGATTTTGTTAAAAGCATATTCTAGTTCAGGAGATCTGGAGCTGGTCCTGAGATTCTGCGGGCAATTACATTAAATGTGAGAATATACCTAATAGTAAACAACTGATGAAATTTGAGGCGTGGTAGAGATCAGGAGGTTAGGAGTAAAAACCCGCTGAGAATTTATAGGTATTGTATTTGTGTAGCTACTGTGGAACCTTGAGGATGATTTTTGGAAAGTATTAGCTATTATTTTTGTTAAATTGGACCCCTCGGGGCAAAATCCACAATTGTGGCCTAATTTTAATACCTTCATTTGCCTGAAGTTACACTGGATGAGATACAGAGCAGTCTACTTCCAGCATGAATTTAAGATGAAAGACTCATAAAATGCGATGTATTCACCAAAATTTAACTAATTTCAACTACATATATATGTGTAAGCATATATATATATAGTATGTGTATGTGTATATAGGTAATATGTAACGTACATTCAGTATGTATATTTATATAATATGCATATTATATAAATATTATATAATACACATATAAATATTATAGAATATATACTTATAGACACACATGTATATGCACATACACACATTCATACACATGCATGCATAGTGCACTGAGATCTAGAGAGGTGGACACAAGTTCCTTGAGGTAGTTAGCTCTTAGAGCATCCCAAACACTTTGCAGCATTTTCTGCCCAGGCTGTAAGGTGGTCAGTCTGTAAGGGTACCGTCCCCCACCCAGGACTAGGATATCCCAAATGCTACTGCAAAACATGAGCAGGAACTTTAGTGTTTTTGGACCTGTACATGTTAGTGTAGCACTCCACAGAATACTGGTTTTCATTTTAACAACTGTTCAGACAGCTCCCAAGACACACGACACAAGTAAAAAAAATTGCATAGTGTATTTGAAGGACAAGAAGAAACAGAAATAACTAGAAGGGTGTTACTATTTTCTTCACGGTAGTCTTCCTGCTGCAAGTGTACAGTGATCAGTTACATGTTGTTTTCAGCTATAGAACCCTCATGTTCTATTAACTGGTATTAGGAAAGTGGCTTTGGGCAATTTTCCTTCATGTCAATTCCCTGAGTATTTACATTAGGAGAAACATTTTTGTGATGGGTACAAAAAAAAAAAAATCCCCTCTTCTCAGCATTTCCCCATTAGGCCCACAAAATATTTTCCAAACTATAAAACATACTTTCAGAATATAACTTAGTGATGTATGTTAGATACTGGAGCTTGGAGAAGTAAAGGGTTCAGTTCAATCTCTGGCTCATTATTAGTTCTTTCTGTATTTCATTTCTTGATCTAATGTAGATTGAGCTAGGGAATATTTGGAACACTTAGTAGTGGGTTCTGAAAACGAAAATCATTGAATAGAAGTTGTTAGAAATCCTTCTGTAGAAAAATTTGGAAAAGGCGGTTTCTTTATACTCTCAAGAAGATATTTATAACAAAGCATCAGGTACCTCTGGTAGTAAAAGATGTTTCATATTTTGATCAGTACCGATACATAATTCAGCCTAAATGGGACATGACGTTTATTTTTCTTCACAGCATTGTGTGACTTGATGCTATTTTAAATGCTAAATCTATGAGTTTGGATTATAAAAAGATAAAAGTCTTAGTAATAAGCCAAGAACTAAATTGATAAGATTCTCTTTTAGTTCTCTTAAATGCAAATTAGCTTCAAGTTAGTGTCAAAATTTAGTGAAGTAACAGTGTCATCGCATTTTGTATTTCTATAATTGTGCTATTTTTAAACTCTATTTTCTTCCTTTTTCTCTGCCTTCATTACCCCAAACACCATCAGAAATTTCCCTAGCAGCCTTTAAAATCTATAGTGAATTTTGGTATCTCCTCTTTATACTACTAGCTCTCTGAAAATTTATCCATTGTTTAGATGCCAGTTTGTACTGCAGCAAGAAGTGATAAAAAAAATCAACAAATATTGGGCTTCAGAGATTTTTTTCCTCAGGAACTTCAACAAATATTTGATTTTACTTGAAATAAATGCTAGACAGTTTTAAGATAAGAATCCAACATGGGTCTCTTTGAATTATATGGTGGTTTTTTTAATTGAATTTTGTGTCTACTACTAGTACAGTTTATGCTAAGAGGAACTGGCCTTAAGGCACAATGAATCTTTGTTCCCACTTTACCAAACCTACATAAATAATTTCTTTTAGAGGCAACCACTTTGTACTCAGGCTGTCTAAAATGCATATGAATTTGGAAATACATTTTACTGACAACTCCAACTTTCAAGAGGTAAGAATGCTCATTTATAAGTAGTACTATTTTCATATTCTCTTCTGCTGGAAATGTGAATCTGTCAATTAAAGCGTGTGGAATAGCTATCCAAACTTCTACAATGACTCCCAACCACTTCAGACTTTTGAAACAAGCAAGACTCCTAGGTTCCATGCTGTGGGGTCGGCCCACCCCAGCAACTACCACTCATTAAATACCACTCGTTGATGAGAGCGCTGAGTATTGTTTTTTTGTTTTTTTTCCCCCTGGCCCCTTCAGGTGATGATGCTAACATACATGAAATACTTGATGTTATATCTGTGTAAAAGGTCTTATAATCCATTTGAAAAACCTGTTGAGAATGATGTTGAATGGTAACATAGTCTTCTTTGAAATCATTAAATAATATTTAACTTCTTGAGTGTATAATATCTGTGTTTTATAAATGTATCTAAGGTATTCATAGACACTGTTGACTCTTGCCTCCACGTGCTGTGCACCGCTACTCTTGAGTGATGTAATGTCACACTTTCCTGGCTCCCCCCGTCTTATGACAGTGCCTGTTAGTATCCTTTCTGGGCCCTGCTCCACTTGTCCCCTTCCTCTGCCTGTTTCTTAAATCTCAGTGATTCTCAGATATCTTCTTAGCCCTCTTCTACGCTCAGTGTTCGTCATAGTCTATTATATATGAGTTGATGACTTCTTCAATCTGCTCCCCCAGCCCAGACTTCTCCCCAACATGTCAGACCTCTATATTCAACCTCTTAATTTCTTCATTTGGATGTCCCAGAAGCAACTCAAAGTCAGCATGTTCAAAACAGGATGTGTCACTGTATGCTTCAGTGGTATTGATCCTGTTTTTGTTTACTGAAAGTACCATGTTCTCTCAGACTTCTTTACATATACCCTTAGCGTGAAATATACTTTCCCTCCAGTTAACTCAACAGATCCCATAATTGACTTCTTCCAGAAAGCCTTTTCCCATTCTTTTGTTAAGATTTGGGACCTCTTTTATATAGTAATAATGATAATAATATAGTAATACTATTTTAGTAATTTATTATCGTATGTAATATAGCAAAATATTATATAATATTGATACATATTATATAAGAATATAGTATATATAGTATATAATATATTGTAATACATTTTGATAATACAGTAATATAGTTTAGTTATTACTATACTATACTATATTTATCAATATAGTAATAGTGATAAATGTAACGATAATGATGATCATAATGATACTCTATTAGTTTCCTATAGATGCTGTAACAAATTACCACATCCTTTTTGGTTTAAAATAACACAGGTTTATTATCTTACTGTTCTATAGGTTGGCAGCTTGACCTGCTTTCACTAGACGCTTTAGGGGAGAATCCATAAATTTTCTTGCCTTTTCTAATTTCTAGAGGCTGCCTGTATTCCTTGGCTCATGGCCCCTTCCCATCTTCCTAGCCATCAATGGCCTCCAGAGTATTTCTCACATTGCATCACTCTAACACTGACTCTTCTGCCTTCCGGTTTCACTTTTCAGTACTCTTGTGATTATATTGGGTCCATCTGGATAATTCAGTAGTTTTTCCATTTTAAAGACAGCTGATTAGCAACCTTAATTCCATTTTCAACCTTAATTCTTCTTTGCCAAGTAATCTGATATAGTCACAGGTTCTGGGAATGAAGGCATGGATGTCTTTGGAGGGACATTTTTCTGTCTACCACAGTAGCTGACTGTTATTGAGAACGTACCACTTGCTAGGTACTGTTCTAAGTACCTCACACGTGTTAACTCACACAGTGGTCAAAAGTGTGAAGGATCTGAGATTTTAACTTACCCTATTTGCAAGTTTGACATGTCAGCCTGCCATTGTTTCATGAATGTTGGCAGAAGATATGAAACTCCTAGATTTGACATAAAAACTTTATTGCTCTAGCTATAGCAGTAGCCTGAATGTCAGCATTTTTTTTTTTTTTTTTTTTTTTTGTGCCGTTTCCCTGAGCCCAAATTCCCAGGAGCAATGCAAAGAGGTCTGGATGAGACCTGCATATGCAATTGATTATCTTATGGGTGAGGAATCCTGAGCCTGGGGAATCTGATTCTTGAATAAGTGACTGTCCTTTGGACGGGAGAGGATACTATCTCTATTTTTGCTGTTCAAATAACCTTATAAAGATAGTTTGAAACAAAAAGCAGTCAATGTCTGTGCTGATAAGACACACAGAAATGTGAGAGACCCTTGAGAATTATGTTCCAACAATAGCCCTTGTAGTAACCCTGTGAAATCGTTGCAGTTATAATCTCCATTTCACAGGTAAAGAAAATGAGGGGCATAAGTGATAAGTAATGTGCCCCATTAAGTAGCAGAATTGCATTTTGAAGGAGGCTGCCTGGCTTCAGAGTCCATGTTCTTAATCTCGGCTCTGTGCTGCACCCATTATACTACGGACTCATCAAAGCATATGCGCTATCCTGCAGTTTCCTTCATGTGTGCCTATAATATATATATATACTTTTTAACTTGTTTATATCCCCCATTAGTTTTTAAGCTCCACGAGAGTTTAATGGGACTTCATCTTTATTGTTCAAGATGTTTATATCCAGTGCTCAGATCAGGCCTATATTAGGTAATGAATAAGTATTTCAGGGATAAATAAAAATATATCATAAGTGAAATCTTAATAGAGAGGAACCTTTACATTCAATCTGCATTCTCTTAGATAACAGCAAGTCTTTGTTATATAACAAGCATTAGTCAATTCGGCCTGTCACTGAATGATAGGGACAGGGATCATTTAGTGTGTTTCCTATGTTTACACCTAATCATGTCCATTAAAGCAAAGACCATGAATTTTGAAAGTGCTCAGAAGAAGATGAAAATATGATGATGGAAATTAAAGTAGAACTAATTTTAAAAATTCAATGGGTGTGAAAATGGCAAATGTTCCTTGTGCATATGGGATAAGTCCTTTGGTATAGAAATTCTTTTTCAGGGAAAAGGGACTTAAGCAACACATGAAAAGTGCTCCTCCTTTGCAATTGACAGTAATCAGTAAGTGTTGAGGAAAAGTGATTACAGATGAAAAACAAAACAAAACGAACTTTTGAGTGTGTGACAGGAGGATCAGCAAAAAATCCTGAGTACATATTGTAGCCTAATGCTAATTCAGGAGAACGCTAGGAGTTTGAGAACTTTAATGCTAGGCTTGTGAATACAAGTGATGCTGATGAAAATTCTGTTATCCGCCAAACTGTGTAACTGAAACTAGTCTTTTTTTTTTTTTTTTTTTTTTGATGGAAAGATGCCCAAATAGAAAGTCTATCAGGAGAAAAGTGTGTTTTGTTTTAAAACGTTGAAGGTTGATTCACTTTTAAATTTGGTAGAAATGTATCCAGGGATAGCAAAGCTTAAAACTCCTTTAAGATGAACTTGAAACACAGCCATTCAGAACCTAACCTGTTTGTGAGTTAAAAAAAAAAAAAAAATTCAGAATGTGCACTTGAAAGGAAGAAAAAGTTGGTTGCGCTCACATTATAAATACCAATAAAGTCTGACTTCTGTGAATTTTATCTTATTAATACTTCTATTTCAAAAGCAATTTATATTTCTCCTAGCTGCATATGGCAACTGTCGAGCAAGGAATTTTATTTTTTATATTTAAGCATAAAGCCTATGTAGATAGTATCTTTAGCAAATCACAGTTATGTCATCCTCAAAATACAGCTTTGTTTTTTACCTGCTATACCTTTAAAATTTATTCAGTGCCTCTGAATGGTAATATGGGCATGTCCTGTGATGTTTTCTTGATTCATTCTTAGGTAGGTCCTTATTGTTGCATTATGTCATAAAATAAAATTTCAATTCAGAAATCAAAGTGCCTAATATAACATACTAACCTACACTTAATCTTTGTTCAAAGACAAGATTCCTCTCCCAAGCTAAGGCCGGTGACGCTTTAGATTCCCCCCGGTGTGGATGAACTGAAAAGATTCCAAATAGTGATAACATTAATTTATCACGTTATGTGCTTAGGACTAAGTGCTTTACATGGACCATCTTATTTAATCTTCACAAAAACCTGCAAGGAACGTATCATTCATATCACCATTTATCAATGAGGAAATGGACACAGAGAGCGTGAACATTTTTTGCAATGTCCTATAGCTCGTGTTAGACCTCGGTCCGTATCCAGACAGTGTGGATTTCAAAGCTCCAACTTTTTTTTTTTTTTTTTAATTAATTTTATTGGGGTGACAATTGTTAGTAAATTTACATAGATTTCAGGTGTACAATTCTGTATTACATCGTCTATAAATCCCATTGTGTGTTCACCACCCAGAGTCAGTTCTCCTTCCATCACCATATATTTGATCCCCTTTACCCTCATCACCCACCCCCCACCCCCTTACCCTCTGGTAACCACTAAATTATTGTCTGTGTCTATGAGTTTTTGTTTCTCATTTGTTTGTCTTGTTCTTTTTGGTTTATATACCACATATCAGTGAAATCATAGGGTTCTCTGCTTTTTCTGTCTGACTTGTTTCACTTAGCATTATTCTCTCGAGATCCAACCATGTTGTCACAAATGCTCCTATATCATCTTTCCTTAACGCCGAATAGTATTCCATTGTGTATATATACCACAACTTCTTTATCCATTCATCTATCGAAGGACATTTTGGTTGTTTCCATGTCTTGGCCACCGTAAACAAAGCTGCAATGAACATTGGCGTACACGTGTCTCTATAGAGAAATGCTTTTATATTTTTGGGGTAGATACCCAGGAGAGCGATTGCTGGGTCATATGGTAATTCTATTCGTAATTTCTTGAGGAACCTCCACACTGCCTTCCATAGCGGCTGCACCAGTCTGCATTCCCACCAACAGTGTATGAGAGTTCCTTTTTCTCCACAGCCTCTCCAACACTTGTTACTATTTGTTTTGTTGATGAAAGCCATTCTGACTGGGGTGAGGTGATATCTCATTGTGGTTTTCATTTGCATTTCTCTGATGATTAGCGATGTTGAGCATTTTTTCATATGTCTATTTGCCATTTGTATATCCTCTTTGGAGAAATGTCTCTTCAGGTCTTCTGTCCATTTTTCAATTGGGTTGTTTGTTTTTTTGTTGTTGAGTTTCATGAGTTCCTTGTATATTTTGGATATTAGCCCCTTATCAGAGGAACTGTTTGCGAAAATCTTCTCCCATTCAGTTGGTTGCCTCATTATTTTGTCAATAGTTTCTTTTGCTGTGCAGAAGCTTTTCAGTTTCATATAATCCCATTTGTTTATTTTAGTTTTTACTTCCATTGCCTTTGGAGTCAAATTCATAAAATGCTCTTTGAACCCAAGATCCATAAGTTTAGTACCTATGTTTTTTTCAATGCAGTTTATTGTGTCAGGTCTTATGCTTAAGTCTTTGATCCATTTTGAATTAATTTTGGTACATGGTGACAGATAGCAGTCCAGTTTCATTCTTTTTCAAAGCTCCAACTTTTAACTGTTATGTCCATTACCCTCTGCCAAGAACATCTGGGCAGCAGTGCCGGAAAGATAACTTGGATTATCAGTGAGATGCTGTTCGAGGACAGTATAGAAGACACTGTTGTGACGCAGGAAAGAAGCTGGAGTTAGGTCAAAAGCCTGGAGATTTGAGTGCAAGATGGATTTGGGATGGAAGGACCATGCCAAGAGTTCAGAATGTGTCTTTGGGTTTGGAGAGAGTGCTTCTGGGTGATAGTTAACAGAGGAGTAGGATGGTGATTTAAAGTTGCAGCAGAGCCCTTCACGTGGCAGAGAATAAAACAGTAGAAATGATGACCAGCACTGAAAAATTTAGTGCTCTTTTTTGAATGGGTATTGGTAACAGTTACACATCTGTTTGGTTTGTAAGACCAGGCAAAACTAGCTGTAAGCTATATTTAGCATGACTTGTTGTCTGAAGGTAAACTATTCATTTATTTTGCAATTAGTTGTTGAATATCAGCCATGCGTTGGCACTATCCTAGGCACTGGAAATGCTACAATTGAGATGAAAAATGACCTGCCTCAGAGCTAGGGTTCAAGTGGGGTGGTGTTTCAGTTTAGGTGTTATTCCTCAGAGAGGCTTTTCCTGGTCCCTCAATCTGAATTATCCTCCTGCCAACCCCATTACTCTTTAACATACCCTGTGTTATTTTCATCACAGTCCCAATTGCAGTCTCTTATTATCTTGATTATTTATTTATCTGAGTATGTTTTGGCTCCCTACCCTACCCATCTCCTTTCCACCCCGGAAGCCGGAATGTGAGTTCTATGAGAGCAGGGCCCGGGTCGGTCTCCTTCTCTGTTGGTGTCGAGTAAGGACTCAACAAGCTTTGTGAATGAATGAATGAATGAATGAATGAATGAATGAATGAAATGTACTACATGTACAGGGAAAAGAAGAAAGAGCGGTTATTCCCATGAGAAGCCTTATAGATCTTTTTCATCTGTGAGACCAAAATGTCTAAGATTAATGTATGGCACTTTAGATTTTCTGAGCAGAAAACTCACAGCCATGCAGGGACCACTGTTGCTTTATAACAAAAGCACCACATCCTCTGACCATACTCGGGGCTTGGGAGCAGGTCTGTTCTCTGCCTAAGTACGAAAGAGACTGGCTGCTGAGGTGATGCTCTAGAGTTGCTAGGGGTAATACTTCTTTCCTTGGTATTCAACCTTTCATCTTCCAGAACTTTCTGTCCTTTTTCAAGCTCAAGGTTGAAGTGTGGAGTTTTGTTTCTGATCTTAGCAGAGACTCTCTTACTGGCCTCAAAATATTTAGATAAATAGATGGCAAATTCAAAATGAATTGACAAATTTGGATGTGGACAACTTGAAGACAGATATTGGCTGGCAAAGAAGTACCGTGGAGGAAAGCCATGACTCTCGGGAATCTGGCTTAGGCAAAAGAGAAAGTGTCAAGAGAAAGCAGGACAACTGACAAGTATCTGAGGTCGTGTTTCAAATATATCTCCTCTAGTCCTGTCACTCTTAGACAGAGCATGGTGTGTGAGCTTCATAATGTGGCAGAAAATGTCTGAGCTGGAGGATACCAGACCCTCATACTGGAGCCAGGCTTTGGAGCAGCCAACAACTAGGGCAATGAATCTTATTGTGAGAGACAAATGATGATGATCTGTGAGCCCACAATGTGACTGTAGTAGAATGGAGAGGACTGATATGGCACACGTTTTTTTTTTTTTTTTTTTTTTTTTTTTTTTTTTTTTGCTAGTGGTTAATTCTGTGGAATGCATTAGTGTATATTTCTGGTTTCCAAAATTATGTGTCGGAACACTGCCCCTGATACTGGAGACTGGATTTCTGTTCGTACATACTATGAGGCTCCGTTTGGTGATTCTTCGGATCTTTTCATATGGTTTTAGGGTTCCGCAAAGCATGGTGTTTTCAGGCTAGTGGGACATTTTTTCATGGTGGCTGACTTTACCCAGAGTGCAGAAGAGGAGCTTCAAGGTTTTCTGAAAGTGTAAGGCAGATGAAATGGGAGGGGGCTATTTGAGAAGGAATAGTACATTAAGGGGCTATCAAGTAACTGTCTACTACAAATGTGCTTAAACATCTTCCTGTAGAGCTCTAAAAGAGCTGTCTGGGCATGTGGGTAGTGATGGACAACGTTGGAGTGTGTGAGAACATTCAAAGAAAACTAGTATTATAGAATGAACAAAAACAAAAACCCACTATCAGAAATCCTGGGAACTTTGATTTTCAGAAGTCAAAGGATGACAAGAAAAAAAAAAACCAAAACAAACAAAACAACAACAAAAAAAGAAAGGCTAATTTAATAAGTAGAGGGAAAAATGGATATCCTGTTATAACAGATCGTAATCGAAGTATGATAATTCTCAACAATGTTAAAAAAATAACAGAAGTTTCCATGAGATGTTGCGATCTTGGTTTTCAAGGGCTGTTTCAACATAGGGTTAAAGGCAGAAGGCAAATTATAGTGCATTGAAAGGAGCACGTAGAGAAAGTCAGATTTTTATGTTAATTTATGTAATCACATTCACTAGTGCTATATGAATATCTGCTATCTGTCTATAATTTTTAGGACTGTAGTAATTAATTGGAAATAGACTGCTATGCATAATTTTATCCAGGATTTTCTTTGAATTTCAAAATAAATTGGATTATGGAACGTTGGCATTTTTAAATTCTGTTTTTAAGGCATATTGAAGAGTTATGGTTGCACATTTTAATGGATATAGCCTCTTGACAAATTTATTTTGCAAAAATTAAAATAATTTAACGCATTGTCAATAAATCTTATCTTTTTTCAGCAAAAAAATATTTCAGGTATAGAAGGTATTTTTAAAACAGTTTCATTGAAGTATAGGGACATGCAGGAAACTACACATATTTAAAGTATACGATCTGATGTTTTAAAATGTGTGAATATCATGAAATCACCACCTTGGTGAGCATTTCCATCACCTCCCAAAGTTTCCTGTTGTTTTCTTCTTAACCCCTTTCATCGTTGTCCACAGGCAAAGATGATCTGCTTTTTGACAGCATAGATTAGTTTGCATTTTCTAGAATTTTATAAAAATGACATGAGTCATACAACATGTATAAGTTTTCTTCCTTTTTACTCAGTATAACTTTTTGGGATTCTCCTATGTTGTTGTATATATCAATAGTTAATTTCTTTTCATTGCAGAATAGTAGTATTTGTAGTATGGATATACCACAATTTATTTACCTGTTGATGGACATTTATTTCCAGTTTCTGGCTATTAACAGTAAAATTGTAATGAACATTGTGTACAAGTCTTTATATGGATATATACTTCATACACATATTATTAAAATATAGCAAGGCTATTACATGAAATTCCTCAAGTTATGAAGGTGGAGAACAGAGAGGCACAGTTAAAATCTCAATAGTGGAACAAATTCCAAGTTTCTTCAGTGCTTTGTTCAAAGGTGAGAGTGTATATTGAGAGTGTATAGCATAATCTATTTTTAAAAAATTTTTCTTTTTTCCCTTCTACCATCCATAGACCTGGTTCCCTATATCTGCTATAACACCTGTCTATTTCTGAGAATCTGCCTCCTATTACTGAGCTCTCTATGTTTTATTCTGTTTTTAATCATTTTATCTGAATCTGACTTTATTTGCTGGAGTCCTTGTCTGGTTGATGTACAGTCTTGTTACCCAGGCCTGACTTTTGTGCCCTCAGACTGCTGGAAACCAATATGAAATCAGTTGCCTGCCTAAGTCACCACTGCCTGATATCTTTGGCGCCAACCTTCAGTTGCCCCCCCATCATACCTGCCTACGCTGCTTGTCAGGCTTTTGCTGTCTGATAACTGCCCCTAAGTGTACCTTCTTCGTCATTCCAAACTCCCAGACTCTGCATCTGGCTCATGTTTGGAGTTGTCTCTCTGTGCCTTTTGAGCCAATCCAAATTCCAGTGTATGGCCTCATTTGCTCACTTGGTCTTGGGGGCCTGCCTACGCTCGGCTCTCGGAGAACTCGGGCTTACAGAAGCACCTCTGTTTTGCAACAGATTTGGTTTCCAAAGGATTGTTCCTAAATCCACAGGTTCCTACAAGTAAATGACACCAGATAGGCTACTGCTGTTGCCATCTGTTGGTGACAGGCAGAGTTGACACAATGTTGTTCTGTTGCCCAGTTTGTTCATATTTAAGGAAGGTCTCAAGTTAAAATCTGAAATAGAAGAATGCCTATTTGTAACGTACTTGCAATTTGTACTAATTCTCAGATATACATTCTTCTCCATTCTATGCTTTAGCCACACCGACCTTCCTTCTGTTTGTCTCATTTCCACCTTACAGCCTTTGCATGTATTGTCCCATCTTCCATGGAGCTTCAAGCAGCTGGCTTCAACCATTATTCATGTCTGAGGTGAAATGGGATTATCTTGGAGAGGTCTGCCTTGATCACAAATACCCTCCTCCCTTATCCCACCGGTCAATTACTGCCTTACTCTGTTATATTTTCTTTGTAGCGTTTACATTTACTAAATTTCTTTCATTCATTTATTACACGTTAATTGACCTCCTCCTCCTACACACACCCACGTATGAATATAAGTGCCGTGAGAGCAGGGAGCAAGGAGCTTAACGGACAGAACAATGCTTATACTGAGCCAAGGAGCTGCTCAATTAATACTCAATACTCGTATGAATAAATACAGACAGTACCCCTGTCTGCCTTTTTAATTCTTACTTATCTTTTCAACTCCAAGTCAAACACTACCACTTTCAAAAACCTCTCCAACAAGATTTGTTTTATCTCTTTTTTACAGCACTTTTTATCCTTTCTTTATTTCTTGACCGAAGCAGTCATGTCGCCATTCTTGGTTTAACATGTAGCAGACACAAGGACCGTACCTGACTTATTTTAATATGCATTTCAGAATTAAGGACATGGCAAATGCTGAGGTGTTTGTTGAAGTCATGAATAAAGCCACCCAAACTGTAAGATTATTATTTTATTCTTTTATTATGAAATATTTAACGCATACAGAAAAGAATCAATAATACAAATAATGCCCATGTTCTCATCACCTGCTTTAAAAACTTAACATTGAAGACACATTTGCAATCCCTGTGTGACCATCTGTGATATTGTGATTTCTAAGAAATATGTAGTTGGTCATTCAAATGACCAGCTACTTATTTCTCATATATGCAGTGGTACCTCGGTTTTCAAATGTCTCCATTGATGAACATTTTGGTTTACGAACGCTGTAAATTTTATGGATCTATGGTATCATTAGATAGTAAAATTCATGCTAAATTTGCAGTTGTAGGGGTTGATTTTAAAGGTCTGGAGCGGATTAATCCATTTTGCATTACCTTCTATAGGGAAACTGTGCCTCGGTTTTCAAATGTTTCAGAACTTGAACAGTCTTCCAGAACAGATTATGTTCGAAAACCGAGGTACCACTGTATTTCCTTCATGGTTTCTGGCTCACAGCTCCCCAAACCCTTGGAATTTACTACGTATTAAGAGCAATAAAGTTATCTTTTATATTAATGAGGTGACTTTTGGAATTCACTTAAAGATAGGTCTGGTTTCCAGGAGAACCAACCCTGTGATTAGAGGGTTAAAACTTTCATTCCCACCCCCTGACCTCCTGGGAGGGGAGAGAGACTGGAGATTGAGTTCAATTGCCAATGGCCAGTGATTTAATCAATCATGCCTATGTAATGGAGACTCTATAAAAACCCAAAGGACAGGGTTCAGAGAGCTTCTGGGTGGGTAAACCTTGGAGATTTGGGGAGGTTAATGGGCTTGGAGAAGTCATGGAAGTTCTGTGCCTTTTCCTCCTACTTTGCTCTGTGTATTGCCTCCATCTGGCTGTTCCTGAGTTCTATCCTTTTATAAAAAGCTGATGATCTAGTGAGTAAAATGTTTCCTGAGTTCTGTGAGCTGCTCTAGCAAATTAATCAAACCAGAGAGGAGATCATGGGAACCTCTGATTTACCGCGGTCAGTTAGAAGTACAGGTAACAACCTAGGTTTGTGATAGGCCTCTGATGTTGCAGTATGTGTCGAGGGGTGGTGGTGTGGGGAGTCTTAAAAGACTGAGCCTTTAACTTGTGGAATCTGATGCTATCCTTGGGTAGATAGGGTCCAAACTGAGTTGAATTCTCAGACACCCAGCTAGTGCCCATGAACTGCTTGTTAGTGATGTGGGACCCCCCACACACCCAGAAATTGAAATTGGGTCCAGGAACCTAAAAGACCATCTCTCATTTCTTTCTCCTCCTTTCTTTCCTGAAGCAATCGTAATTCTGGATTTGGTATTTATCATTTGAATATTATGTGTCTGGATATGTGGATACATGTGTGAGTATTCATTTACAACGCAGGGTATTATTCTGCTTGTTTTAAATAGTATATGGTAAGGGTCATTTTACACCTTCATTGTTCCCTCAATATTATGTTTTTCAGATTATCTATGTTGACACATGCTGTGTTCGAATCTCCTAGTGAGATAATTTATTTTAATTGCTGCATAGTATTCCTTTGTATAGCAATTTCACATTTTCCTTGCTTATTATCTTGATGAAAGGCATTTAGTTTTCCATTTTCACCCTTGTAGACAAGATTGCAGTAAACATTCTTGTACCGGTTTTTTTCTTGGCTTCCTTCGGAGTTACTCCAGGGTTTATATTGTGAAGTGGAACTTCTGGGTCAGAGACTATAAACATTATGTCATTGTGATTAAGAAGAATCACTGAGCCAGGCTGCCTAGGTTTGAATCCCTCCTCTGCCACTTGTTACCTTTTTCAAGACGCAGTGAGCACCAGGTCTCTTCAGCCCTTCTCGTGAGCATGCATGTCCTCCCTCAATCCCTGGCATCAAGCAGTCAGCTTGGCTTCAGTCTCTTTGGCTACGTCACGTCCTGCTGGAGCCAATTCTCAGCTGCGAATGCCTGTTCCTGGAGCCAGAACCCAGCAGGCCTGTGGCTTTACACACAAGCACTATTTTGCATTTCTGTACCATTTCTGGTCCGTGGAAAGGTTTATTTTCAAGCATGGAGAAATTATTTTAGTTTCGCCTTTTAATATTTTATGTATCATCACTATGTGTTTGGAGCAGAGGGAGTACATCAAAGCATGAACTTCTTGTCACCCTCACCAGAAGTTGGTAATACCTCTATGTCCTTTTCAAATAAGCAGAAATCTTAGAATCATCTAATCATAGATTTAGCTGGAAGGGATTTTTGAGATAATGAAGGCCAATAACCTTATGTTTTATAGGTGAGAGAATTGCGGCTTTAAGAAATTAAGTGATTTACCGAAGTCATATCTCTAGTTAATGGTGGAGGCTAGACCAGAGCCAAAGCCTGCAGGTTCCCACAACAGTCCTTTTTCCACTATATCCACTACCATAGTTTTCTCTATGTTATATTTGCATGTGACATTTTATTTCTAATAGAACTGCAAAAATAAATTAGAATTCAAGCCATTAGAAAAATGACACCTCACACGTTTACACTGATATAGCATGTTTTCTTTTGAAAGATATTGAGGTAAAAATGAGAGAACAGTAGTCACTGCACTGAACTGAATATATTTTCATTAGAAGACACGATATCTTTTGACTCTGTAGGTTTCTGTTGCATTTGGTTTCCTTGACTTTCTGAAGCGTATTAGGATGGGCCCATCAATAATGGTGCTGATCCTTCAAGCCTCCTACCGCATTGGGTCTGAAAATGAACCGTGATGAATGGGCCTGGCCAGTGTTTACAGTGACAGCCTATATTTCTGCTGTCATGTAGAAACCGCAGGTAGTTTAGTTTAGAAAAAAGTTACGAAGACACAAGTATTCCTTCTAATCAGGATTTTTAGATTTTTGGGGGACGTGACTCTTTAGAATCTGGGATGTTTGTTAAAGCCTTCGGAATTGTTTTCTTCTATTTCTAGATCTTTTAGCTGTGCCTAAGCATCCATATGCGGCTATGGAGAACTGGGGACTAAGTATTTTTGTGGAACAGAGAATACTGCTGGATCCCAGTGTTTCGTCTATTTCTTATTTGCTGGATGTCACCATGGTCATTGTGCATGAGATATGTCACCAGGTATGAGAAAAAGGATCGGGTGTAAGTATAATTGCTAACTATTGAGAATGTGGAACGATTTCAGATACTTAGATTAGGAGCTAAATTCTTATCCTCCCAATTAAGTTTTAATTGTATATAGCACACTGTGTAGTTCTTTCTGGAAGATACATCGTTTTTCTCTGATGGCAGCACAAACAGAAGCAAACACGCTGATCATGTTGAATAAGCAACTGTCAGTCAGTTGAGTTGAGGAGTGAGATGGCACTGCCACCCAGCAGCCTCATTGGAGACCGTATCCAGTTACTAGTCCTTGTCAACCTTGCTTTATTTTCTCGTGATCATTGGTGTGTATATATGGTAAGTGCAGTGATGGCAATGATTTATTGCTTTGCTGTGAGATGCAGCTGAGTTTTGTGTACATGTCAAAATTTGCTTTTGCTGAAATCAATTTGTTATTCCCCTTTTCCCATCACACAGACACTTAGGAAGTTTTTCACTAACTCGGCCTTAGACGCTTTGTTCTCAAATGATTGATATTTTTTTGTCTTGCCATGTGTGGAAATTCATATGTAAATTAGCAAACGTTGTAGTGAAGCTAAGATAAAATTAATTTCGTTTTGACTTTATGCACTTTCTTACAATGAGTGGAAGGTATTACAGAGATTTTGCAGTGCTTATTTGAATCTTGATTGTAGCGAGAAAAAAACTGAAAATAAATGTTCATGCTAATAGAAAGCAATGTTGGTCCTTGTTACCTGTAACTATGGATAGTTTTTAAGTCAAAACACCAGAAATTTCCTTGTGATACTGTAGGACTTCAATGTATTATAAACCTAAAACCTTTTTAAAAAGCTAGAAAAACTTAAGAAAGAGTGTTGTGGAAAATCCTGTCAGTGAAAAAAGGTGAAATGCTAATGCTAATACATGAATGCTGACTTAATGATAAATTGGTCCAGGCCATACAACCATTTACCTAAATGTCAGCCTTTTGCAGTGAACCTGTAAGATGTTTGTACCTGTCATGCTGGCCAAGTTGGACATGTGTTCTTTGCCTCAGAGCCTTACAGGGATCCATTGCAGAGATAACCAGAGCTCCTCCACTGTGCTAAAGAGAAGGGTTTCCAGCTAAAAATACAATTCTTTGAGGCAAAAAAAGTTTCCTTTTTGAACATTTCTAGAAACAAGTTATCTGTATAGTTCTGTTGAAATGAGTACATCAGTAATATTATCAATGTTCCTAGAACTGGATTTCATTTGTTCTTTATTCTATTAGGTTGGTGCCAAAGTAATTGCGGTTTAAAACATTAAAAATAATCGCAAAAACCACAATTACTTTTGCAACAACCTAATAAGTTACTTTATTGTTATAACTCAGTAGTTAGTGTTAGGTTACTTACTAGGAAACATAATAATTTTCACTCTCATTGCCTAATTATTGTCTACTCTCTCTCCTTACCTACTTATTGTCACACTTCTTTTCTTTTTAAAATATCCTGAGGTTTTTGCGTTTATTGAAGGCATAATATATGTTAAGTGCTCAGTTTAGAGCCTGATAGGTATTAAGTGCTTAATCAATCATGGTAAGTGGTTCTTGTCTCCAAATGAGAGTCACAGTGAAACATCCCAGAAATGTGTCAATTTGAGCGTTCTCCCCATCCCAGGGCAGTGGGATAAAACAGGTCCAGATATGGTCTTGTTTAGGTGAAAGTGCTCTTGCCCCACAGGCTGCCTCAGAAAGCAGGCTCACCCAGCGGCTCCCTCCCATTCACAGAAGCTGCAGGAAAGCGCAGTCACTCCCAGGCACTGAGCTTCCAGTTTGCACTGATCAGTAATCTGTCAGTCAGGGTAAATGGCATCATGCAACAAACTTGTTTGCCTTCATCACCAGCTCACAGATCACCTTTATCATCTGGGTCTCATCTTCAGACCACTCTACCCCTCCCTTGATGAGGTCACTCTCCAACCCCCCTGACAATCTCCAAAACTTGCCACTCTGACTTCTGAATTTAAGAACCTGTCATCCCAGCCATATATCACCTAATAGCTGCAAGTTTTTTTTCCACTCTTCTGTGTCTTAGTTTTCTGTGTAAAACGGGGCTAATAATAATATCTACAGTTTAGGATTATTGAGAAGACCAAAGAAGTTTTTCCAAAACAAAGCAATTAGAATACTATTAGACAAAGGGTACATATTTAACAACAAAAAAACTGTTGCTATGATTTGTCCCCACTGCCGCTGAAGTGAACTCCCTACAGCTCCATCTTCTTTTCTGAGTGTTTCCTTGCCTTGGCCCACTAACTGGACCTGGCTGTCCTCCAGCATCCCTGCTCACATCTCCAGCATCTCAGGGCCTGGATGGAGGTAGAGTGACTTCTCTTGCTCTCACCCCCTTCACCGGTTCCAAAGCACCATCCTCCTCCAAAGGCTTCTAGCCCCTTTGAAGTTCACGTTCTTCTAACCATTTCTCCTACTTCCTGTCTTGCTCCTGTACATGCTATTCCCCACACAGAAACCAGAGAGGTCTTTGAAAAACTGAATTCAGATCATATGCCTCTTCTGCTTAGAACACTTCTGTAGCACATTGTCACAATTCTTAAGACAGACTTTCATTTTAAAGAAGAAATATGCATTTTTGATCAAGAATAAAAATATTTAAAATATCATTTATTTTGTGGTCACCACCATATTCAGAGTTATCTCTTATTTGTATTTCAATTAGAGATCCTCTTGAGTAAATTATACTTTATTATTAATATTGAAAAGCTCAGTCACCAAGCTCTGTACTACTGTCGCTCCTAAAGCTGTATGTGATTTGATACTGGTCCACTTTTTCTTTCTGTTTCTTAAATAACTCATTCCCACTTAGGGTGTTCACATTAAGGGTTGCTTAGAATTGTGTGGAATCCTATTGCCCAAGGCTTTCTCATGGCTGGCTCCTCCTTATCACCAAAGTCTGAGCTCAAATGTCACATACTTAGAGAGAATGTTTTTGCTTTCATAATCTAAGATGGTCCTTCCCCCATTCCTATTACACTTTATTAGGATTTGAAATTGTGTTGTCCATTTGCTTACTTATTTTTTATTTTCAGTTTTATCTCATGCCCCCTGCCTCCACAATAAAATGTCAGCTGCATGAGAAGAGACATTATTTAACTTTTCATCATTAAATTTCAAGTTTTTAAGAATGCGCCTGGCATAGAATGTATTTTTTTCTTTAATGAAAAATAATTCTTTTAACCTTTTGCTGAACTAAACAAGGGTTTCAGAGTAAGACATTGTGATCTAATGAAAACACCGATTAAAAATTACAACATTGTTTTTTATTGAAAGGATCTTAGAGATTTTTTTGGTCCAGCCCCTCATTACCATAGACTAATGGCGAGTCCAGTGCAGAGTGTTTTAAAAGCCCTTAGTTCCTTCAATCAGCCTATGTCTTCTCTGAATTGCTTCTGCAACTAGAAAACAATGCTTCAGTACTTCTGTGATGAGTCACTCAACACCTCTAAGGCAGTATTCTCCATGGTTGGCCATCTCAGTCTGTTAGAGCGTCTCCTGCATTCTCAGAAGACATCCATCAACCCTAAGTTCCATTCATTAGTCTTGATTTGTACCTTGTAGGACCACAAGACACAAGCCTTTTCCTCTTCTACATAGTAGGTCTTCAAATATCGAAGACAGTTGTGATCAGGTTTTGTTTTTCCTCTTGAGTCCTTTCTTCTGCAAGTTGGTGTGTGTTCCTTGGTCATTTTATTTTTGTTCTTCGTTGAATGCATTTATATATAAAAAAAACAAAAAAAAAACAAAAACAAAAAAACAAAAAACGAACAACACAGAAACTAATGTTTATCCAAGTAGTCAGATAAATCAATAGTCTTACCCCAACACATTTTAAAATCCCCAAATCAATTGAGGAATGAATTCCAGTTATGATAATCATAGTTTATCACATTTAATTTTAGATAAAGTAATTCTGGGATAGATTTGATTTTATCTGATACACATTCATTTTGTCACTGCAGTGGTTTGGTGACCTCGTGACTCCTGTGTGGTGGGAAGACGTGTGGCTAAAGGAAGGTTTTGCTCACTACTTTGAATTTGTTGGTACAGACTACCTCTACCCTGGCTGGAACATGGTAAGTGCACTGTTTAAAAATTATTTAGAGCTCCCAGCCAAAGATTGCTCTGGTGTTCCATCGGGCTTTTTTATCATTAGAGGTGACTTAAAATACCAACTGATACATGGAAAATATTAGATGTCCAATAAAGAAAAAGTAACCAAAATTGTAAATTTGTATTTTGCAATTTTCAATTTGTAATTTTAATTTGTACATTAAAATACTATTCCCAAAGAGTTCTCTTTTAATTATGTACTAGTACTAAATAGAGTCTGATTTGTTGTACATGATTTCAAAATGCTACAACTTTTCTAAATAGAAATGTTTTAAGAGTCTCATGCTCTATTGGCTAAAAGCAACAAATGAACCAGACAAAGAAACAAAAACTCATAGACACAGCCAACAGTTTAATGGTTACCAGCGGGTAGGAGAGGAAGGGAGGTGGTAGAAGAGGGTAAAGGGGGTCAAATATATGGTGATAGAAGAAGGACTGACTCTGGGTAATGAATACACAATGCCCTACATAGATGATGCATTATAGAATTGTGCACTTGAAACCTATGTAATTTTACTAACCACTGTCACCCCAATAAATTTAACTAAAAAATAAAAAACACTGTTAAATGAAAAAAGAAATGTTTTAGATTGTGGTATGTTATAACAAACTGTCTTTAAATAGAGAAGTTAGCAGTAATTAATAAGTGATATTTTAAGTATATAGAATTTTCAGTATATAGAAAAATGAGAACTTAATATTTCTTCAATGTGATGAAACAGAAATAAGTTAAAATTGTTGACGCATTATAGTTGTAGATATACTTTAGGATTAAATGACTTAATAAGAGGTAATTAAGTTTATGAAGAGTTATGCACGTTTTACCCACACTCTAGGAACATACCTGTATGTCTGAAAGAAGTAGGATTTCTTGTCCCTTAAGCAGTGATGTTCTAGAGAATCCTAGGGGGGAAAAACAAACAAAAAACTGAAAAGATGATGTGATTTTTATCTGTCTTCTAATATAATTTTTTTTTTTTTTTTATATACGCTTCCATTAATCAATAGTGACTGTTATTATTAAATGTGATGCAGGATGTATGTTGTTTTGGAACTCAAATTTTAAATTTAGTTTAAGTGTTACTATATAAAAGTTGCAAAATACCAACATTTATCAAATTGCAGAAGGTCAAATTTTACCTGTGATATAGCATAAATGATAATATATATTTATTTTATGTTACTCTTTTTGGTGCGTGAATTTTTAATAAGTGATTTTCTAATTATCTGTCATGATTACAAGTATGGTTTAAAGACTATTTAAACCAAGGTGAAATATAAAGATATCTGTAAGTCATGATATAACTTGTCTACCATAAATTCAACCAACTCCTGCTGATTAAAAACTGTGATATGACATATCTCACAGGAAAAAATATTGCAATGGCATACCATATTGATATGTTTTAATTATGTTCCTGCAGTTTTGTCCATATTTTACGAAGGCAGTATGGTTTATTTACACTGATGTATGAGATAATTTTACTTAGCCTTATGTATGTAGGTATGTAAGTATATGTGATACAGTTTTTAAAATCTTACTTAAACTGTTTTATCATGGTATTGAAATTAATTAAAACTGCCTTTAAAGAACTTTGAAGAAAAATCATCAATACTATGCAATATTATAAGTATTTTTCACAAATGTAAAATTTGAAACTTCAATGTTTAAAGATGTTGAAACATTTCTAAAAATATCTTTTGTTTTTAGATGACTTTCTACCAACTTTGCCTAAAATTTCATTATGCTATAGATTACTACTGAATTTATAATTTCATTATGTTTAATATTAAAAGATATCCTTACTACAAATGACTTGTTACTCGTATAGGTAAGCTCATTCAGCTGTCTATGATAAAATCCTTTCTATTCTCCATTATGAAAAATTTAAAAAGTAAGCAACAGAACTATACATGGGGTGAAAACTGACAGCTTTTAATAGATTCATCATGGCAATATATCCTGTTTCACTGTCCTTATACTGGATTCTTTAAAAAAATATTTTTTGTATTCCTTTATCATTTTTATCAGTTAAATTATAAATGTATGCCTTCTGATGAGCATTTTTGTAAGAGGTATTGCAAATGAACACGGAGTGTAAATAACACATATGAGACTGTCCTTAGAATACAGACCATGCACTGGAAGTATAAGAACCTTGGGATGGTAAAATACAAGATTTCATTTCTTGTAAATCCATATTTCATAATTAAGGAATGGTAATTAATGATGGCACAAGTACAGTGACACAGAAGACTCACCCTATTAAACTAAGAAATAAAAGATTAAACTCCATCACAATTAATTAGGCAATAGGGAGGAGGAACAGGTCTTGCTATAATTTCTCATTATGTTCATATTGTAAAGGTTATAAATACTTCTGATTGTTGATTGTGTTTGCTTTTTAGTAGCTTTATTTAGTTTGTAGCATACCCCAATATATAAGTTCATAAAGTGTATAAGTAGAAACTCTAAAGAAATTGCTCATCAACATATCATTAAAATGATATAGGAACATTTGTGACAACATGGATGGATCTTGAGAGTATAATGCTAAGCGAAATAAGTCAGACAGAAAAAGCAGAGAACCCTATGATTTCACTGATATGTGGTATATAAACCAAAAACAAGACAAACAAATGAGAAACAAGAACTCATAGACACAGACAATAGTTTAGTGGTTACCAGTGGGTAAGGGGGGTGGAGGGAGGGAGATGAGGGTAAGGGGGATCAAATATATGGTGATGGAAGGAGAACTGACTCTGGGTGGTGAACACATAATGGGATTTATTGGTGATGTAATACGGAATTGTACACCTGAAATTATGTAATTTCATTAACAATTGTCACCCCAATAAATAAATTAAAAAAAAATATATCATTAATATCTTCTTTGAAAAAAAATTGTAATATGTTAGCCATATAAATAAAAGAGGATAGTAAGTGACTTTCAGGCTGTGCCAACATGATTTTTCATAATGGCATCAGCAAAAGAATGAATGAAATACTAGAAAGAACAAGAGTGATGGCTGTGTCAGCAGTAACTAATACTGTTGTAATATGCACAAAAGCTTACCTCGGAGTGCATGACTTGGGCTTCACTAGAGCTTAGCCTAAAATAGAAAACCCCGAAGTCAGGCTCACGTCAGGAGTAAAGAAATTCAGAAGCTGACCTCCTTTGCCTCAAATCTCAAAAATAGTGCTTTTATCATTTTTAGACACCAAGGCTCAAGCACTGAAATGCAATTTCAATTTGCTAGAGAGATTACTATGACAATCTACTTGCAATGGAATAGCAGTAAAGAAGCCCAGAATTATTACACAGTATTGTTAAGAAAGCTGTTGTACTGATTTAGACCAGTATGCTTGTTTAGGCTGCTTAACTGTTAGTAAAATCTTGGGTTCTGTGCATGTGTGTTTGTTTTCAGAGTCAGTTTCTGATACAGAAGTAGTCAGTTTTTATATTAGGAACACTGCGTGGAATAAAATCTATTATGATAGTTTGGTTCCCAACAAACAGATCAAGTTTACCATTTTATAGATATGGGCCCTTGCCGGTAGTATGATGTAAGGTCAGAGGAATGGGTTGAAAAGAAGAAATTCAGATTCCAGGAAAGACATTTCACTTCTCTGACTCATCCTTATCATTTGAAAAATGGGGTAATTGTACTGACTTGGCAAACTCACATAATTTTTGTGAAGATAAAATAACTTGCAAGGCCTTTGAAATGTATAAACTACTACACAAATGTGAGAAGGCATCACAGATCTGGAGAAGGAATGCTCCATTGGAAAGGTGCATTGATTTGATGTATAGATGCCCTAATATTTCCAACCGCGGTAGTCTATTTCGACACTCTAGATTTATAGCAATTATATATAGATTACAAAATAATTACTATAATCTTCGTATCTAGACTCAGTCTCATCAAATCAATTCTTATCTGTGCTGGCAATGTGGGCTATTCTGAAAGAACATAAGCCTTTTATAATGTTTCATTCATCAAACAGCAGTGTCAAGCTCATCAGAGGCAACTTCTTCAGCTCAGGGCTAAGGATACAATTCATGGGGCAAACAATTCTTTTGCTTGACATTATTTTATCAAAGTTGGCTGTTAGTGACAGCATTATTGGATGGATCAAGTAACAGTACGCTTCCGTGTTTCCCTGAAAATAGGACCAGGCCTTATACTGTAAATCCCCCCCAAGTAAGACTGGGTTTTATATTAATTTTTACTCCAAAAGATGCATTAGGGCGTATTTTCAGGGGATGTCTTATTTTTTCATGTAAAACAATCTACATTTATTCAAATACAGTCATGACATCTTCTTCTGGAACATCGTCATAACGTACTAAATGCGTCCGTCTGGTTGACAATCTTAACTGGGGCTTATTTTCAGGGTAGGTCTTATTTTCAGGGAAACACAGTATTGATAGAAGTCATATTAAATCATACTGTGTTTCCTGAAAAGGAAGAAAAGGAAAGACTCATGAAACATAATTACTGTTCTTCAACAATTCTTGATCATTTTAATTTGAAAAAGTCTATGATAAGAGAGTCTTAATATAGGAAAAGGATAAATAGTAAAATGATTCTATAAAGAACTCCTTATTTTACCAGACCTGGTGCTGATGCAGGCAAAATCATATTCCTTGTACATATTGCATAACTTGTGGCTATATTATATGTGTGTCCTTTACTTTCCAGAATATAACATTATAAGGATGTACTGCTATAATGAAAATTACTAAACATGAGTGTATGTTCTTTTATTAAGTGAGTTGGGATGCTGTGGAGCTTCACACAGAAATAACTTTATATGCTAATAAAGTATGAAGACTGGGAATTCTCCCTAAATTTTTATGAGAACACATACCTGGGCATAAAGATAACAGTGAAGAATCATGCAACTAATTTGATTATACTGAATACTCAGGATATCTCAAAATGTATTGCCCAAAACCTTGATAAATGTTTTTGATTGTCTCTATCATGGGCAGGGCTAAAATAGTAAAATTGAGTTCTGCCATTAGACTCAGTATCATTTTAATAGGCTCCAACAAAAATTTCCTGCTAAATATAAAACAGTTATTGCGATAAAATTATCTTTACTTTAAATTTTTTTTTTTCCAAAGAGAAGTTGAGAAAATCACTGGTGAACTGAAATAGAAACAGTAGTCTCTACTTATCTGATGGGGATATGTTCAAAGTGGGTGCCTGAAACCATGAATAATACAAAACCCTATAGAACTGTTTTTTTTTTTCTATATATACATACCAATGATAAAATTTAATTTAAAAATTAGGTACAGTAAGAGATTAACAATACTATTAATAAAATAAAACAATTATAACAATATACTGAATAAAAGTTATGTGAATGTGGTCTCTCCTCTCTCTTTCCCTCTCTCTCTCTCTCTCTCTCTCACTCTCTTTTTCTCTTTTTCTCTCTGTCTCATAACCAATCTGATAACTGAGATGGCTACCAAGTGACTGACAGATGGATAGCATATACAGTGTGCATACATGGGACAAAGGTATGATTCACGTGTGAAACGGAACTGCAGAGCACAAGATTTCATCATGCTACTCAGATCAGCGTGCAATTTAAAACTTATGAACTATTTATTTCTGAAATTTTCCATTTAATATTTTTACTAAAAATTGACCCTGATTGATTGTGAATAACTGAAACCATGGAAAAGGAAACTGGATAATGGGAAACTACTGTGAGCGTTTACTGAGTTCAATGTTTTTTTCCGGTTTAAATGTAAAAGTACTATTTACTCATTCTAAACAAAAATAAACACTATTATTCAGAAATGGATAAATAGAAGAGAGAAAAAAAATCTTGGTTTTAGTTAATATTTTACTTCTTTAGC